>NC_091959.1:15917095-16287095 GCF_031021105.1 Erythrolamprus reginae | reverse complement strand
TATTTCCTAACTACATAGCTTTAAAAAAACAGCAGCACTGACTAAATACAATACAAAATACTTTGGCTTACTTTAGCGTGGCGAAAACACCTCCATATTTCTTTTCAGCAACGTTGAAACTCCACCTTTCTTCTCCACTAGCCCCCTGATGTGCCAATTACCTCACTACAATATTTAACCCATTCCTCTCCTTAATATCTTCTTCCAGACCTTTGCTCTCTACTTTTCTGAATCCTTCTGAGTTTAGGGTTAACCCAGCGAGCGTCTGATTCTCCCTCGCTAGATCCTGAATTCATAGCCCCATCCTGTGGCTGGCCTCCCACCTGTTCTACTACCTGTAACCCCGGGCCCCCACTACTTCATAAACACTATCTGAATCCGAGTCCTCAATATCTTCATCATCCTCCAACTGATGAAGAGTATGTACAACACAGACCAGAGTGTTAATAATGGTTTGGATCAGTGTTCCCTCTAATTTTTTTGGGGGGTGGGCAGAAAAGTATAGTGTCTGAGCGGCAGTCCCTTTGGGACTGGGCGGCACAGAAATTTTATATATATATATATATATATATATATATATATATATATATACACATACATACATACATACATACATACATACATACATACAAACAAACACACACACAAACAAACAAACAAACAAACAAACACACAAACAAATAAAAAAAACCACCCTGTTTTGCCTCAGAGAATTTCAAAATAAAATACTGTACTGTGTGTCTATAACAGTGAGCTCATAATAGGGCAACTCTATCAATATCAAAATGCCACTTAAATAGTTGAGCTAGTTTCAAACTAGATTTTGATTTTCTTTCTCTCTTCCTTACTCCCATTCTTTTTCTTTCTCTTTTCCTTCCTCTCTTTTTTCTATCTGTTTCTCTCTCTTCCTCTCTTCCTCTCTCTCTCCTTCCCTCTCACTCTTTCCCTCTCGGCTTCTGGGCAGGTTTGGAAAACTCTGAGTTGATGATTTTTAAGTGAGCGATTGCTCACTGCTCAGCTTAGAGGGAACTATGGTTTGGATGTTAGAAGCTGATGTAAGATGCAGAAGAATCAGGGTCAGACTTGGAAGTTGTCCTGCAACAGTGGTGCAGTGAGTTGGCAGAGGGGACTGGGCGATGGCGAGGGGACCACCCCGAGCTAACCATGCCCACCATATTGTCCCATTCCCCACCCAGACTGGCTCCATTTATTTCTGTTTTGAAATTCTTTTGGCATCTAACACTAAAAGTTAGCACACGATTTGCACGTGATATTCACCTTGTTGTACAGGTTTCTTGATCGTTTGGTTCAGGGTGTCCCGTAAACATATTCTTGGCATGAATGAATGGTTTATAAGCCTTTGTGATTTGTACACTGAAGTGTCGAAAACAAAACAACCCACAATTCTAGCTTTTATCCGTCTGTGTTCTCAGTCAGAAATCGCTTTCCGGGCTGATTATTGTCAGCTTCATGTCACTGCAGGTGGAGGTGTGAATTTTGACATTTTTAGCCCATTGTGTGATTTTTACAAGAATACTTTGCCTAGTTTTGCAATTCCAAGACGCCTTTAAAGAGCTATTTTTGTTCAGGTTTTTTTAAAAATTAGGAACTTAGTGTTGACTGCCAAGGTAACCATTGCACTGCAAATCCTGAATTCCGTTCCATTTGGGGCAGATGTAAATTCTTGGTATCTATTGTCTATTGTGTCTCACAAAAGGTAGTTCTCAGCAGTGTTCCCTCTAATTTTTTTGGGAGGTGGGCGGAAAAGTACAGTGTCTGAGCGGCAGTCCCTTTGGGACTGGGCGGCACAGACATAATAAATAAATAAATAAACAAACAAACAAACAAACAAACAAACAAAAAACCCACCCTGTTTTGCCTCAGAGAATTTCAAAATAAAATACTGTACTGTGTGTCTATAACAGTGAGCTCATAATAGGGCAACTCTATCAATATCAAAATGCCACTTAAATAGTTGAGCTAGTTTCAAACTAGATTTTGATTTTCTTTCTCTCTTCCTTACTCCCATTCTTTTTCTTTCTCTTTTCCTTCGTCTCTTTTTTCTATCTATTTCTCTCTCTTCCTCTCTCTCTCCTTCCCTCTCACTCTTTCCCTCTCGGCTTCTGGGCAGGTTTGGAAAACTCTGAGTTGATGATGATTTTTAAGTGAGCGATTGCTCACTGCTCAGCTTAGAGGGAACTATGGTTCTCAGAGATATGTCTGTTTGCAGAATTGGCACAGTAGTGTTACAGATCGTCCTTGACTTACAACATTTCATTTAGTGACCGTTTAAAGCTACAAGGGCACCTGAAAAAGCACTTCACAACCATTTCAGCATCTCCCCACGGTCACATGATCAAAATTCAGATGCCTGGCAACTGATTCGTATTTATGATGGTTGCAATGTCTGAGTGTCATGTGGTCCCCTTTTGTGATGATCTGACCAGCAAAGTCAATGATGGAAGCCAGATTCTATCTATCTACTATTGACCTCTCCCCCTTTCTAAGAAGTCTGTAAGAGGAGTGCATAAGCGCACCATTGTGCCTACCGTCCCTGTCCTATTGTCTTCTTTTGTTACTTTTTATCATTACTTATCTAATGTTTTATTTGTACAAATTATCACCCTATAATTGTTTGACAAAATAAATAAATAAATAAAAATAGATTCACTTAGCAATTGTGTTACTAACTTAACAATTACAGTAATTCACTGTAATTCACACTTTAACAACGGTGTCAAGACAGGGCATAAAATGGGGCAAAATTCACTTGACACTCACTTAGCAGCATAAATTTTGGACTCAATTCTGGTTCAGTTGAATCTGGACATTTAGCTGTAAGGGAGTGGTGTGGTGGCCCAGAGGCAGGGGTGGATTGCTGCCCGAACCGGAGGGGGGATGCAGTGGGCTAGCAAAAATGGAGCTCCACCCCAGAGCACCCAATTTGCACTGAAGCATAGAAGATTGACAGCAGAAAAAGACCTCATGGTCCATCTAGTCTGCCCTTATACTATTTTCTGTATTTTATCTTACAATGGATATATGTTTATCCCAGGCATGTTTAAATTCAGTTACTGTGGATTTACCAACCATGATTGCTGGAAGTTTGTTCCAAGGATCTACTACTCTTCCAGTGAAATAATATTTTCTCACGTTGCTTTTGATCTTTCCCCCAACTAACTTCAGATTGTGTCCCCTTGTTCTTGTGTTCACTTTCCTATTAAAAACACTTCCCTCCTGGACCTTATTTAACCCTTTAACATATTTAAATGTTTCGATCATGTCCCCCCTTTTCCTTCTGTCCTCCAGACTATACAGATTGAGTTCATGAAGTCTTTCCTGATACGTTTTATGCTTAAGACCTTCCACCATTCTTGTAGCCCGTCTTTGGACCCGTTCAATTTTGTCAATATCTTTTTGTAGGTGAGGTCTCCAGAACTGAACACAGTATTCCAAATGTGGTCTCACCAGCGCTCTATATAAGGGGATCACAATCTCCCTCTTCCTGCTTGTTATACCTCTAGCTATGCAGCCAAGCATCCTACTTGCTTTTCCTACTGCCCGACCACACTGCTCACCCATTTTGAGACTGTCAGAAATCACTACCCCTAAATCCTTCTCTTCTGAAGTTTTTGCTAACAAAGAACTGCCAATGCAATACTCAGATTGAGGATTCCTTTTCCCGAAGTGCATTATTTTACATTTGGAAACATTAAACTGCAGTTTCCATTGCTTTGACCATTTATCTAGTAAAGCTAAATCATTTACCATATTACAGACCCCTCCAGGAATATCAACCCTACTTTTTCTTGTATTTTATCTTAGGATGGATATATGTTTATCCCAGGCATTTTTAAATTCAGTTACTGTGGATTTACCAACCACATCTACTGGAAGTTTGTTCCAAGCATCTACTACTCTTTCAGTAAAATAATATCGAAAGACGTTGAAAGAAAATGCAGGGCGTCCTGCATAAGTCACGCCCACAATGTGGTAGTAAAAATTTTGGTAGCCCTTCACTGCCTAGAGGTGGAGGTCTCACCTCACAATCAGAAGGCTGTGAGTTCGATCCTAGGCAGAGGCAGATATTTCTCTGTGTGGGCACAATGAGAATATATCTGCTGAACAAAACTCCGCATTGGCAACAGGAAGGACAATGGTCCAGTAACACTCTGCTAGCTCCATTCAATTGCCCAGACTTCGCCCCATAAAGGATTATGGGGTCGTTAAAAGGATGATGATGTGTAACTCACAAGCTATCTAATTTCCCAGGATGCTTTTTTCCCTTGATGTGTGTTTGTGTACATGTGCATATGTCTGTGTGTTTGTGTGTGTACCAGATGTATAGACTTCTAAACCAAAATCCTAGGCTGCAGCCATCTGCTGTAACATCTGCTAAAGGTGCCTCGGTGGAAGGATATCGTGGAAGTCCATCTTGGATGGATGGAAGGCTGGGAGGAGAAGGAAGGTGATCCAGGGGAACCCACATAATTCAAGAATTAGTTAAAATGCAGCATCATTAATTCCAAAATCCTTTGAGGAGCCCACTTTCTACCTTTGTTAGAGAAAGTTTCTTTTTTTCCTTTTTTAAGTTCTCTGCTTTGGCTTTTTATAAGGAGGAATGGATGAAATAAGAGAAATGGGTGCTATTGTCCAGAGCTTTTGGATCTGGTTCCTTCTTCTGTAAGGAGGAGAAATTTTTGGTGAGAGACATTGAAAGTCCAGCCATGTCACCTCTGGAGGTAACCAGTGGCCCAAGGGGTCTTTGACTTACATGGCTCAGCTCATTCCTGAGAGAAAACGCTGGAGACGGACATGATTTTAACTGTCTGCATTCACTTTATGTGATATTCCTTCCTTCCTTAATTCCTTAATTCCTTCCTCCCTCCCTCCTTCCCTTCCTCTCCTTCCTTCCTTCTCCATTCCTCCTCTCTTCCATCCCTTCCTTTTTTCTTTCCTTCCTTCCTTCCGTCCTTCCTTCCTTCTCCCTTATTCCTTCCTTCCCTCTTCTATCCAACCCTATTTTTTCCATTCTTCCTTCCTTCCTCCTTTCATTCCTTCCTTCCTTCCTGCCTCCCTCCCTCCTTCCCTCTCTCCTTTCCCCTTCCTCCGTTCCATCCTTCTCTTCCTCTTTCCTTTCTCCCTTCCTCCTCTTCTTCCTTCCTTCCCTTCTCCAGCTTGCCCCCCTTCCCTACACAACATATGCAGGGGGCCTTCAGAGATATTTTGATGTGGATGAGCCCCCCCTCTCGGCTGTGTCTATGGCAAGAATGAATCGTTTGTCACAACTCATGAATGCAGCCTCTGTTTGTTTTTTGATGTGCTGGGAGAAGGTGGCTTTTTTCATCCCAGCTTTTTATGAAGTCTATTTTCCTTATAGACACCACTTCGCTTCGTTTCTTCTTTCTCTACCCAGCTCTTTTCATCAGCTTTTATTGTGGCGTGTTTTACCCTCATTTCTGACTTTTAACAGAGTGGGCTTTCTCGCTCCCAAAGGGAGGGCAGGAATTTAACTAATGATCTGCGCATAAGGCAGCTTACAAAAGTTCCCTAGAATTGAAGGATTGTTACAAAACCTCCTCCTTCGAGAGTTGGGACATCAGCCAAGCCGCATGTAAATGCCCCGTCTGTTTAAGCTGCAGTCCTATGCAAGCTTATCTAAGAATAGCTTCCTTTGAACCGAGTTAGATTTATTTCTAGGGAAATGTTCACTGGTTCGGACCGGCGTTCTTAATGCATTTTTATTTGTGATCGTATTGTATTTCTATTCTTTTTCTGCAATCTACCCAGAGAAGCCTCCTAAGCGACTCAGGCAGAGTAAAAATACAATAAATAACTTATCTTCTGCCCCGTGGGCTTAAACCTTAAGAGAGAAGGAAGAGGCAGAACAAGAAAGAAGCGGAGAAATCGTTTCTGGGTAACTGGGGAGGGGCAAATCCGAAGTTAAGGAAGGCATTGAAAACAGCAGCAAGGACCGTGGCCCTTTTGAGAGCACCCCTCCCTCCATAAAGAAGAGGCAGAGGTGGCTGGAATTTATTTATTTATTTATTTATTTATTAGTTGGACTTGTATGCTGCCTCTCTCCGAAGACTCGGGGCGGCTCACAACAAGTAAAACAGTCACAACAATCCAACAAGTAAAACAGTCACAACAATCTGCGGAGAGGGGCGGCATACAAATCTGATTAATAAATAAATAATAAATATTTAACGATTTAAGAAAAACCCCATGTAATAGCAAACACACACACAAGCATACCATGTATAAATTAACGTGCCCAGGGGAGATGTTTAGTTTCCCCATGCCTGACGGCAAAGGTGGGTCTTAAGGAGTTTTCGGAAGGCAGGAAGAGTAGGGGCAGTTCTAATCTCCGGGGGGAGTTGGTTCCAGAGAGCCGGTGCCGCCACAGAGAAGGCTCTTCCCCTGGGACCCGCCAACCGGCATTGTTTAGTTGACGGGACCCGGAGAAGGCCCACTCTGTGGGACCTAATCGGTCGCTGGGATTCATGCGGCAGGAGGCGGTCTCGGAGATATTCTGGTCCGATGCCATGAAGGGCTTTAAAGGTCATAACCAACACTTTGAATTGTGACCGGAAATTGATCGGCAGCCAATGCAGACTGCGGAGTGATGGTGAAACATGGGCATACCTTGGGAAGCCCATGATTGCTCTCGCAGCTGCATTCTGCACGATCTGAAGTTTCCGAACACTTTTCAGAGGTAGCCCCATGTAGAGAGCATTACAGTAGTCGAACCTCGAGGTGATGAGGGCATGAGTGACTGTGAGCAATGAGTCCCGGTCCAGATAGGGCCGCAACTGGTGCACCAGGCGAACCTGGGCAAACGCCCCCCAGCTATCGAAGAATAATTACTGTACGTGAAATTCAGAAGGTGAGGTGGGTTCATGGCAGGTTAATTGGTAATAATGGGTTTCCCTCCAAACCATGCAGAGAAATGAAATTTTCCTGGAAGAAAGGGCTGTCTCTTAAGCAGTGCTTCTCAATTATTTTCTGTTTGCCCCCTCCCCAGAAGAAGTAAACATTTCATGCCGCCCCAATGCAATTTTAGTGTTAATATTTATTATTTTATTTATTATAAGGTGCAAGCAAACTATTGGCTGGGTAAGGCTGCACTATCCACTACCTGGGAGCAAGTCCCACAGAACTCAGTGGAGCCTGTTTTCGGTTAGGGAAATCAATTGAGAGAGACCACACATATTCCCTGGGGTCATCCATGCCCGCCACGGCATTGGTCTGTGCCCCCCCACCTCACTATTTGAGATGTCCTTACATCTGGCATTGCATTAGAAATTCATAAATTCATAAAGCCTTCTCTGTGGCGGCCCCGACCCACTGGAACCAGCTTCCCCTGGAGATCAGAATTGCCCCCACCCTCCTTGCCTTTCGTAAGCTCCTTAAAATCCATCCCTGTCATCAGGGTTGGGGGAACTGAACTACCCTTTTCCCCCTAGGCCTGTACAATTTATGCATGGTATGTTTATGTGTATGTTTGGTTTAAAGGTTTTAAATTATTTTAAACATTAGATTTGTTATATGCTGTTTACTACTGTTGTTAGCCGCCCCAAGGCTATGGAGAGGGGCGGCATACAAATCTAATAAATAAACAAATAAGTAAGTAAGTAAGTAAGAGTAAGTAAGTAAGTAAGTAAGTAAGTAAGTAAGTAAGTAAGTAAGTAAGTAAGTAAGTAAGTAAGTAAGTAAGTAAGTAAATAAATAAGTAAATAAGTAAATAAGTAAATAAGTAAATAAGTAAATAAGTAAATAAATAAATGTTACTTGGGGAAAGATCAGAAGCAACATGAGAAAATATTATTTGACTGAAAGAGTAGTAGATGCTTGGAACAAACTTCCAGCAGACATGGTTGGTAAATCCACAGTAACTGAATTTAAACATGCCTGGGATAAACACATATCCATCCTAAGATAAAATACAGGAAATAGTATAAGGGCAGACTAGATGGACCAGGAGGTCTTTTTCTGCCGTCAATCTTCTATGTTTCTATAAATATCACTAGCAGGATAGGCAGGGATCCTGCCCGGAAGGTACTTTACAGGATAAGAGGTGAGCTCGGATATCTAAATAAAATAAGCAGGTGGCCTGGGAATCTTCCCTCCTCCCTTTGTAGGATGTGCAGCCAATTAGAGATCAAGCCCAAACCATGATTTTGTAGAGAGGCCCAAGGACTCCACAGTTCCGTTCAAGACCACACCTGGAGTACTGCATCCAGTTTTGGTCACCACTATATAAAAAAATGTTGACCCTTTAGAACAGAGGTCTTCAAACTTGTCAACTTTAGGACTTGTGGACTTCAACTCCCAGAATTTGTATTTGTATTTTGTTTTTATTATATTTGTATGCCACCCCTCTCCGAAGACTCAGGGCGGCTAACAACAATATAAAAAAACAATGTAAACAAATCTAATATGAAAAATAATCTAAAAACCCCCAATTTAAATAACCACTCATACATACAAGCATACCATGTATAAATTCTATAAGCCTAGGGGGAAGAGAAATTTCAATTCCCCCATGCCTGACGACAGAGGTGGGTTTTAAGGAGCTTGCGAAAGGCAAGGAGGGTGGGGGCAACTCTGATATCTGGGGGGAGCTGGTTCCACAGGGTTGGGGCTGCCACAGAGAAGGCTCTTCTCCTGGGTCCCGCCAAACGACATTGCTTAGTCGACGGGACCCGGAGAAGGCCAACTCTGTGGGACCTAACCGGTCGCTGGGATTCGTGCGGCAGAAGGCGGTCCCGGAGATATTCTGGTCCGATGCCATGAAGCCCATGATTGCTCTCGCAGCTGCATTCTGCACGATCTGAAGTTTCCGAACACTTTTCAAAGGTAGCCCCATGTAGAGAGCGTTACAGTAGTCGAACCTCGAGGTGATGAGGGCATGAGTGACTGTGAGTAGTGAGTCCCGGTTCAGATAGGGCCGCAACTGGTGCACCAGGCGAACTTGGGCAAACGCCCCCCTCGCCACAGCCGAAAGATGCTATGCTGGCTGGAGAATGCTGGGAGTTGAAGTCCACAAGTCTTAAGGTTGACATGTTTGAAGACCCCCTGCTCTAGAAAGAGTGTAGAGAAGAGCAACCAGGATGATCATGGGACTGGAGGCTAAAACATATGAAGAACAATGAAGGAACCGGGCCTGGCTAGTCTAGTGAAGAGAAGGACCAGGGGAGACATAAGAACAGTCTTCCAATATTTGAGGGGCTGCCAAAGACAGGAGGGGGTCAAACTATTTTCCAAGGCACCTGAAGGCCTGAAGACAAGGAACAATGGATGGAAACTGAACTGGAAACTTAATTTTCAGGTTGAAAAGATTCAACCTGGAAATAAAGGAAAATTTTCTGGCAGCGAGAGCAATCAACTGAAGGAAGTTAGCATCCCCCCCCCCCCTGAGGAATGAAATATTTTAGGATATACTAAAAAGGCAAAATATTTCCCCTAAAAGAGAAGTAGAAAGTCACATAAGCAGAAACTCAGCCCCCGCCACCACCTTTGTTAGTAACCTATCTGGACCGGGACTCATTGCTCACAGTCACTCATGCCCTCATCACCTCGAGGTTTGACTACTGTAACGCTCTCTACATGGGGCTACCTTTGAAAAGTGTTCGGAAACTTCAGATCGTGCAGAATGCAGCTGCGAGAGCAGTCATGGGCTTACCTAGGTACGCCCATGTTTCACCATCACTCCGCAGTCTGCATTGGCTGCCGATCAATTTCCGGTCACAATTCAAAGTGTTGGTTATGACCTTTAAAGCCCTTCATGGCACTGGACCAGAATATCTCCGAGACTGCCTTCTGCCGCACGAATCCCAGCGACCGATTAGGTCCCACAGAGTGGGCCTTCTCCGGGTCCCATCAACTAAACAATGTCGGTTGGCGGGCCCCAGGGGAAGAGCCTTCTCTGTGGCGGCCCCGACTCTCTGGAACCAACTCCCCCCAGAGATTAGAACTGCCCCTACTCTCCCTGCCTTCCGTAAACTCCTTAAAACCCACCTTTGCCGTCAGGCATGGGGGAACTGAAACACCTCCCCCGGGCATGTACAATTTATGCATGATATGTTTGTGTGTGTGTTTGTTAGTAAATGGGGTTCTTTTTAAATCTTTTTAAATATCTTAAATTTATTTGGATTTGTCATGAATTGCTGTATCTTGTTGTGAGCCGCCCCGAGTCTGGGGAGAGGGGCGGCATACAAATCTAAATAATAAACAAACAAACAAACAAACAAACAAACAAACTTGGGCCAGTCTATTCTACATAACAAAGATCTACCTCCTTCAGACAGAGCCATATTAAGAATTGCCCAAAGCTCTTTCATGATTCCAACACCCAGCAAGGCTCAGCCAAACTTGGACTCAAACCACAGCCTACAGAATTGCCACAGCATGCTCCCCGGGAGTCTGACAACCAATTGGGAATCTTAGGAAGAGGAAAGTTAGAGGTGGTGCCCAACATAGAGTAGAGTAGAGTAGAGTAGAGTGGAGAAGAGAATTTTATTGGCCAATTGTTATTGGACACACAAGGAATTTGTCTTGGTGCATATGCTCCCAGTCTACATAAAAGAAAAAATAAGTTTGTCAAGAATCATAAGGTTGAATTTTGCCAGGGGTATGCATTCGCGCATGTACCCACATCCCACTGTGCTATTTCACTTCCCCACATGCTCAGGACCAAGCTAGGGTTCCCAAATTTTTTTACTACCACACTGTGGCCATGGCTTATTTTCTGGGTGTGGCTTGATGGTCATGTGACTGGGTAGGAGTGGTTTGCCGGCCATGTGACCAGGTAGGCTCTTTTCCTTTTACTAAAATTTGATTGCATTAACTCCTGGGGTTTCTATCTTCTTCCTATGTTGCGTATTTTGAAAAACAAGACAATTTAACTCATTGGGATGAAAAGTAGCAAGATAAGTTTTCAAATAGGTGCTTGGATTAAGTCACATTATTTGAATGGCTATCAAAAAGAACAACGGTAGTATTATTTGTTGAGGAGCACAGTAACATTTTATTTATTTATTTATTTATTGATTGATTGATTGATTGATTGATTGATTGATTGATTGGATTTGTATGCCGCCCCTCTCCGGAGACTCGGGGCGGCTAACAGCAACAATAAAACAGTGTACAATAGTAATCCAATACTAAAAACGATTAAAAACCCATTAATATAAACCAAACATACATACAGACATACCATGCATAGAATTGTAAAGGCCTAGGGGGAAAGAAGATCTCAGTTCCCCCATGCCTGACGGCAGAGGTGGGTTTTAAGTAGCTTACGAAAGGCCAGGGGGGTGGGGGCAATTCTAATCTCTGGGGGGAGTTGGTTCCAGAAGTGACATTGTTTAGTTGACGGGACCCGGAGAAGATCCACTCTGTGGGACCTAACTGGTCGCTGGGATTCATGCAGCAGAAGGCGGTCCCTGAGATAATTTTCCCAATTGATTGTTTTTTTCACTACGAATATAAGGCAGGAGGTATTAAACCCAAATGCGTATAGCTCCACATGAGTTAAGAGCTCAACTATGTAGGTACCTTTGTAGTTCTGTATTCTTTTACAATTGGTTTTTTTTTAAGTTAATTTTTGCTTCGCATCTGCTTTTGTAAGAGATGATTTCTACTTTAAATGTGTTTATTAATTTACCTATGCATTACTTTTACTTATATTTTGTGTACTATTAGTTGAACATTCATGAGTTTTGTAAAAATAAATATTCCTAAAAGCTAATTTAGTTTTTTTTAAAAAATCATAAACCTACCTAGTATCTGTTACTATGAATGAACGGTAGAGGAAAAGGGGGGACATGATCGAAACATTTAAATATATTAAAGGGTTAAATAAGGTCCAGGAGGGAAGTGTTTTTAATAGGAAAGTGAACACAAGAACAAGGGGACACAATCTGAGGTTAGTTGGGGGAAAGATCAAAAGCAACATGAGAAAATATTATTTTACTGAAAGAGCAGTAGATCCTTGGAACAAACTTCCAGCAGACGTGGTAGATAAATCCACAGTAACTGAATTTAAACATGCCTGGGATAAACATATATCCATCCTAAGATAAAATACAGAAAATAGTATAAGGGCAGACTAGATGGACCAGGAGGTCTTTTTCTGCCGTCAGACTTCTATGTTTCTATGTTTCTATGTTTCTATGTTTCTAGGAAGAAAATCAAATCAGAACAGAGTACTTCATGCAGAATGGACAAATATATACTGCTCAAAAAAAATTATTTTATTTATTTTTATTTATTTATTATTAGATTTGTATGCCGCCCCTTTCCGTGGACTCGGGGCAGCTCACAACACAATAAAACAATTCATAACAAATCTAATAATATACAATTTAAAATTTAAAATAGTTAAAAAACCCCAATTTTTAAGCAGACATACCTACACACATACCATACATAAATTATATAGGCCCGGGGGAGATATCTCAATTCCCCCATGCCTGATGACAAAGGTGGGTTTTGAGGAGTTTACGAAAGGCAAGGAGGGTAGGGGCAGTTCTAATCTCTGGGGGGAGCTGGTTCCAGAGAGTCGGGGCCTCCACAGAGAAGGCTCTTCCCCTGGGGCCCGCCAACCGACATTGTTTAGTTGATGGGACCTGGAGAAGGCCGACTCAAATAACACATCCTAGATCTGAATTGTTCTGTACAAAATTGAATGTGCACAACAGCATGTGAAATTGATTGTCAATCAGCGTTGCTTCCTAAGAGGACAGTTTGATTTCACAGAAGTTTGATTTACTTAGAGTTCTATTGTGTTATTTAAGTGTTCCATTTATTTTTTTGAACAGTGTATATAACACCCATGAGACCATAAGCGTCTTATTGTGTGTGAAAAGTTGTTGAATGTTTTTTTCTTTAACATTACATGTCCGATGAAAGTTGTGGGCAAAAAAGCTCAGGTGCAAACACTCAGGGATTTTCCCACTGCGGCAGCTGAGAAAAGAGGCGCATGGGGAGGTCTCGAGCATCAACCGCACCACCTTCTCCTTCCTCAGGCAGAAGTCCAGCCGCAGTGGCCCTGGAGAAGTGGAAGGGATGGCGTAGGTGAGCCCAGGGCTAGTGATGGGTGAACCCAACGGTGTTCGGGTTCGGCAAGTTCTGACGAATTTTACGCAAAATTCGGCCGAACCCAAACTGAACTCGAACCTGAACGGGGAATCCCTCCCATGAAGAGATTCCGGGGGCGGAGCTTTGACGTCACTGGAAGGTTGCTAAGGACGCCAAGGTGATCACTTCTTCGATTCCATGGAGGTTGTGTTCTGGTGATGCAACCCACCGCCCCAAAATAAGATGACAGCGCATGACTAGTGCTGAAAATTTGGCTTCTGCACATGCTCAGAAGTTCCCATGGTACAGATATATTTATTTTTGCAGTAGTTTATTTGCACATGCGGGGACCTGCCTGGAGACCGTGTCTCAGTTCCTAAGACCATCGGAAATATGTGTTTTCCAGGCGACCCCTATGAAAGGGTGGTTCGATCCCCCAAAGCATTCCCAATCCACAGGTTGAAAACCTCTGCAATAAACAATATTTGCTGCTCCTCACTCCTGTTTTCGCGAGATGCAAATGTTCGGAGTCTCATAATGAATTCTAGGATTCTTTAGGCGTTCCAGCACATGGAAAATATAATAATATTGTAACATTCAATTATATTCTAGCATTCGGTCATGAATTCACCATGAAGTTTGCATGCTCCTGGGGAAAGTCACCACAAGTGTGAGATTTGATATTGCATTCAAACATCTGTTTTGTTTGTCTGGGATTCCCTTGTGGTTCTGAATTCTGCAATTATTTAAAAGGAAGACTAACTCACTCTTCGTGCCTTTTAGAACAGCAAAGCTCTCTGTACAATCAACAATAAAAGCAGTTGACATCTGTCACATGTTACCTGTTCAGGAGAGAACTGTCTTAAATTCAGGATTATCTATTATCTTCTTTTTTGTAAAAGAAAATACGATTGGAACAAAAAGTTAATCTGGGCTTTCCCAGGAGCTTTGCCTTCTAACTTAAACTCAGCTTCAACTACAAGTCAAATTTGATTCTTTTTAATTTCTGTGAGCCCTGCCTTGCTTATTCTCAAATTGAACATTGTAGTATAAATATTAGATTTTCAACATATTTTTCTTCTCCAAGGGAGTGGCAAATTTTTTGATGAGCCGTGGTGACGCAATGGTTGGAATGCAGTACTGCAGGCTACTTCTGCTGATTGCTGATTGCCAGCAATTTGGCAGTTTAAGTTCCACCCGCTAAAGGTTGAATCAGCCTTCCCTCCTTCCAAGGTTGGTAAAATGAGGACCCAGATTGCTTGGAGCAAGAGGCTGGCTCTGTAAACCCCGCTTAGAGAGGGCTATAAAGCACTGTGAAGTGGTATATGCAGTAATGGGCAGCCAAATTTTTTACTGCCACACTGTGGGTGTCGCTTATTTTATGGGTGTGGCTTAATAGTCATGTGACTGGGTAGGAGTGGCTTGCCGACCATGTGATCAGGTAGGAGTGGCTTGACCGATCATCATCGTTCAAGTGAACTGTTATGTCCTCGACTTACAACCTTACCAGTGTCGCACGCTGGGGTGACAATTTGCCTCGCATTTCCTGCGCTCCCCTTCCTGGGTCACCCCCCACCTCAGGCTGGGTAGCTAGGCGAACGAGTGCTGCCAGAAGCCTAAATGCTGTCAGCAACGCTTCCACCGACGCCTTCTGCTTGCACCTCAGGCTGCGTGAGGCTGGAGGGGAGCCGGGCAGGAGAGAGGGAAGCTCATCCGAGGCCGGAAGGAGGAAAGAGGAAAAAAGCAAGGAGCACAGACACAGCAGCAGCAGCAGGGGGGAAACGAGAGCTGAGCTGAGACCAGTAATCCAGGAAGTGACAGCCACCAATCAGCTGGAGCTGCACACAAATCTTCATTTCTGCCAGTGGAACTGCGTACCACCCTGTCCTGCCTGCTGCTATCCCTGGGTATGTGCAATTTCTTCCTTCCTTCCTTCCTTCCTTCCTTCCTTCCTTCCTTCCTTCCTTCCTTCCTTCCTTTCTTCCTTCCTTCCTTCCTCCCTCCTTCCCTCCCTCCCCAAAAAAGTCCATTTGCCTCCAGAAAAAGCACCTTTGGGACAAGCATCATCTGGATAACTGAAGATGTCCATGGACATTCAAATGGCCATTAAACCAATTATTGTAAGTCAAGGACTGCCTGTATTTATGGCATTTGCAGTGTCCAGATTTATCTGATCATGACCTTCCCAGCCGGTTTCTGACAAGCAAAATCAATGGGAGAAACCAGATTCACTTAATGACTCTGTGATTCTGTGTAACAGCTGTGGCAAAATGGTCATAGCATTTGGCATGACTCGCTTAACAACCACATTTCTTAGCAATTGGGAAATTCTGGTAAGTCAAGGATTGTCTGTATCAAAATGTGGAACATATCCAACCTTTTATCCACTATATGGAGTGTGAAATAGCCATGCCTGCATTCAATAGTCAATTAACTTCAGTTTGATGGGAAGCCCTGAGCTTCACTGAATCCATGAGAAATGTGTTACATTTGTTTCTCACTTTACTTTTCACATCCTTTCTTCTTCTTTTTTTCCTTCCTCGCCCCCCCTCCAGCCAACTATACCCAAAGTTGTTAATGTATCACTGTTATCGTGAGACTCCGGTTATGTATGTCTCATAAATTTTTTCCCACTAGAAAATGAGAGTTGGTGGCAGTTGGTGGGCATAGAAGCTTTTTAAAAATAATCTTCATTGCTTTTAAAATGATAATAGAAAAAGAAACAAAGAAAAGGGGGAAAAAACCACCAATAAAAAATATCATGAAAAAAATACATAAACAAGTGCATAACAAAATACAGCAAGTGAAAAAGTTATACAGTGTAATACAAAAAACTGTATAGTTACTAAATAAACAGTGACAATTCTACAGTATATATAATTATGCACATATATTTTTTTAATGTACTTGTATAACTATCATGCTTTTTATTTTTTATTTTTAAAAAATAATCTTTATTAAATGTGCACATTAAAAGAACATCACAAAACAGGCAATATAACTTAATATAAAAAGGAAAGGAATGAAAATAAAGGTAAGGTCAAAAAGTAGAAGAGAAAAGAAGAGATTAGAGAGAAAGAGAGAAAGAAAGAAAGGGGTAGTTGACATTTCCTTAACAAATGACCTATGATTTCAGTTTCTATAGTGGATGTATACTACAGTACTGCTAATTTTTCATTTTTTACAGTGAGGTTTTTATTGGCTTTTTAACCTGTGTTTTGCATAAATAAGTCCCATATTTCATAATATTTATTCATATAAATGTGACCAAGCAAAAAAAGGTAAAATCTTCTCTTGAATTACATACCTTGTACATAAAATTTGACAACTGGACAACGTAAATGGACTTTCCATCCTTACTCCAACTAAGATTTTGCAACGTTGGAAAGACAAATGTAGTGCCCCATTTACTCAAAGAATTCAAGTCTTGATTACACTTCCTCCTAAGAAGGGTGTTGCCTATGGTGTGGCAGACCCGTTTGAGGAATTACGGTTACTTGCTGTTGTGGTTAGCTCTGGCCCAGCTCCTGCCCCAAGGAATGTGGATGTGGGGGAGACATCCACATGCTGCAGGCCTGTTTTGCCCCCGGTGGAATCTGCTGATGAAGGCTCCTCTGACCAAGAAGACACGAGTGACAGGGAGGAGGAGAGTGTGGCAGACAGCTCAGAAGGAGATCAATTATCTAGCTCCTCCTTTGATTCAGAACAAGAGTTAATGATACAGCCACGCATGCGGAGAGCGATGCATAGGCAACAACAACTGAGAGATTATTATCAAAGAAAATGAGGCCACCTGTGGTTGGGTGGGGCTGTGGTAATTAGTGAGGCTGCTATAAATAGCAGCCTGTGGGTTTGGCCATTGTGGAGGATTATCTGATCATTGTGTTTCGTGACTGCTTTACTGACTTTGACCTTTTGTGTGCTGATTTTTCCCTGCTTTGAAACTAAACCAGAGCAAAGTGTGTTTCACTTTGTGAAAGAAGAAGGACTGTGAATTGCCTCACAGCTGCAAGCTAAGTATGACAGAACTGATAAGGGACTTGTACAAATTACCAGTTTGTTTGGAGACAAGTGCTCTTTGCTATACCAAGAGGGCTTAATTTAAGTGACTTTTCATTATAAAGAGCATTGTTTTGAATTTTCAAACGTGTGTGTGTCTGAAATTTGTACCTGTGAATTTTTGGGAGACGTCTACCAGAGAGCCCGACAGAAACTTGCAAAGTCAATCAGATGTTTAGACAGGATTTGGCATTTTTGTCGAACTATCAAATCCTTCCCAAGGACCTCAGATAGGCTGCTGTTGTATATTTTAAAGCAGTGGTGGATTGCTGCTGATTGGGACCAGTTCTCATGTACCGGTGATGGAAATTTCTACCCACTGGCTGAACCGGCAGCAATGGCCGGCTGTCCACATCCCCAAACTGGTTCTCTAGTTTCCGTGGCCGGCAAAGAACCCTCTACGCATGCATAGAGGCTTCTGAACATGTGCAGAGGATCATTTGTGTGACATGATGGGGGGCACACACGTGTGTGAAGTGCGTGTGCAGAATGCATCCATCCATCACGATGCAAACTGACAGGGAGAGTAAGTGGAACCTACCCCTGTGTTAAAGGCGGCGTCCCAGGGTGTGTAGAGAGTTGGTACCCACTCACCTTCCGAAAGAATGAAATATTTTGGGGAATATTAAAAAGGCAGGGTAGAATATTTGCCCTAAATGAGAAACAGAGGGGGGGGGGGCTGCTGGAGGGGCCCATAGGAGTTTTGATTTTGTATGAGAAAGAGAAAGGATGGGGGAGTTGCAGCCTGACACAGATGCATAGAGCAGACCTGCTTATCACCAACTCAAGGTCAACGGCCTGTGCATTCCAGAAGTATGACACGTCAGCGAAGATGCACCCACCTAATGCTTATGGATATTACGGATTGGGTGGACTGCCAAGTAAGATGCCTATTACTTTGTATTACTTTGTAATAGGCATCTTGAGCACCTTATTCTTCAGATGTCGCTTTCCTTTCATTGCATTCACTTCTGATTTAGTAAAAGTGATCTTTGAAGTTCAAAATGGACTCCGAGTTTTACTTTCCTAAATTCTGAGCGAAGCAGACCTGACACAAGGTACCCACACCTGTTGTGGTTAGCTCTAGCCCAACTCCTGCCCCAAGGAATGTGGAGGTGGTTGTGGGGGAGACATCCACATGCCACAGGCCTGTTTTGCTCCCAGTGGAATCTGCCGATGAAGCCTCCTCTGACCAAGGAAGTGTGAGTGACAGGGAAGAGGGGAGTTTGGCAGACCGCCCCGGAGGAGATCAATCATCTGTATCAACCCTGGATTCTGAACAAGAATTAATGACACATCCACGCATGCGTAGAGTGATGCATAGGAGACAACAACTGAAGGATTATTACAAGAGAAAATGAGGCCACCTGTGGTTGGGTGGTGCTGCTGTAATTAGTGCTACAGATAAAAGGACAACCTGGTGTTTTAGCCTCATGGCAGTTTATCTGATTCATTGTTTTGTCAAGATCGTGGGTTTTTGCTGTTCAAGATTGTGTGTGGACTCTCTGGACTTTAGAATTGGACTCAATTTCCCAGTTATTGGGTGAGCAATTGGATTGCATTTAACCTGTGCCTTGTGTGTACCAGAAAATCCCTTTGACATTTAAAAAGGGAGCTGTTTCTGTTTTTTCTGTTTATAAAATCTTTTGGGTTTTCCTTTTATCATGTGGTGTGTGTCTTCCTGGACTAATTACCCTATAATTACAGGCGGTTGAAACACACCAGCAGAACACCCACCCATTCTCAACTCCATTTTGTCAGCTGTTCCAGAACTGCACGCTCTCTCTGTGTGTGTTGGTTCTGTTCACCAATAAACAGAATGTTTCTTTCCAATCAGCCTCCATTTTATTCCCAGCTTGGAATTGGATCCTTCTTCCTATTGTTTCAAGTCCAGCTTCATTTTGTAATTGACTGATGGCATTTTGTCACTGTTGATGGTGTTCAAATGGTGCTCCAGGCACCCAAGGCACCTATTATTATTGGTACTCCCTTTGCTTTCTTTTTTCACAATTGGTGGACCAAGCAACGGTTTCCAAAGTATCTGGGTCGACGCGAGTGGAGGCTAAGCTGTAAATTGCCGGTCCGCAATAACTTAAGAAAATAACTCGCTTCCTGTCGTCTTCTGCATCTTGCAGGTTACTTGCTTGTAGAAAGATTCTAAATTTGGACATGTAGGATGTCCAGGATTCTGAGTCTTGATTGAAGAAAGGCGGTGGTGGAGCCATGACTGAGCTCATGGTTGCTTAGCGGGAGTCCGACCTCCTCGTCGCCACTGTTAAATCACTGCACCGGACACTTCTGTTCACTCAAATCATCTTTATTCGTAACACACAACAAGCAACCGTTCTTCACGAAAGCAACTCCCAACAAGGGCAATGGCTAACCCGTTGCCCTATTCATACCTTTTCTTATACGCAGGCTTTTTAACTAACAATTGTTTAATTTTGGTGGCAACCAACATTTAGCCGCGTCTTAACCTATCAGTGATTTTCTGTATTTCTTTAAACGAACACAACAGTTCTGCTTCCAGATCTTTGTGTTTTGTGATTTTCGCCCCGCCCGCCAAGTTCTTTCTCTTCCCTTCTGCTGTCATCATGTACTGCCCCTTCCACTCTTCAACCCTTTTTATCTTTCTTCTGGTTAGTTACACAGTCAGCCAGATGTTTCGACTGGATTCGAGATTTTTATCCATTATTGAGCTCTTCCCAAGGGTCTCGGATAGACAGATGGCGTTAAAAGTTATCGTTGCAGGATGTAAGCTATCCCAAGTAAAGCTGCCTTTTGTTAATCAGTCAATTGCAAAAAAGGAAACGGTAGGTGGAATAACTTAACATCCCACAATGATTCCTTTCATGCCATCAAACAATATCTGTGGTCTACAAGTTTAATAAATTAATGTGGTTTGCCGCACAGTCAGCCAGATGTTCAAAATGAATTTGGCACCTGGGATAGGCTGATGTCATTGTTCGATGGGGTTTATAGAATTATAGGGACGGAAGGGACCATGGAGGTCTTCTAGTCCAGCCCCCTGCCTAACTTAAAGGTATCATCACAGGATGTGAGCTGTTTTTACAAAAGCTGCCTGTTGCAATTGACCAATGGTGGTTTTGTCAATGTCGATACTCTTCGAGTGTTGCTTCAAATGTTTGGAGATGGCACTAGTGCTATTGATACTACCTTATTATTATGGTTCATCACGTGATGACCCAGTTATACATCTCCACCCCATGTCCAGTCAACGAAGTAGTGGAAGTGATGTGCCGGTGCCTGGAGGCTGTTGGGGCCTGGATGTGTGTCAACAAACTCAAACTCAATCCAGACAAGACGGAGTGGCTGTGGGTCTTGCCTCCCAAGGACAATTCCATCTGTCCGTCCATTACCCGGGCGGGGGGAACTACTGACCCCCTCAGAGAGAGTTCGCAACTTGGGCGTCCTCCTCAATCCACAGCTGACATTGGAACATCATCTTTCGACTGTGGCGAGGAGGCCATTTGTCCAGGTTCGCCTGGTGCACCAGTTGCGGCCCTATTTAGACAGGGAGTCATTGCTCACAGTCGCTCATGACCTCATCACCTTGAGGTTCGATTACTGCAATGCTCTCTACATGGGGCTACCTTTGAAAAGTGTTCGGAAACTTCAGATCGTGCAGAACGCAGCCGCGAGAGCCGTCGTGGGGCTTCCAAGATTCGCCCACGTTTCTTCAACACTCCGTGGCTTGCATTGGCTGCCGATCAGTTTCCGGTCACAGTTCAAAGTGTTGGTCATGACCTTTAAAGCCCTACATGGCATTGGACCAGATTACCTCCGGAACCGCCTGCTACCGCGCGAATCCCAGCGACCGATAAGGTCCCACAGAGTTGGCCTTCTCCGGGTCCCGTCGACTAAACAATGTCGTTTGGCGGGCCCCAGGGGAAGAGCCTTCTCTGTGGCGGCCCCAGCCCTCTGGAACCAACTCCCCCCAGAGATTAGAACTGTCCCCACCCTCCCTGTCTTTCGTAAACTACTCAAGACTCACTTATGCCGCCAGGCATGGGGGAGTTAAGATATTCCTTCCCCCTAGGCCATTACAAGTTATGCATGGTATGTTTGTGTGTATGTTTGGTTTTATAATAAGGGTTTTTAGTTGTTTTATTAAATTGGATTGTTACATGCTGTTTTTATCAGTGTTGTTAGCCGCCCCGAGTCTGCGGAGAGAGGCGGCATACAAATCCAATAAATGAATGAATGAATGAATGAATGAATGAATGAATAAATAAATAAATAAATAAATAATTATGTTTAGACTGGATTTGGCATTTTTGGACATCTAGCAGGTCCCTCCCAATCACTTGGGAGAGGAAGATGTTCTTGTGTGTGAAGCTGTTTCCTCTTTAGTCATAAGAGTCCTGATCACTGTGGGCTTCTGTTCTGAATTAGTCCCAGCTTCTGCTGCCGCCAGATGTGGAGATTGCACATTCTGATGGCTCCAAACATTCCTGCCATCCTCCTCAAAAGGCCTTCCATAAAGCCATCTCCAACCCCGCAGGCTCTTTTGATGAGGACGGCCTGCCTTGAAATTGGGACAGAAACGGGGGCCTCAGATCTTCCTTGGCTCGGAAGAAGAAGAACTCAGAGGAAAGGTCAGCTCCCTTGCCCTCAATGTCTTCTGCACAGCCGGGAGTTGATTAGAAACTGCCAGGAGTCGTGTATCTTGAGGTGCCCAAGACAACTCTGTAAATGAACATCTTTGTTCATTTTGCCGGATGATAAACGCATTTATTATCTTTGATTGGACTGCTGACTGGAGCTGGAGCATCTGAAAAATTTGGGTGCCGGAAACTCCTGCGGGCAACAGTTTGCAGCTAATCAGTTTATTGCGACAGATCAATTTTATGCATATACAGTGATCCCCCGATCATTGCGAGGGTTCCGTTCCAGGACCCCCCGCAATGAGCGGGTTTTCACGAAGTAGCGCTGCGGAAGTAAAAACACCATCTGCGCATGTGCAGATGGTGTTTTTACTTCCGCCGCAGCAGCGAGGCTTCTCCGCTGACTCCTGGCGAACTTCCCCGCTTTAGGAGTCAGCGGAGAAGCGGCGCACCTGTTTTAAAACGATCGGAGCCGGCCTGGTGCGCCGCTTCTCCGCTGACTCCTAAAGCGGGGAAGTTCGCCAGGAGACAGCTGCGAAGCGGCGCGGGTGTTTTAAAACATCGCAGCCAGCCTGGGGGGCTCGGGGGCAAGCCCCTGAGCCCCCCAGGCCGGCTGCGACGTTTTAAAACACCCGGGTTGGGGGCTCGGGGGTTGCTGGAAAGCCCCCCCAGGCCGGCTCCGATCGTTTTAAATCAGGCGTGCGGCTTCTCCGCTGACTCCTGGCGAACTTCCCGGGCGAAGGGCGAGCGGCGGGCGAGCGGCGAAGGGCGGGCGAACGGCGGGTGGCCGGGCGAAGGGCGGGCGAGCGGCGGGTGGCCGGGCGAACGGCGGGCGAGCGGGTGCTGGGGGGGCTTCGCCCTCCCGCCAGCAAGAGGGGGAAGACCCAGGGAAGCCGCCCAGCAGCTGATCTGCCCGGCGCCATCTACGCATGCGTGCCCATAGAAAAAAGGGCACGCATGCGCAGATGGTGTTTTGACTTCCGGGTTGAAAAATCGCAAATTAGCCTGTTCGCAATGGTCGGGAACGCAATAACCGGGGGATCACTGTATTTGTTTTCAAGTTGCTTCTTGACAGAACAGGTCCCAGAGGGTGGAAGCTGGGGCACAAAGACCTAACGCAAGTGATATCTGGTAGGCAAGAACTGCTTTACTTTTCTTTCCATATCTGAGAACCTGGGTCCAGTTTACCAAAGGTTTGAAAAGCTGCTGTGTAACCCTGCAGGGAAAAATCTGCAGCGGAATTAAAACCTTCTCTAACAAGGAGGCTGATCACATTGAAGTTCCTTTTAGAACAGGGGTCTCCAACCTTGGCAACTTTAAGACTTGTGGACTTCAAAATTGGTGACACCTGCTTTGGAACCTCCATTTAGAATTTAGAATTTATGTATGTATGCAGTAATGGGCAGCCAATTTTTTTACTGCCACACTGTGGGTGTGGCTTAATGGTCACGTGACTGGATAGGAGTGGCTTGCCGGCCATGTTACCAGGTAGGAGTGGCTTGCCGGCCATGTGACCAGGTAGGAATGGCTTGAACGATCACCATCGTTCAAGTGAACTGTTAAGTCCTCGACTTAAAACCTTACCAGTGTCGCTCGCTGGGGTGACAATTTGCTTCGTGTTTCCCGCGCTCTCCTTCCTGGGTCGCCCCCCTGCCTCAGGCTGGGTAGCTAGGCGAACGGGTGCTGTCAGAAGCATAAATGCTGCCAGCACCGCTTTCACCCACGCCTTCTGCTTGCACCTCAGGCGGGAGGTGGCTGCGGGAGGCTGGAGGGGAGCCGGGCAGGAGAGAGGGAAGCTCGTCCGAGGCCAGGAAGGTGGAAAGAGGAAAAAAGCAAGGAGCGCAGACACAGCAGCAGCAGCAGCAGGGGGAAAAAGGAGAGACGAGACGAGACCAGTAATCCAGGAAGTGACAGCTGCTGATTAGCTGGAGCTTCGCAGGCATCTTCATTTCCGCTGGTGGAACTGCGTTCCACCCCGTCCTGCCTATTGCCCACCCCTGTATGTATGTATGTATGTATGTATGTATGTATGTATGTATGTATGTTAAAAGGCGCCCTGCAGGTCATCGAGTCCAACCCCCTGCTTAAGCAGGAATCCTACTGAAAATTTTTAGAAGTTAAACTTACTTGCATCCTTAATTTCATTTTAAATGGAATTCTGGTGCAAGGGTTGACATTGTGGGACAAGCAATGAGGCTTTACCTGGTTCAGGTGATCCTCGACTTATGACCCCAATTGAACCCAAAAATCCTGTTGTTAAGTGAGACATTTGTCCGGTCAGGTTTGCCCCATTTTACAATCTTTCATGCCCCAGTTGTTAAATGAATTACTACAATTGATAAATTAGTAACCCAGTTGTTAAGTAATGTGGCCTTCACCATTGATTTTGCTTGTCAAAAGGTTGCAAATGAGGATCACATGACCTTGGGGCAGCAATGGTCATAAGTATGAGTCAGTTGCCAATTGCCTGAAATTTTATGACATGAGCACAGGGATGCTGCAAAAGTCATAACTGTAAAAAACAGTCATAAGTCACATTTTTCAGTGCTGTTGTAACTTTGTACAGTCACTAAACAAACTGTCGTAACTCAAGAACTCTCTGTATTTACTTCTGTTTGGCTTATCCGAGGTTTATTCTCTCTCTCGCCTTTTATTCTTTTAGATTTTGGGGTCCTTACAACCAAAATAAATTGGGAGTGAGCTAATTAGCAGTGCTAACTTCACAATTCTTCTGTGTTTGTGGACAAAACCTGAATCTGTGACTTGTTCCTGAACATCTGTAACAAGCTTTTTCTGCCCCAAAACTTTTGAATCCACTCTTTTTAAAAAAAAAAAAAAGGGAAAGGGTTTGTTGGATGTGAACCAGGTTCTAATCGTAGAATTTCTTTTAAAAGATTAGGGTGGTGCTATTTATTTACTCTTCTTAGCTGAACAATGATACTATCCACTTTATATTTATTTATTTATTTTATTTATTTATTAGATTTGTATGCCGCCCCTCTCCGCAGATTCGGGGTGGCTCACAACAGTGATAAAAACAATATATAATGACAAATCTAATAATTAGAATCTAAAATAACAGTTGTACATTTAAAAATCTAAAAGCAAGGAACCCCAATATAAAAAATATACATACAGTCATATCACGCACAAAAACTACATAGGCAGGGGGAGATGTCTCAGTTCCCCCACACTTGACGACAGAGGTGGGTTTTAAGGAGTTTACAAAAAACAAGGAGGGTAGGGGCAGTTCTAATCTCTGGAGGGAGCTGATTCCAGAGGGTCGGAGCCGCCACAGAGAAGGCTCTTCCCCTGGGTCCCACCAGACTACATTGTTTAGTCGACGGGACCCGGAGAAGGCCAACTCTGTGGGACCTATTATACATACAAATCTAATAAATAATAATAATAATAACAACAACAACAACAACAGTTCAAAGTGTTGGTTATGACATATAAAGCCCTTCATGGCACCGGACCAGATTATCTTAGGGACCGCCTTCTGCTGCACGAATCCCAGCGACCAGTTAGGTCCCACAGAGTGGATCTTCTCTGGGTCCCGTCAACTAAACAATGTTGTTTGGTGGGACCCAGGGGAAGAGCCTTCTCTGTGGCGGCCCCGGCCCTCTGGAACCAACTCCCCCCAAAGATTAGAATTGCCCCCACCCTCCTTGCCTTTCGTAAGGTACTTAAAACCTACCTCTGCCGTCAGGCATGGAGGAATTGAGATCCTCTTTCCCCCTAGGCCTTTACAATTCTATGCATGGTATGTATGTATGTATGTATGTATGTATGTTTGGTTTTTATATTAATGGGTTTCTAATTGTTTTTAGCATTGAATTACTATTGTACACTGTTTTATTGTTGCTGTTAGCCGCCCCGAGTTTCCGGAAAGGGGCGGCATACAAATCCAATCAATCAATCAATCAATCAATCAATCAATCAATAATAATAATAATATTAGCAGAATGAATGATTGGATGCCTTGTTTGCACATGTACATGCCCTCTGCGCATGCACAGAGCATCAAAAACATGATGTGCTTATGTCCAGACGGGTGGGCAGGGCCACCCATAGCCAGCGCTACCTGTTTGTCTGATCTGGATAGGACCGGCTGAATACCACCACTGCACCACACTGCTAGTATGCCAATTATAATAATAAAGAGTTTGGTGTAAATCCATTCCAATTTTGCAATCAGCTGGAGCGAGTTGTTAATTAGCTTCATTTGGTATTTCCAGCGGAGTTAAGATTTAACTGCTGCTCCTCTCAGCCCACAACTCAGAGAACTCCCTCAATGTTAATCATAATCTCTTTAATAAATGTAATGGTACTTTTCATACCTATTTTTCTCCACTCATAAACACATGCCATTTTCATGTACCTTCCATTTTCAGTACAATGCAATACAATAATTTTCCATTTCCTTTTGGTATACCGGTATATCATCAAAAAAGTGCTGCCTCCTTTATTTTTATCACCTGGATGACCCAATATTACATTTTTCAATATCTTTATTCAAATTTACCACGCTATTATGTTACATCTCATCAATTGTTTTCACTCATCTATTAAATTTAAGCTTTAATCATTCTTTTCAATTATTATGCATCTTTATTTATTTCAGAAATATTTCTTAACCCTTATCTTATAATAATTGCCCTTTAAATTCCCCCCCCCTTATTCTTAAACATTAATTATCCATACATAACATCTAAATCCTACAAAATAACATAATAATAACATTACGGGGAAGAAACAAACCCCCCCCCCCAAATTATATCAATTCCATAAATGTAAATGTTGACTGTATAACTGTAACTTGTTGCTTATATGCTAAGGTTTTTATTAATATTGCTTCTTCATTGCTTATTTGACCCCTATGACAATCATTAAGTGTTGTACCACATGATTCTTGACAAATGTATATTTTATTTTATGTACACTGAGAGCATATGCACCAAGACAAATTCCTTGTGTGTCCAATCACACTTGGCCAATAAAAATTATATTCTATTCTATTCTATTCTATTCTAAATCAACTTAATTTCTATCATTACATATTTCATAAGATAATCAACTTAAAAAACACAATAATTGTTTCTTAATTAAAACATAATATTCATTAGTATAAATTTATTTTACTCAAAAATCTTTAACTTTTAAAATATAATCTAAATGCTGACCCAGAGCACATTTCCAGAAGCCTGTGTACCTGTGCAAGCGGTGTTGTTGATGGAGCGCCTTGTGGGTTACATTATTTTTTCCTCCTTTGCACAGCCAGGGTGGGGGAAGTGTGAATTCTGGACTCTTTGAATTTGGCATCAGCTTAACAATTTCCCCAAATTCTCCCGCTGGCTGTTCTCTTCATTGGTGCAACTGACAGATACAAGCCAGAACATGTTGTACAGTGGCAAGGTGATTGGCTTCCCTGGAGAAAAAGTGACAGGTTGAAGAGAGATTGAGATGTTACCTTCCAGGCTGTGGAGCCAAATAGGGGCGTTTTGGCGAAGTTCTAAATGTCTTCTGCGGTCTTCTTCTGGTCCTCCTGTTTAAGTGGGTGTGGGGAGGCAGGTGGACACCAAAGGAATAACAGGGTCCTCCTGGTGCCACACAGTGGTGAGATTCCTGCAGAGTTAGAAAATGTTTGGATTTGTATCAGGAGAGGAAAGAATTTAAGATTTAAAGAACTCTACTTTCCTTTTGAAACACTGTGCTCGGTCTTTCTGGAAGCTCAGAGGGACTAACTAGAGAAATCTTAAGCGTCAGAAATATTCTTGGGATTTATATAACAGGGTTATATGAAAGTTGGTCTTCTAGTCCAGGCAGGAGATCCTATACCCCAGGGGTGTCAAACTTGATTGATCGATTGATTATTTATTTATTCATTTAATTTTTTTATGCCACCCTTCTCCTTAGACTCAGGGCGGCTTGCAACATGTTAGCAATAGCACTTTTGAACAGAGCCAGCCTATTGCCCCCGCAATCTGGGTCCTCATTTTACTCACCTCGGAAGGATGGAAGCCTGAGTCCACCTTGAGCCGGTGATGAGATTTGAACCGCTGACCTACAGATCTATAGTCAGCTTCAATGGCCTGCAGTACAGCACTCTACCTGCTGTGCCACCCCGGCGCAGGGCCGCATTAGGGTTTTGTTTGACCTTGGAGGGATGGGTTGTGTGTGGCCACATCTGGCTTATGGGCCTTGAATTTGACAAAAAAAAAAACCTTCTATACCCCTTTCAGGCAGATGGCTAATGGTTGTCCAAACACTTCTTAAAAGCCTCCACTGATGGAGCACCCACAACCTCAGGAGGCAAGCCATTTCACTTGTTAATTGTCCTCATTGTTGTTGTGGTTAGCTCTGCCCCAGCTCCTGCCCCAAGGACTGTGGATGTGGGGGAGACATCCACATGCTGCAGGCCTGTTTTGCCCCCCCCCCCGGTGGAATCTGCTGATGAAGGCTCCTCTGACCAAGAAGACATGAGTGACAGGGAGGAGGAGAGTGTGGCAGACAGCTCAGAAGGAGATCAATTATCTAGCTCCTCCTTGGATTCAGAACAAGAGTTAATGATACAGCCACGCATGCGGAGAGCGATGCATAGGCAGCAACAACTGAGAGATTATTATCAAAGAAAATGAGACCACCTGTGGTTGGGTGGGGCTGTGGTGATTAGTGAGGCTGCTATAACTAGCAGCCTGTGGGTTTGGCCATTGTGGAGGATTATCTGATCGTTGTGTTTCGTGACTGCTTTACTGACTTTGACCTTTTGTGTGCTGATTTCCCCCCGCTTTGAAACTAAACCAGAGCAAAGTGTGTTTCACTTTGTGAAAGAAGAAGGACTATGAATTGCCTCACAGCTGCAAGTTAAGTATCACAGAACTGATAAGGGACTTGTATAAATTATCAGTTTGTTTGGAGACCAGTGCTCTTTGCTATACCAAAAGAGGGCTTAGGTTAAGGGAATTTTCATTATAAAGAACATTGTTTTTAATTTTCAAACGTGTGTGTGTCTGAAATTTGTACCTGTGAATTTTTGGGAGGAGTCTACCAGAGATCCCGACAGAACAGTTGTTGAGGAAATTCTCCTTAGTTCCAGATTGCTTCTCTCCTTTATTAGTTTCCATCCATGGTTTCTTCTCTTGCCCTCTTCCTTGTAGTAGCCTCTCAAATATTGGAACACTGCTCTAATGTGATTCATATCATTTAAGCAAAGCTTTTGACAAACTATACGGTCCATATGGTCTTAAGCTACGTGTTGGCATTAAACCGATTGCAAGTAGAAAATATCCCCGATAAGATTTCTGGGAATAAAAGAGGTTCCCCCTCATTTTGGACCTAACTTGAAATAATTTCATCCTCTCTTCCAGCAGCTGTTGGCTTGTCTCGGTTAGCTAGGCTATGAAACCTTCGACAATACCGAGCAGAGAATTTTAACAGAGCGTGGATGTGTGATAAAGCCAAGACACAGACTTAATTAAATAAGTATTATTTACATATAAACAAAATATAAACAATCCAGAATAAGCACGAAGCAAATACAGAATAATACGCACTGAGCAATTACAAGATTAGCACAAAGCAAAACACAATATAGATAATAAGCATGAAGCTAAAATACAATATAGATAAAAGCACAAAGCTTATACAAGCACGAAGCTTAAACACGACTCCTCCATCTCTCAGGCAAAAGTAAAGGAAGTGACCAAGCAAAATAATGAGCTTTTATAGCTTCAATGAGGAAGTGACGAAACAGCCTTGAATATTAACTCTTCAAGTACAAGTTAACTCTTTGAGTGCACATTAACCCTTTAAGTACAAGTTTGGTACAAGTGTACAATATGCAGTTTACAATGGCAATCCCTAACAACCATGTACCCTGTACTAACAGTGCTACATCTCTGTCTGCTGGGAGACGTTCATTCTCCACCTCTGTGAAATGATAGGAGAGATATTCTTCACACTCGACTGTTCACACCATCAATATGAGATGTGAAACATCTGAGTCAGGGTGTATAATGTCAACTAGTAGGGTTTCCATTTCAGACATTGCTTTGGGTATCAATGTGCTTGGCCGGGAGAATTTTGCATTGTTGGTTATTTGACAATTGAGAATACTGACTTATTATAGGATCCAATCTGGGTTGGTTCCAGGGATCCGGGGTTTGTCTTTTGTGCTTCTGGACTTGTGCTGGAGCCCATCTTCAGGGAAATTACCTCTAGCAGAGTGTGTGCTGTGTATGTGTGTTATTGCCCTGCCTTCACCTTCTAAATATTTGATAAACTGGTGATAAATCAACATTCCTGTTCACTGATAAGGGGTCCATTTTCTAGTCTTCAATCACTTTCCTGGCTGTTTTTGTCTCTGCTTGACCAACAATCTTAGTAGCTGCAAAACTGAATGTATAAATAGCATACATACCGTGTTTCCCTGATAGTAAGGCAGTGTCTTACTTTTTTTTTATCCACAAAAGCCCCACTATGTCTTACTTTCGGGGTATGTTTTACATTGGAAAAAAAATGAAAGGGTCCTTTCAGCGGCTGCAGGAGGCGAAGATTGGGGTTTCCCCTTTGCGTGGGTGGCGGGGAAGACCCAGGGAAGGTTTCGTCACCCGCTCAGGACAAACCCAAGCGGCTGAGTCGACGGAGCGCGCGGGGGAAGCTTTACGGGCCGGACGATTGGGGGGGCGGGGGGGGGGGCGCACGAGGCAAAGGAAGTGAAGGGAACTACGGGAGCCGGGAAGGCGCGGAGCCAGGTGCGAGCGTCGCGGTGCGCGTGTCCTTTCAGACTCCCCCGCTGTTTCCCGCCTCCACTCACCAAATTGACAGGGTGAAGGTAGCCGTTCCCGGAGGGCTCTTCTTGCGCGGGGTTTTCTTACGCGCCTTGCCCGCCGCCGCGCCCCGGCCTTTGCCCGGGAAGCCCCGCTAAGCCTTCTGCGCCTGACTCGGCGAGGCGAGAGGGAAGAAGGAGAAGCGCAAGTGGATGCAGAGCGCCCGGGAGGCATTTATCCGGGCGGGAGGCATTTATCTGTCCTTCGCTTTGACGGTGCTGGTCCGAAGCGAGCCGAGCGGGTGGACCAGCGCCGTCAAAGTGAAGGACGGATAAATGCCTCCCGGGTGGATAAATGCCTCCCGGGCGCTCCGCATCCACTTGCGCTTCTCCTTCTTCCCTCTCGCCTCGCCGAGTCAGGCGCAGAAGGCTTAGCGGGGACCAGCGCCGTCCTTCGCTTTGCCAAGCCGGGGAAGAGGCGGTGGCGGCGAGGCGAAGGACGGCGCTGGTCCGAAGTGAGCCGAGCGGAGGGGAGCGCCGTCCTTCGCCTCGCCGCCACCGCCTCTTCCCCGGCTTGGCAAAGCGAAGGACGGCGCTGGTCCGAAACGCCACAACCCCTTCAGCGGAAGATGGAGAATTCTCGCTCGCAGGAAAAACAATCCAGGCTCGCCAACCCGGAAATGCGAGGCGAAGGACGGCGCTGGTCCGAAGTTGTAGAACTTCCGTTTTTCCGAGTGACCCCGCATTTCCGGGTTGGCGAGCCTGGATTGTTCTTTCCGACGTCATCGGGCTCCCCCCCCCCGCAATACTCCCGTGTTTCCCCGAAAGTAAGACATATGTCTTACTTTCGGGGTATGGCTTATATTAGCCGACCCCCCTGAAAACCCCCATATGTCTTACAATCGGGGGTGTCTTACTATCGGGGAAACACGGTAGAAGAACACACACTCGCTGTTCCCTGAGGATGGGCTCCAGTACGCATCTGAAAGCTCAAAAGACCCAGATTGGCTCCTGCAACATTATTTTGGAACATGTATATTCGACTTTATTCATATTGTCTTGTTTTTAAGTTTACTTACACAGTTTTCAAGTACCCCCAAATTCCTCAGTTTAAATAGCAGTATTTGGATGTTTTATTTGGAATGCCTCATTAGTTATGGATTTCCCTCTGTGTAGATAATGTATAGTATTCATTTTCTTTGGGGATTTGTTTCTTGTAGAAAATGCAACCTTCCCTTGTAATTATTTAAAGCATTGATTGGCAGTTTCCACTCGCAGCTGTTAATGGAATCTGTGCTCCATAACCTGAACTTTTGTGTGTCTGTAATGAAGAGCAAGCCCCTAGCCCCAAAAGAGGCTTGCTTGTCAGCAGGACTACCTGCAGTTTTGGCAAAATGATGAAATGTTGTGTCATAATGTCTTGACACAAACTGGGCCTTTTATATACAGCCTTTTTGTTTAGCAACTGATTGAAGTTGCAACGGAGTTGAAAAAAAGGGGCTAACAGCCAATCCTTGCACTTACAATTGTCATGCTCCCTGTCACAGCCATCCCTACAGTCACGTGATCAAAATTTGGGTGCTTGGCAACCAGCATGCATTTATGACTTTCTGTATTTTTGGGAGTATAAGACGCACCAGAGTATAAGACACACCTTAGTTTTGGGGGAGGAAAACAGGAAGGAAATCTACCTACCAGGTATTAATCTGGCTAGCATTTTTAGTCTGGTCAGCTTCAGCACATCATTTTATCCCATGGTTAAGCCTGAGAAAAAAAAACACTTTCAGAGGCAGTAGCAATGAAAAAACCTTCTTTAGAGTAGCGATGAAAAATCCTGCAAGCTGAGAAGATCGTTACCACCTCGTTAGGGCTGAAAAAACCTTTTTGGGAGGGAGTAGCAATGGGAAAAAACCCTGCAAGCTGGGAAGAGCAAGAAAGATCGTTAACACCTCATTAGGGCTGGAAAAAAAAGTTTCAAAAAAGCTACATTCGGAATATAAGAGGCACCCAAATATTCAGCCTCTTTTAGGGAGGGAAAAGGTGCATTTGTACTCCGAAAAATATGGTTAAAACTGTGGCAAGAAATGTCTTAAAATGGGACAAAATTAACTGAACATCTGTCTCACTTATCAATATAAACTTTGGGCTGCATTGTGGTTAAGTCGAGGACTACCATGTTTCTCGGTCAAAATAAGACCTAGCGTGATTTTTCAGGATGCTTGTAATGTAAGCCCTATCCCCCAAAATAAGCCCTGGTTAAGATTGTCAGCTGGATGGATGCATTTTAGAACTGCATTTCCCTGAAAATGAGACCTAACCAGAAAATAAACCCTAATGCAGAGGTCTTCAAACTTGGCACCTTTAAGACTTGTGGACTTCAACTCCTAGAATTCTCCAGCCAGTCCACGAGTCTTAGAGTTGCCAAGTTTGGGGACCCTTGCCCTAATGCATTTTTGGGGCAAAAATTAATATAAGACCCAACCTTATTTTCAAGGAAACACGGTACTTATTGTTGCATGCAGTGTCATATCAAAGAGATGGAGTGGAATACAGTAGTCCCTCACCTATCGCTGGTGTTACATTCCAGACCTGGCCGCGATAGGTGAAGGCGATGGGGAATTTATCGACTGATAGTACTTATTTAAGTATTTATATTGTAATTGTTTGATAAGTTTTCATTGTTTTAAGTGTTTATAAACCCTTCCCACACAGTATTTATTTTAGATACAGTATTTAAATACAGTATTTACAATTTTAGAATTATTTTTTTTTTGACAAACCTGCCGATCGAATTCGGCGGGCTGTTTAAATCTGCCGATTGACTTCCTCAGAAACCCGCGATGAAGTGAAGCCGCAGTAGGTGAAGCGTGGTATAGCGAGGGACTACTGTATGACATCCTGGTGTTTCATTTCCCCCCCGATGGCTTCCCTTGGCTCTCTGTGACTGTAGGCAATTCTTCCAGAATCCCCGTGCAGTTTCATTTCTTCCAAACTGGGCTCTTTGCAAAGACTGTTTTGGCGATTCTGGAAATTGCTAGGGTATTTGCTAGGCCATTTCTAAGTTTTCCTGCTCCTGTTTTCGAGGCAGTCGGAAGAAGCCTGCGAATGCCTCTCCTCCGTGATGGATGGCGATATGGGGAGTGAAGAATCTCTCCTATGTGTGGAGGTTGATCAGAAAATGCAGAATGGCAGTTTTCCAGGATCTTCCGCGACATGGAGAACTTCCTTGGAGTAAATGTTGATGACAAGGATTAATTACACCAGCATGGAGCCAATTAATAAACAGAGAGTGAATACATGTCATCAATCAAAAATTGCAAATCCAGGGGAATTGCCGTAATCGTTCTGAAAATAATTTAGATTCACACTAATATGTGTATCTAGTTACAGATTTATAATGCCCACTTGAACGACTTTGTGTCAGTTTGTGTCAGTCTTTCAAAGAACTGGAACTTATCAGAGCTGCATTTCCGGAAACTAGCCACTTGTGTCCAAGCAGCAAACCAGTCCAGCCAGCCCACCAACCCAACCAGCCAGCAGCCATAGACCAGTAGAGGAATTGAAGTCTTCAATGAAACACAGCAGCAGTAGGAAGTTGTGGAAAAAAGATTTACTTCTTTATACTACTACTAATAATACTATCTGTTCTGTCGGGCTCTCCGGTAGAATCCTCCCAAAAATTCACAGATACAAATTTCAGCCACACACACGTTTGAAAATTCAAAACAATGTTCTCTATAATGAAAATTCACTTAACCTAAGCCCTCTTTTGGTATAGCAAAGAGCACTTGTCTCCAAACAAACTGGTAATTTGTACAAGTCCCTTATCAGTTCTGTGATACTTAGCTTGCAGCTGTGAGGCAATTCACAGTCCTTCTTCTTTCACAAAGTGAAACACACTTTGCTCTGGTTTAGTTTCAAAGCGGGGAAAAATCAGCACACAAAAGGTCAAAGTCAGTAAAGCAGTCACGAAACACAAGGATCAGTTAATCCTCCACAATGGCCAAACCCACAGGCTGCTATTTATAACAGCCTCACTAATTACCACAGCCCCACCCAACCACAGGTGGCCTCATTTTCTTTGATAATTATCTCTCAGTTGTTGTTGCCTATGCATCGCTCTCCGCATGCGTGGCTGTATCATTAACTCTTGTTCTGAATCCAAAGAGGAACTAGATAATTGATCTCCTTCTCAGCTGTCTGCCACACTCTCCTCTTCCCTGTCACTCATGTCTTCTTGGTCAGTGGAGCCTTCATCAGCAGATTCCACCGGAGGCAAAACAGGCCTGTAGCATGTGGATGTCTCTCCCACATCCACAGTCCTTGGGGCAGGAGCTGGGCCAGAGCTAACCACAACAACTATCTATACTATACATACAATAAACTAGTATCTTACTAATAGCTTGCTACAGCTATCTTAGTTCAATAACTCACAGGAACCAACTTTTACAGCATTACAGCTTCTTCAGAGCACACTTCACAGGAACAGCAACAGCACACAGCTAACAGCGGATAGACAGAGAGAAAGAGCAAAGAGCTCTTGCCTAGTTAAATACTTTTCGCATAATTACTAGGTTGCCGCATGTTCAACTGCCTCAGAATGACTCAGCATTCTTACCAGAGGCCTACTTTCTGCATTATGATATTACCTCGGGCTTTTTAATTCCTGACAGAACTGTCCAGAACTTTCTAGAACTGGAAAATATAACATATGAAGAGTGGTTGCAGGAACTGAGCATGCCTGGACGCCACCATTTGGGTTCTTTTACCCTCTGCACAGGCACAGAATGCTTTTGTAAAAGAATCTAAATGACAGTGTCCAGGTGGGTGAGCAGAGCCTTGCCCTCCCTTCACAATTAGCTCTCCAATGACTGACAGGCATGAGTGAATCAGAAGCATTGCATTCCTCTCTTTCTCCATCTCTTGAGAGCCTGGGATCTTAAGTAGGTCCTCTCCAGATGTTCTTATGGAACAAGAAGGATGCTGTAAGCAATCAGGAAACAATCCATATTAATAAAAATCTTAAGGATACAAACAACAAGTTACAGTTAGGACTGTATGACTGTTACTTGTTGATTGTATCCTTAAGATTTTTATTAATATGGATTGTTTCCTGACTGCTTATTTGACCCCTATGACAATCATTAAAGTGTTGAACCTCATGACAAATATATCTTTTCTCTTATGTACACTGAGAGCATATGCACCAAAGACAAATTCCTTCTGTGTCCGATCACTCTTGGCCAATATAGGATTCTATTTTATTCTTTGAGTTACATCAGGGGTCTCCAGTCTTTGTAATATTAAGACTTGTAGACTTCAACTCCCAGAATTCCTCAGCCAGCATGTCTACTCTGGCTGCTCTTCATCCTATATTCGAAGATCATTCTCCATGCCATAGGACTCCAACCTTGGCAACTTTAAGACTTGTGGACTTCGACTCCCAGAATTCCTCAGCCAGCTGCTGGCTGAGGAATTCTGGGAGTTGAAGTCCACAAGTCTTAAAGTTGCCAAGATTGGTGACCCTTGCTCCATATTATCACATTGATTTGATTTGATTTTATTGGATTTGTATGCCGCCCCTCTCCGTAGACTCGGGGTGGCTAACAACAGTAGTAAACAGCCTATGACAATCCAATATTAAAACAGTTAAAAACCCTTATTGTAAAACCAAACATACATACAGGCATACCATGCATAAAATTGTAAAGGAATAGGAGGAAAGAGTATCTCAGTTCCCCCATGCCTGGCGGCAGAGGTGGGTTTTAAGAAGCTTACGAAAGGCAAGGAGAGTGGGGGCAATTCTAATCTCTGGGGGGAGTTGGTTCCAGAGGGCTGGGGCCTCCACAGAGAAGGCTCTTCCCCTGGGTCCCGCCAAGCAACATTGTTTAGTTGACAGGACCCAGAGAAGACCCACTCTGTGGGACCTAACTGGTCGCTGGGATTCGTGCAGCAGAAGGCGGTCCCTGAGATATTCTGGTCCGGTGCCATGAAGGGCTTTATAGGTCATAACCAACACTTTGAATTGTGACCGGAAACTGATCGGCAGCCAATGCATTCCCCAAACAATGTATTAAATGATAGGTTTTTATTCATAGAAGACTTCATTAAATGGAGTAGCCTAATGGTTAACCAAGCTATATTATTACATTTTGATGCAGGATAGTCATAATTATCAATCAGAAGTAATATACCGTCAGCATGAAACAATTTATTTTTATCTCCTGCTGCTTTGATGCCCAGGTTAATTGCCTGATAAGACAGGCCAATAATTCTAATATCAGATTAAATAGAGGAGCCTCTAATCTGGAGAAATAACTGCGTTTGAAAAAATCTTGGCAGAAGAATTAGAATTTTACATCACTTAAGAAAAAGAAAAGGATATCCGTAGTTGGCTAAAACATAGTCCAGAAATACTAAATAAAGCCTCCTTTGATAACTCCATTTTTTCTGAATGTGTATCTAAAAGTTAATCTAATCATTCAATATCTGTTGCTCTTTGATAAAATCAGATCGCACAGAACCAATGATGTTCACCCATTGTGTTTGAAGAGGATGTAGACATCTTCACAGGAATTGGGGTTATGTCAAGACTTTTATTTATTTTATTAATTAATTGGGCTTATATGCTGCCCTTCTCCAAAGACACAGGGCGACTTACAGCATATAAAACGAAATACAAAACTGTTCAAAAGCCCAATATTTAAAAGTGATCTAAAAAACCCTACATTTATAAAACCATGCAACCACACTCATTCATAATACCATCATGCTAAACATCTGAAGCAAGGTATTAAAGCTCAACGCCCCCAAGTTAAAATTTTTAAAGCCTTCCGGAAGGCCAGGAGAGTAGGGGCAGTGTGAATCTCCGGAGGTAGTTGGTTCCAGAGTTGGTTCCAATTCACCACTTGGGCATGAATTGGATTAAAATGAGAGAGAAGTGCGCATAGCCAGCTCACTCTCTCCTCTCAGATTCCATCTTGCTCCAACAGCAAGACAAGAGTCGAGACAGTTGGAGATGAGCTGGGCACAGTGGTTGACCAGAGTATCTTTCGTGTCTTGCCGTGCTCTTAGCATACCGGGGTGGTGCAGCAGTTAGAGTGCTGTACTGCAGGCCACTGAAGCTGACTAGATCTGAAGGTTAGCGGTTCAAATCTCATCACCGGCTCAAGGTTGACTCAGCCTTCCATCCTTCCGAGGTGGGTAAAATGAGGACCCGGATTGTGGGGGCAATAGGATGGCTCTGTTAAAAAGTGCTATTGCTAACATGTTGTAAGTAGCCCTGAGTCTAGGGAGAAGGGTGGCAGAAAAATTGAATAAATAAATAAATAAATAAATAAATAAATAAATAAATAAATAAATAAATAAATAAATATACCACATTTGCAGAGACCGCCTTCATAACCGTTGATCTATTCTAGTAGATTTTATTTATTTTACTTTATTTATTTATTTATTTTGTCCAATACACAATTAGGGTTTTAGTGGGTATATCTCTATATACGCATAGTAAAATACATGATGAAGGTTATAGAGGAGATACTCATAGTAAAATATATCTAAGAAAGAGTAGAAAAGAAGATATAGTAATAGAACATATCAATGAAAGAATAGAAGAAGAGATATAGGAATAGAAGAAAGGTATAGGAGATATAGGAGAGCAATAGGACAGGGGACGGAAGGCACTCTAGTGCACTTGTACTCGCCCCTTACTGACCTCTTAGGAATCTGCATAGGTCAACCGTAGATAATCTAAGGGTAAAGTGTTGGGGGTTTGGGGATGACACTATGGAGTCCGGTAATGAGTTCCACGCTTCGACAACTCGGTTACTGAAGTCATATTTTTTACAGTCAAGTTTGGAGCGGTTAATATTAAGTTTAAATCCGTTGTGTGCTCTTCTGTTGTTGTGGTTGAAGCTGAAGTAGTCGCCGACAGGCAGGGCGTTGCAGCATATGATCTTGTGGGCAATACTTAGATCTTGTTTAAGGCGTCTTAGTTCTAGGCTTTCTAGGCCCAGGATTGAAAGTATAGTCTTGTAGGGTATTCTATTTCGAGTCGAGGAGTGAAGGGCTCTTCTGGTGAAGTATCCTTGGACATTTTCAAGGGTGTTAATGTCTGAGATGCGATATGGGTTCCAAACGGATGAGCTGTTTTAGTAGATTTTATCTGCTCAGTCCACTGGAATCTGTCTTCATCTGCTCGGGATAGACAAGTCACTATCTCACCGAAGGTCAATGACCCATCGGCTGTTCTAAGCCTGGTTTGGCCAGCCTGTTGAAGCTGTTGACCGGGATGTGGCTTCGGCTGCAGCTACTAGGAGCCACAGTTGAGAGCTGAGTGACAGGTGGGGACCAAAGATTAACGAGCTGCCCTAAAATCAGGTGCCAAAGAAGGACACAACATGCCCCTATGCCCAGTAATGGGCAGCCAACATTTTTACTGCCACTCTGTGGGTGTGGCTTATTTTGCGGGTGTGGCTTGCTGGCCATGTGACTGGGTAGGAGTGGCTTGCTGGCCATGTGACCAGGTAGGAGTGGCTTGAATGATCATCATCGTTGAAGTGAACTGTTAAGTCCTCGACTTACAACCTTGCCAGTGTCGCTCGCTGGGGTGACAATTTGCTTTGTGTTTCCCATGCTTTCCTTCCTGGGTTGCCCCCCCCCGTCTCAGGCTGGGTAGCTAGGCGAACGAGGGCTGCCAGAAGCATAAATGCTGCCAGCGCCGCTTCCACCCACACCTTCTGCTTGCACCTCAGGTGGAAGGTGGCCACGTGAGGCTGGAGGGGAGTCCGGCAGGAGAGAGGGAAGCTCGTCTGAGGCCAGGAAGGAGGAAAGAGGAGAAAAGCAAGGAGCTCAGATGCAGCAGCAGGAGCAGGGGGAAAAAGGAGAACTGAGCCGAGCCGAGACCAGTAATCCAGGAAGTGACAGCCACTGATCAGCTGGAGCTGTGCATGCATCTTCATTTCCGCTGGTGGAACTGCATTCCACCCCATCCTGCCTGCTGCCCACCCGTGCCTCCACCAGAGGTGCTACCCCTCCTGGACACCCCTTATACCCCACAGAACCAATACTTGAAGATGAATCACCTGTTGGTTTATGGGCCAATGTGGCTATCAAACGTTTGTCATGATCACATCAAATGTTCTGCTTTCTTGCTTTGGATACTGTTGCCCCTCCCCCCCTGTTTGTTTTCCTTTGTTTTTGTTTTCCTTGTTGGAAAACGTTTACTTATCTTCCAAAGCAGTTCTATAAACCCTGTTAAACGAAGTCAGAAAAACCTGATTCAAAAGAGCATCAATATAATGCCCAACACTCCAGGAGCAAATACATCCCTACCGATTTTAAAGCAGCCAATCAATAGCCATTGAGCAGCGCTCTTCTTGTTCGCATGGATTTAATAATAACTGTTATTTCCAGAAGAGATAAAAGCTATAGATTGAGCAGGATGTACAGATGTCGTCTGTGGAAGAGTGATATTTCAGAACCTAAATAAATGCCTTCTTTGGTCATCTCTGACTCAGCTTTATAAAGTTTAACAACAACAACAATGTTGTGGTTAGCTCTGGCCCAGCTCTTGCCCCAAGGAATGTGCAGGTGGATGTGGGGGAGACATCCACATGCTGCAGGCCTGTTTTGCTCCCAGTGGAATCTGCCGACAAAGTCTCCTCTGACCAAGGAGACCTGAGTGACAGGGAGGAGGAGAGTTTGGCAGACAGCCCAGGAGGAGATCAATCATCTGTATCATCTCTGGATTCTGAACAAGAAATAATGATACATCCACGCATGCGTAGAGTGATGCATAGGAAGCAACAACTAAAGGATTATTACAAGAGAAAATGAGGCCACCTGTGGTTGGGTGGGGCTGCTGTAATTAGTGCTGCTGCTATAAATAGCAGTGTGTGGGTTTGGCCGTTGTGGAGAATTATCTGATCGTTGTGTTTCATGAATGTCTTGCTGACTCCGGCCTTTGTTTGTTGACTTTTCACCACTTTGAAACCAAAGCAGAGCCAAGTGTGTTTCACTTCGTGGAAGAAGAAGGGCTGTGACTTTCTTCACAGCTGCAAGCTAAGTACTTACGAACTGATAAGGGACTTGTACAAACTACCAGGTTGTTTTGGGACGAGTGCTCTTTGCAATACAAAAAGAGTGCTTAGTTTATTTTGAATTTTGTGATAAAGAACTTTGTGTTTGAATTTTCAAACGTGTGTGTGTCTGAAATGTGTACCTTTGAATTTTTGTGAGGCTCCTACCAGAGAGTCCGGCAGAACAAACAACAACAATGATAAATTCACCACCAGTCAGTTTCAGAAGGCAGCTTTACTTGCAAGAGCTTCCATCCTGTGATACTATCTGTAATAGCATCAGGCCTCCAGCTTTGCCTATCCTGGCTCCCTGGAAAGGAATCGATAGGCAGATATCTGGCTGGCTGTGTGATGATCAAAAATAACAACCACAATGACTTTAATACAGCAGAACCATTACAGGTAGTTCACAATTGGAAACAGGAATTGTTGCTAAGCAAGCAGGTTGTTAAGTGAGGCACCCATGAGTTTACCTTCCCCCCCCCAAGTGAATCACTGTGACTGTTAAGTGAATCTTGTTAAGCAATTCTGATTTCCCCCATTGACTTTGCTTGTGAGAAACTGGCTGGGAAGGTCACCAAAGTTGATCACACGACCCCAGGACACTGCAACCATCATAAATAAATGCCAGTTGCCTATCACCTGAATTTTGACCTCGAGACTATGGGCAGGCTGCAAAGGTTGCAAATGATGGGACCAGTTTGTAAGCCACTTTTCTCAGTGTTGTTATAACTGAGAGACCCATTTGAATGGTGTAGTCTAATGGTTAAGGGACCAGGCTAGAAACCAGGAGGTTTGAGTTCTAGTCTTGTCGTAAGCATGAAAGCTAGTTGGTGACTTTGCGCCTGTCATCAGGAGATGGGGAGTCCTAGTTCCGTCTTGGGCATGAAAGCCAGCTGGGTGACTTTGGGCCAGCCACTCTGTGTCTGTCTCTGTCTCTCCCTCCCTCCCGCCTGCTCTCAGGCCAGCACAATTCACAGGGTTGTTGTTGTGGGGAAAATAGGAGGAGGGAAGAGTTTACTGCCTTGAGTTATTTATAAAACTAAGAAAGAAAGGAAGGAAGGAAGGAAAGAAAGAAAGAGAAAAAAGAGAAAGAGAAAAAAGAAAGAAAAAGAAAGAAAAAGAAAACAGAGAAAAAGAGAGAAAAAGAAAGAGAGAAAGAAAGAGAAAAGGAAAAAGGAAAAAAGAGGAAGAAAGAGAAAAAGAAAGAAAGGGAAAAAAGAAAGAAAGAAAATAGAGAAAAAAGAAGGAAGGAAGGAAGAAGGATGAAAAGAAAGAGAAAGAAAGAAAGAAAGCTAGATCTCTAAACAAATATAACTCAACTAGGAGCATCATTATTGCGGGAACTAATATTAGATTCTGTTACCCACAATTAAGGGGTTCATGTTATCCATGGATTTGGGTTTGCAATTCTGTTGAGAACAGGCCTTCAGCACAGTTTCTGCACAAAATAGCCCATGTAGGCTTTCATAAGTGCAGAAAGTGTCTTTTTTTTTTTTTGAAGCACCCATTATCTGCGTGTTTGTTATTTTTGTTTGTTAGCCTGGAATGGATCTATTGTGAATTACACTTCTTTTGTTATTGCTATTTCAATCCCGAAGCCAGAACCAGCCTCTCCCACCTCCCGCTCCCAATATCTTTGCTTTATGCAATTCTGTTTACTCCACAGCAAGTATATAAAGGGAATTAAGTTCCAATGAAGCAGCTAGGGAAAAAAGCTTCATGTAATTTTGCTGTAGGCTGTCTTGCGTGTACGTGTACCCAAAAGTTCTTTGATTGTTCAAATATTTTTTTTAATTTTTCTTTTTTTTATGAAGCATTTGTAATATGACTGGGAATGTACAGCTCAAAAGTATCTTACTAAGAAGGTATGGATTCCCTGCTTATAAAAAATTCAAAATCTTTTTTCATCTCTTTTATAAAACCTGGATTCTTTAATAAAGTAATGCATGTAAGTATCACCTTGTCTGTCCCTAAATACATTTTTAATTGAGGTGTTCTCGGATCAGAAGTTGCAAAAGAACCGATATTAGATTTATCTGTCCAGTCATCCATGGACTGAGCATCTACTATCATCAAGACAGGAACAAATCTCTTGTGCGATTGGAAAATAAGTATATTCTTCATGTGAAGGATTTAAAATGCAGCAGCTGTATGTCAAATTAAAACAAAAGTGGGTTCTACTTTCCACATTTGAGAATCACATTTAGCTGCAATGCTGCCACAGTAATGTAGTGTATTTTGTGCTTTAAATCTGTGTTAAATCCTGCCGATTGTTGAGACTAGTCCCTGCACTTTTCTTGGTGAGAATTTTAGAACACGGAACATAGAATAACAAACTTGGAAGAGGATTGAGGAGATCCTCTAGTCCTGTGATGGTGAACCTATGGCACGGGTGTCACAGGTGGCACGTGGAGCCATATCTACTGGCACGCAAGCTGTTGCCCTAGCTCAACTCCATGTGTGTGCCAGCCAACTGATTTTTGGCTTGCACAGAGGCTCTGGGGGGGCATTTTTGGCTTCCGGAGAGCCTATGGAGGATGGGGTAGAGCATTTTTACCCTCTCCAGGCTCCAGGGAAGCCTTTGGAGCCTGGGGAGGGCAAAACATGAGCCTCCTGGACCCACTAGAAGCTGGGAAATAGGGTGTTTCCGGCATCTAGAGGGCCTCCGGGAGGTGGGGGAAGCTGTTTTCACCCTCCCCAGGCATTGAATTATGGGCCTGGGCACTCGCGCATGCATGATAGCATACACGGACGCTCTTTCGGCACCCAAGGGGAAAAAAAGGTTCTCCATCACTGTTCTAGTCCAACCCACTTCTCAAGTAGGAGATACCAGTTGTGGGGGTGAAGGTCTAACCTGGTACAGGGTCTCCTGCCAGAAGATTGGACAACTATTTCTCCAGAACGCATCCATCCATCTACTTATCTACCTCTCTGTCCATCCATCCACCCACCCTCCCTCCCACCCACCCACCCATCCACCTATCTTTACCTATCTCTACTATCCATCTATCCATCCACCCACCCACCCATCCACCTATCTACTTATCCATCTGTCTGTCCACCCATCCACCTATCTTTACCTATCTTTACTATCCATCCATCCATCCACCCACCCACCCACCCACCTATCTTTACCTATCTATACTATCCATCCATCCATCAATCCACCCATCCACCTATCTTTACCTATCTCTACTATCCATCCACCCATCCACCTATCTACTTATCCATCTGTCTGTCCACCCATCCACCTATCTTTATCTATCTCTACTATCCATCCATCCATCCACCCACCCACCCACCTATCTACTTATCCATCCATCTGTCTGTCCACCCACCATCCATCCATCCATCCATCCATCCATCCATCCATCCATCCATCCATCTTTACCTATTTCTACTATCCATCTATCATTTTTCTTTACATCTACCTATCTATCTCTATCATCTATCTATTCCCTACACACACACACACACACACACAAACACACACACACTGGCAGCCATGCAAGGATTCCAAGGAGGGGCCAAATGGATCACTATGGTGAAGAAAGTTTTACACCAAGGTAACATAAGACTCAATCATTTAGTGCTGTGATGCTGCGTTCATGTTCAAAAACGGAGGAGCTTAGAATGGATACCATTTTTTTTGTTATTGTGATTAGTCTGTAGACATTTGTGGGAATTCTGGAAGTTGAAGTCTACACATCTTCAATTTGTCAAGCTCGAGAAACATTAGACTAGATCAGTTTGCTGTGACTCAGTTTCCTTGTCTTAGACAGTTTTCCTTCTAATGAATGCCAAAGGAAGGTTGAATTCTGTTGGTCACATATGAAAGATATTGGATAATGACTAGCTCTAGTTTCACATAATCAGATTTGAATATAATTTCCATTCTTTCACTTTTTTAATTTTAATGTTTTGACAGCTGCACTGCTTTTGAATTCATTGGATCGTTGGGTGTGAAAGATTTAATAGCGGGAGAGTCTTTTGCACAAATAACATACTCTTTAAATTCCCCAGTCAAGGCAAGGATAACACACTGTCTAAAAACTCAGATGCATGGGGGAAAAAACCCTGAGAATCTCCTTCTAATGTAATGTCCATATTAGAGCTGGCTTTTTAAATAGAAAATATCAGGAAGGATGGGGAAGCACTTATTCTGATTAGCTAATGTTATGAAGAGGGACTTCATGAGATAAAATAGAACTGATATAGAATGTGAATTGGGGTGAAATAATGCAATTGGGGTGGGAAGAGAAGGGATCGGGTGAAGCTCATGTAAGTTTTTTTCTTTTAATTAAAAAAATACTAGTTGGAAGAGTTGCCATTAATTTGATTTTTTTTGAGCTGCTGCCAAATGTTACAATATCGAGGGTCTAGGACTCTAGGTAGACCAGATTAGAAAATCAAAGTTATGAAGGGTAGTTCTACTTTTATTAGTCACGGTGGTGCAGTGGTTAGAATGCAGAATTGCAAGCGAGTACAAGTACAAGCGCACTAGAGTGCCTTCCGTCCCTTGTCCTATTGCTCTCCTATATATATGTCACATGTTTTTTTGCTGAATTTGAAAATTAAGGGAGACTAGGATAGATCTATTTCGGCCTTATTTTGGCCTCATCAGCTAGCCATATCCACTGGGACTTGAACCTGCAACCTTTGCCTTGTAAGGCAGAGAATTATCCTCTAGGCTACAGTATCCAATCCCTTCAGCTCTGCACCAGGGAAGGGCTACATATTTTTGTGTCGAATCACCCTGGTGTATTGAAGGAACATCACAGCTCCTTATTTGCCTCTCAGCCCAAATATCTATATATAATATATATATATATTATATATATATATAAAATTCAGCAAAAACATGTGATATATATATATATATATATATATATATATATATATATAAATTCAGCAAAAATGTGAGATATATATATATATATCACATTTTTGCTGAATTTTTTTAAAAAATAAGGGAGACTAGGATAGCGCTATTTTGGCCTTCTTCTGGCCTCATCAGCTAGCCATACCCTTACTGGGATTTGATCCTGGGGCTTAACCTCTAGGTCACAGGATCTGATCCCTTCAGCTTCAGCTTTGTACCAGGGAGGGGCTATATATTTTTTCTGTTGGATCACCCTGGTGTATTGAAGGAACGTCACAGCTCCTTTTTGCCTCTAGGCCCCTCCCTGGTACAAAGCTTCTCCCCACCTTTTTTGGCCCTGTTTCCTCCCATGAGATTCCTAGAGAGGCCCCACAGAGGCTTCTACCCGCCTTTTCCGGCCCTGCTTCCTCCCAGGAGTTTCCTAGAGAGGCTCCACCGAAGCTTCTCTCTACCTTTTCCGGTTACAGTTTCAGGGGCTTAGGTTTGTAAGTAGAAAACGGTTCTTGAGAAGAGGTAAAAAAATCTTGAACACACACAGTTCTTATCTAGAAAAGTTCGTAAGTAGAGGCATTCTTAGGTAGAGGTACCACTGTATAGATATATCTGAACCCTGAAATAAGTGCTTGACCTTATTGCCATGCATTCAAAAACCTAATTGGGCTTCTCATCAGGATGTCTTATTTTGGGAGAAACAGGGTAATTCATTAAATGAATTACTGTAAATCAAAGACTACCTGTACTAGTTGTAGTGAAAAATCAAAGATGAACATTATCTCTTTTTTTTCAATCTTTTAAATTTTTCTCTACATCACATACAAATTAATATGCATGTACCTTAAATATTAAAATAGAATACAAAGTTATACATTTTTATCAGTCTTTCAAAAATCTGTATCTTATTCTGCCCTTACATCAACAATCATCAGTCTGCCCCCCCTTTCCCCCCTTGCACTCCCCTCCCTCTCTCTCTACCTCCTCCTCCTCCTCCCTTCTTACTTCTTCGCTTCCGCCCCCTTCTACTTCCTCTTCCACCCTCTTCACCTTTCCCAGAGTGTTTTTTGTCCTAACACACCTCATAATTAGCAGACTGATGGTATATTCTCAAATTTTAAACTAACAGTGGCTCTCCTTGCTTGAATGAAGGACTGCATTCATATGGTAAATAACTGTTCTTTATTAACGAGGAGTAACGGTTTCAGAACTAAACAAAAGACAACATGGCCGTGCCTGGCAGCTACCGTGTTTCCCCGATAGTAAGACCCCCGCGATTGTAAGACATATGGGGGGTTTCAGGGGGGTCGGCTAATATAAGCCATACCCCGAAAGTAAGACATATGTCTTACTTTCGGGGAAACACGGTACTAAAAGCGAGGGAGGCGTTGGAGCAGTTCGCGGCACCCTGGCGGTGGTTCCCTCCGCTTTGACGGCGCTGGTCCGCTCGCTCGTCCCCGCAACTGACCCGTTTCCCCAACACGCGTCTGGAGGGGAGGAGCTGCTCTGTGCAGTTGGGCAGCCCTGCCTGCCGGAAAGGAGGCGGGCGAAGGAGGGCGCAGCTCCGGCTGCCCGCTCGGCTCGCTTCTACAACTTCGGACCAGCGCCGTCCTTCGCCTCGCATTTCCGGGTTGGCGAGCCTGGATTGTTTTTCCTGCGAGCGCTGGTCCCCGCTAAGCCTTCTGCGCCTGACTCGGCAAGGCGAGAGGGAAGAAGGAGAAGCGCAAGTGGATGCGGAGCGCCCGGACCAGCGCTCGCAGGAAAAACAATCCAGGCTCACCTACCCGGAAATGCGAGGCGAAGGACGGCGCTGGTCCGAAGTTGTAGAAGCGAGCCAAGCGGGCGGCCGGAGCTGCGCCCTCCTTCGCCCGCCTCCTTTCCGGCAGGCAGGGCTGCCCAACTGCGCAGAGCGGCTCCTCCCCTCCAGACGCGTGTCGGGGAAGCGGGTCGGTTGCGGGGACGAGCGAGCGGACCAGCGCCATCAAAGCGGAGGGAACCGCCGCCAGGGCTGCTGCCGCGCTGCCGAGCAGATCAGCTGCTGGGCGGCCGAAGAAACCTTCCCTGGGTCTTCCCGACTTCACCCTGTCAATTTGGTGAGTGGAGGCGGGAAACGGCGGGGGGGGGGGTATGTAAAACATACCCCGAAAGTAAGACCTAGTGGGGCTTTTGGGGGTAAAAAGAAAGTAAGACACTGTCTTACTATCGGGGAAACACGGTATATATATGCCGGGCTGCCAACCAATCACATTATAGTATTTTCCCGCCCAAGGAATATGGGGCGGGTACAAGGCTTAACTGTCCTCTGGACACAACACCTACTATTGTGACATTTATTTATATAAGACTCTTTATTTTAGGTATATGTCACTGAAAAAAAAAAGCTAAAACGAATCTAAATTTTAACTCCAACTTAACTGCTGTTGGCTTAACTTTCCAAAATAATAATTATTTTGCGTGCGTCTTAATTTTAGGCCTACACTTCCTTAATCTCTTTCTTTGTTGTTTGTTTTTCTTGCCCCTATTTTATCTTAACTAAATGCCTCTAAAATACATTTTGACTTACAATTTATCATAATATCACATACTCATATTAATTATACATATACATTTCTCTTCTTATTATCATCAAAATACATATATTATTTCAGATCAATTAGTTGTTCAGACTTCCACATAAGGAATTTCAAATTTTTCCTTTAAACAGATCTCATATATAAAGGTAATTTCTGCCTCAGTAGGTATTAAATAAAAAATTAATGAAACATTATTGTCTATTCCTTTCTCTAATATACAGTGTATTGTATTATACAAAAGGAACAAAACTCTTAACAAAGTAGTTATATTAATTATATATATCAAGTAGTTGTCATTAAAATTTGTTATATTATTTCAAATCAATTAATTATTTAGACTTTCACACAATAAATTTTTAAATTTTTTAAAAATAAATCTCTTGTATCAAGATAACTTCTATCTCAGTATTTATTAAGTTAAAAAAGAAAAAACCTCTAATATTATCTATTCATCCCTCTAGTATACAAGTTGTGTTTTGCAAAAGAAACACAGAACTCTTGATCCAGTAATTATATTAATTATGTATATCAAATCCTAAATGATTCATATCACCATTAAGTCTAGCTTAATAATTATAATAAAAAGAAAAGGGAAAAAGGAATGATTCTATAACATTCCAACACCCATCATTTATTTCCTTTTAATTTCTCGACTCTTTCTTTTTATATATATGTGTTTTCTCCATCCTCATTTCCTTAGTTTCTTTTCTTTTTTCTTTTACTTTCATATCAATGACTGCTCTTCCCCCCAACGCTTTGTCTCCTTCTTAAATATGTTATTTTATCATTATTAATTATCATATATTCATCAACCCATTCATTTTTGATATCTTTTTCTCTTTTATTGTTATATTATCAAAATAACAATCATAATCATGGTATTTTCAATATATTCATCAGCATAGTCATTAATCTTTATTTCATTTCCAGAATTCTTTTCCTCTTCATCGCTGTGTATCTCAGTGTTTTAATTAATCATCTTTTTCCTCTACTGTTTCTTTCTCTACTTTTTGTCCCTCTTCTAGTTCATTCTTAACCTCTTCCTTTCCTTCAATTCCCCAACTTCTTCTCCAGTCATCAAACAGATCTTTTAAAAAGCCATAATTAATTTCCTCCATGTCTATGAAACGCAATCCTTCAATCCAAAACTTCAACACACTCCAGTTACCATTAAAAGTCTGTCCCCACCAAGTTTGAAAGCCTTTTCATGTATGCCACCAGTCCTTAAAAGTTGCTTGCCTCCATTTCTCAAGATCACTAATTGTCTATTTTAAAAACTATCCACCTGCTAACCACAAGCGTATTTCACACCCTTCCTGATTCTCCACCCAACAGATGGCATTCTGTGTTCAATCTTCCGACTCTGTCTTTTCCGTTTTTTGGTTCAATTCTACTTTCCAAAATATTCTCCTTGACTTATTATCTTCTCTATTTCTCTTATCTCCATCAGGACTTTTAAAGCAAAGCTCCTCAGTCCTTAGGCATTAGTTATAGTTATTTTTAAGGTTTTTTACTCTACATTTGCTAGGTACCGCTCCTTAATTTTCAGTCTCTTTTTTCCCCCTTTTAATTGTTAAAATATTTTCTAATGGTTTTTTTCCCGACAAAGTAACTTGCTAGCTTCTGTTTTCTTCACATACTCCAACATTTAGCTTTAGAATCCTGTTCCTAGTTGACTCCAATCTTTCTAATTTAATCCTGCCATTTGTGGCCGCAGCAGCTAGGACTACACTTAATGTCATCTTCCATTCATTTGCCACCTCCAGTAGGTTCCTCTCTTTTTCCCCACCGGTTCTGGTCTCCTGGCAGCACAGATATCGGGGATCCTCAGAGGAGCGCTACGGTATTGGCTGGGGCCCTTTTCCAAGGATGAACATTATCTTGAGGAACAAGATACAAATCTAATAAATAACGAAAGATTTACCCTATCATACAAAAAGATATTGACAAAACTGAACGGGTCCAAAGACGGGCTACAAGAATGGTGGAAGGTCTTAAGCATAAAACGTATCAGGAAAGACTTAATGAACTCCATCTGTAGAGTCTGGAGGACAGAAGGAAAAGGGGGGGACACGATCGAAACATTTAAATATGTTAAAGGGTTAAATAAGGCCCAGGAGGGAAGTGTTTTTAATAGGAAAGTGAACACAAGAACAAGGGGACACAATCTGAAGTTAGTTGGGGGAAAGATCAAAAGCAACGTGAGAAAATATTATTTTACTGAAAGAGTAGTAGATCCTTGGAACAAACTTCCAGCACACGTAGTTGGTAAATCCACAATAACTGAATTTAAACATGCCTGGGATAAACATATATCCATCCTAAGATAAAATACAGAAAATAGTATAAGGGCAGACTAGATGGATCATGAGGTCTTTTTCTGCCGTCAGTCTTCTATGTTTCTATGTTTCTATACAAGGAATAATGTTGTTGGAGTTAGGTAAAATGGCTGATGGATTGCCCAGAACTTTCTAGAAAAGAGGTAGGAATTTGAGGTATTCAAACTACATGTTCAAGAAATGGAACATAGGACTGAAAGGGCTCTCGAAGGTCATCTGAACCGGGGTGGCGCAGCAGGTAGAGTGCTGTACTGCAGGCCACTAAAGCTGACTGTAGATCTGTAGGTCAGTGGTTCAAATCTCATCACCGGCTCAAGGTTGACTCAGCCTTCCATCCTTTCGAGGTGGGTCAAATGAGGACCCGGATTTATTTATTTATTTATTAGATTTGTATGCTACCCCTCTCCGTAGACTCGGGCCGGCTCACAACAACAATAAAAAACAGTTCATAACAAATCTAATAATTTAACGATTAAAAAAGAAAATATTAAAATCCCTGTTATTAAAGCAGACATACACACAGACATACCATACTTAAATTGTATAGGCCTGGGGGAGATGTTTCAATTCCCCCATGCCTGACGGCAAAGATGGGTTTTAAGGAGTTTACGAAAGGCAGGGAGGGTGGGGGCAACATATAACAAATCTAATATTTAAAATAACTAAAAACCCTTATTAAAAGCCAAACATACACACAAACATACCATGCATAAATTGTATAGGCCTAGGGGGAAGGAATATTTCAATTCCCCCATGCCTGACAACAGAGGTGGGTTTTAAGGAGCTTACAGAAGGCGAGGAGGGTGGGGGCAATTCTGATCTCTGGGGGAAGTCTGCTTCCAGAGGGTCGGGGCTGCCACAGAGAAGGCTCTTCCCCTGGGTCCCGCCAAACAACATTGTTTAGTCGACAGGACCCAGAGAAGGCCAACTCTGTGGGACCTAACTGGTCACTGGGATTTGTGTGACAGAAGGCGGTCCTGGAGATATTCTGGTCCGATGCCATGAAGGGCTTTATAGGTCATAACCAATACTTTGAATTGTGACCGGAAACAGATTGGCAACCAATGCAGACTGCAGAGTGTTGGTGTAACATGGGCATACCTAGGGAAGCCCATGATTGCTCTCGCAGCTGCATTCTGCACGACCTGAAGTTTCCGAACACTTTTCAAAGGTAGCCCCATGTAGAGAGCATTACAGTAGTCGAATCTTGAGGTGATGAGGGCGTGAGTGACTGTGAGCAGTGAGTCCCGGTCCAGATAGGGCCGCAACTGGTGCACCAGGCGAACCTGGGCAAACGTCCCCCTCACCACAGCTGATTGTGGGGGCAATAGGCTTGCTCTGTTAAAAAGTGCTATTGCTAACATGATGTAAGCCGCCCTGAGTCTAAGAAGAAGGGCGGCATAAAAATCGAACCAATGAATGAATGAATGAATGAATGAATGAATGAATGAATGAATGAATGAGTGAATAAATAAATAAATTTTACTGCTCAAGGCAGGGGACTTTAATACCATCCTGGTCAAGTGGCTGTCCGGTCTATTTTGGAAAACCTCCGGGTTTGAAGCACCCACAGTTTCTGAAAGCAAGCTGTTCCTCTGCTTAATTCTTCTCACAGTCGGGAAATTTCTCCATAATTCTAGGGGTGAAATCCTTCTAGAAGCACCCCTTTCATCCATCCATCCATCCATCCATCCGCCCGCCCGCCCACCCACCCACCCACCCACCCACTTACTTACTTACTTACTTACTTACTTACTTATTTATTGGATTTACTTACTTACTTACTTACTTACTTACTTATTTATTGGGAGGGACACCGATCTCTGGGGTGGCAGAGGGTCGGAATATTTCAGTGTTGCTGGGGAGAGGCAGATATGGCGGGGGCCACAGAGCTAGCCGTTCCAGGGGAACGAGGGACCGTTGCTTAATAACGGTCCCTTGTTCCAACTCTGTGAGCCCAATCCTGGGTACTGGTGATGAGTGTAACTCTGGCCCTGGACTCAGGTTGCTGCTGCTTAATGCCAGGTCGGTGGTAAATAAAGCTCTCCTCATCCGGGATTTGATCCTGGATGAGGAGGCCGACCTGGCATGTATCACTGAAACCTGGCTGGGCCCAGAGGGAGGTGTTCCTCTCTCTGAAATTTGCCCAGCTGGGTTTCAGATATGGCATCAACCTCGACCCCAGGGAAGGGGGGGAGGAGTGGCTATTATAGCCAGGGAGAGCCTTTGCCTACGTGGACTCATTGCTCCGGAAATTGCGGGTTGCGAGTCACTCTTTATGAGGTTGGACTTAGGGGTTCAGGTGCGCTTATTTCTCACGTACCTGCCTCCCAGCTGCGTGTCAAAAGCCCTGCCTGTGCTACTCGAGGAGGTAGCCGGGTTGGCGGTGGAGTTCCCCAGACTTATTGTCTTGGGGGACTTCAACCTGCCGTCACTCGGCGAAACCTCGGGGTTGGCACAGGAGTTCATGGCCACCATGACAGCCATGGACCTGACTCAAGTAGTACGGGGTCCGACTCATGAGGTGGGGCACGCACCTGACATGGTATTCCTTTCCGAGCAATTGAGCAATGGTCTGAGACTAAGGGGCTTAGAAGCAGTGCCTTTGTCATGGTCAGACCATTTTCTACTAAGGCTTGACTTCCTGGCTCCAATCCTTCCCCACAGGGAGGCGGAACCAATGAAGATGTTCCGCCCCAGACGCCTAATGGATCCAGAGGGTTTCCAGACGGCGCTTGGGGTTATTCCAGAGGCACTCATCCACAGTTCGGCGGAGTCTCTTGCGGAGGCCTGGAATACGGCTGCTGCGGAGGCTCTCGACCGGATTGCGCCTTTGCGACCTCTCCGTGGCGCTAGACCCCGTAGAGCCCCATGGTTCAACGAGGAGCTCCGGGAGTTGAAACGCCAAAAGAGACGTCTAGAGAAGCGATGGAGGAAGAGTAGGTCTGAATCTGATCGAACACTTGTAAGAGCTTTTATTAAGACTTACAAAGTGGCGCTCAAGGTGGCAAGATGCGCGTACCATGCCGCCTTGATTGCATCAGCGGAATCCCGCCCAGCCGCTCTGTTTAGGGTGACCCGCTCCCTTCTTAACCAGGGGGGAGTTGGGGAGCCCTTGCAGAGTAGTGCCGAGGAGTTTAACACGTTTTTCGCTGATAAAGTCGCTCAGATCCGGGCCGACCTCGACTCCAATTGTAAAACAGAGTCGACTGACAACGAGTCAGTCGAGGTGACTGGGGCACGTACTTGTCCACCTGTCTGGGAAGAGTTTGATCTGGTGACACCTGATGAAGTGGACAAGGCCATTGGAGCTGTGAGTTCCGCCACCTGTTTACTGGATCCGTGTCCCTCCTGGTTGGTCTCGGCCAGCAGGGAGGTGACACGGAGCTGGGCCCAGGAGATTACCAACGCTTCCTTGGGGAGGGGAGTTTTTCCATCACTCTATAAAGAAGCGCTTGTGCGCCCCCTCCTCAAGAAGCCTTCCCTGGACCCAGCAGTACTCAACAACTACCGTCCAGTCTCCAACCTTCCCTTCATGGGGAAGGTTGTCGAGAAGGTGGTGGCACTCCAGCTCCAGCGGTCCTTGGAAGAAGCCGATTATCTAGGTCCCCAGCAGTCGGGCTTCAGGCCCGGTTACAGCACGGAAACCGCTTTGGTCGCGTTGATGGATGATCTCTGGCGGGCCCGGGACAGGGGTTTATCCTCTGTCCTGGTGCTCCTCGATCTCTCAGCGGCTTTCGATACCATCGACCATGGTATCCTTCTGCACCGGTTGGAGGGGTTGGGGGTGGGAGGCACTGTGCTTCAGTGGTTCTCCTCCTACCTCTCTGGCCGGTTGCAGTCGGTGTTAGTGGGGGGTCAGAGGTCGACTCCGAGGTCTCTCCCTTGTGGGGTGCCTCAGGGGTCGGTCCTCTCCCCCTTGCTATTTAACATCTACATGAAACCGCTGGGTGAGATCATCCAAGGACATGGGGTGAGGTATCATCAATATGCCGATGATACCCAGCTTTACATCTCCACCCCATGCCCAGTCAACGAAGTGGTGGAAGTGATGTGCCGGTGCCTGGAGGCTGTTGGGGCCTGGATGGGTGTCAACAGACTCAAGCTCAACCCGGATAAGACGGAGTGGCTGTGGGTTTTGCCTCCCAAGGACAATCCCATCTGTCCGTCCATTACCCTGGGGGGGGAATCATTGACCCCCTCAGAGAGGGTCCGCAACTTGGGCGTCCTCCTCGATCCACAGCTCACATTAGAGAACCACCTTTCAGCTGTGGCGAGGGGGGCGTTTGTCCAGGTTCGCCTGGTGCACCAGTTGCGGCCCTATCTGGACCGGGACTCATTACTCACAGTCACTCATGCCCTCATCACCTCGAGGTTCGACTACTGTAATGCTCTCTACATGGGGCTACCTTTGAAAAGTGTTCGGAAACTTCAGATCGTGCAGAATGCAGCTGCGAGAGCAGTCATGGGCTTACCCAGGTATGCCCATGTTTCACCATCACTCCGCAGTCTGCATTGGCTGCCGATCAGTTTCCGGTCACAATTCAAAGTGTTGGTTATGACCTTTAAAGCCCTTCATGGCACTGGACCAGAATATCTCCGAGACCGCCTTCTGCCGCACGAATCCCAGCGACCGATTCGGTCCCACAGAGTGGGCCTCCTCCGGGTCCCGTCAACTAAACAATGCCGGTTGGCGGGCCCCAGGGGGAGAGCCTTCTCTGTGGCGGCACCGGCCCTCTGGAACCAACTCCCCCCGGAGATCAGAACTGCCCCTACTCTTCCTGCCTTCCGTAAACTCCTCAAAACCCACCTTTGCCGTCAGGCATGGGGAAACTAAACATCTCCCCTGGGCACGTTGAAGTTATATATGGTATGCCTGTATGTGTGTATGTTAGTATAGGGGATTTTCTTAAACTCATAATATTTTAATTAATTGGATTGTATTGGATTGTCTTTTCACTTGTTGTGAGCCGCCCCGAGTCTTCGGAGAGGGGCGGCATACAAATCCAAATAATAAATAAATAATAATAAATAAATTTGTATGCCGCCCCTCTCTGAAGACTCAGGGTGGCTAACAACAGTAATAAAACAGCATATAATAATAATCCAATACTAAAAACAGTTAAAAACCCATGATTATAAAACCCATTATTATACAGATATACCATGCATAAAATTGTAAAGGCCTAGGGGAAAAGAGTATCTCAATTCCCCCATGCCTGGCGGCAGAGGTGGGTTTTAAGCAGCTTACGAAAGGCAAGGAGGGTGGGGGCAATTCTAATCTCTGGGGGGAGTTGGTTCCAGAGGGCCGGGGCCGCCACAGAGAAGGCTCTTCCCCTGGGTCCCGCCAAACGACATTGGGGGGGCAATAGACTGGCTCTGTTAGAAAAAGTGCTATTGCTAACTGGTCGCTGGGATTTCCACAAATTGAGGCGTTTGTGTGTGTGTGTGTGTGTGTGTGTGTGCATGCACGCGCACACTTGAGAGAATGAGAAAGAACGAGGTCAGGCAGATAATGGATGGATTGTCTCCCCCCCCACTGACCTTCCCCCCTCCCACCAAAAAAAATCATAGGATGCTCTGAAGCAGAACATGTAGGCAACAATGAGTCATTTGCTTGCAAAAATAAATAAATAACCCGTATGCCGTTGTTCGAGTGTTTGAGTACTGATGTGGAAAATTGCTCAGACGGTTCTGATATTGCATTTCCCTTTATTAAGGCTTAAAAGTGTGTTTAGCTTCAAAGGTGTTGCTTGTTCGAACCTGCGCTTGGCGTAGTCTGGGTTTATAATTGGCTAGTTATCATTGAATCCTGTTACGGCTATGTTGGAAGGGTCCTGTAAGGTCAGAGAGCCCGAACCGCTTCTCGGAGCAAGGATCTGAATGGAAGCCTCCACGATAGATGTCCATCCTGCCTGGGCTTGAACCCCTCCCAGGGAAGAGAAGCACCATCTCTCTGGGTGTAATTGGCTCACGACTGAACAGTCCTTCACTTCAGGATATTTCTCTTATTATTCAGCCAGAATATTATCTAGTGTGATGTCCTTTCGGGATCTGAAGTGGTATGATCATAACATTTCTCACACTTTTCAAGAAAAAAATGTTCTGGGACCTGTCATTCTCTCCTGATTGGACTCTGATCACCCTTGAGTTGCCCAAAGTGTTATTCAAGTTGGGGATCTCCGGAATGAACAATGCAGAATAAAATCAGGCCTAATGCTGTTAGTGATTCTAAAACCGTTCATTTATTAATGGTATCTCTATTTTTTAAATTTTCACAGCTACAGAAGTAATGGGTTTTACTTACCTTTGCTACCAGTTCAGAGAACCTTCCACGCATATGCAGATCATCTGTGATGACATCCGGGTGGGTGGGCGGAGCTTCCTGCCACTGCTACCAGTTTGCCCAAACCAGGACAAACTGTAGCAACCCACCACTGGACTACAACATTGTTCCTCTCCAAAATTCACAGGTACAAATTTCAGACACACACACATTTGAAAATTCAAAACAATGTTCTTTATAATGAAAATTCACATAAACTAAACCCTCTTTTGGTATAGCCAAGAGCACTGGTCTCCAAACAAACTGGTAATTTGTACAAGTCCCTTATCAGTTCTGTGGTACTTAGCTTGCAGCTGTGAGGCAATTCACAGTCCTTCTTCTTTCACAAAGTGAAACACAAAGTCAGTAAAGCAGGCACGAAACGCAATTATCAGATAATCCTCCACAATGGCCAAACCCACAGGCTGCTCTTTATAGCAGCCTCACTAATTAAAACAGCCCCACCCAACCACAGGTGGCCTCATTTTCTTTGATAATAATCTCTCAGTTGTTGCTGCCTATGCATCGCTCTCCGCATGCGTGGCTGTATCATTAACTCTTGTTCTGAATCCAAGGAGGAGCTAGATAATTGATCTCCTTCTGAGCTGTCTGCCACACTCTCCTCCTCCCTGTCACTCATGTCTTCTTGGTCAGAGGAGCCTTCATCATCAGATTCCACTGGGGGGGCAAAACAGGCCTGCAGCATGTGGATGTTTCCCCCACATCCACAGTCCTTGGGGCAGGAGCTGGGCCAGAGCTAACCACAACAAACATTAGATTAGATTTATTGGATTTATATGCCGCCACTCTCCGCAGACATGTTCTTAACTCATACAAATCTAATAATAATAAATAATATTCCAAAATCTTTTCCACCAAGAATAATTGCCAAGCCAGGTGTCCCAGATTCTGGGAGCGTTTGATATTTCTGTTATCCAAATACAGACCGACCTTGTGTTGTGTCCAGAGTTGAGACCAAAATTGCTAAGTGAACCAGTAATTAAGTGAGTTTCCCCCCCATTTTGTGATTTTTCTTGCCAGAGCTATTGAGTGAATCACAAACAAATAATACTGCCGCCGGTGAGCTGGAGCTGTACATGCAGCTTCATTTCTGCCGGTGGAACTGCGTTCCACCCCGTCCTGCCTGCTGTCCACCCCTGGGTATAGGGTCTACTGTTTGAGCAGGGGGCTGGACTAGAAGACCTCCAAGATCTTATCCAACTATATTATTCTATATTCTATGTTCTAAATATGTTAAATTCAATCTTGCCTAGGTTTATTCAATGCAGCTCTTGGCAAGCTAAGCGAGATGACCTCCATAGTCCTGCTTTAAAAGTGAAACAGCCCTGCGTTAAAATTTCAAACTCTGGAACCCTTAATTGAAGTGTGGGAAGCATCTGTCGGGTTATAGGCGAGTGAATCTACTGAGTACTTTATACGGTTTTCTTTTGCTTTTATGTTTTTAACTGTGCACTGCACATCTGTGAGTGAGGAGGGTTGCGTTTAAATTTGACAAATAAATGAGTAGATAGCATAGAGAGATTAACAGAGTTGGAAGGGACCTTGTAGGTCACCCAGTCCAACCCCCCCCCCCCCCAAGCAGGAGAGCCAACACCATTTCTGACAGATGATAGTCCCGTCTCTTCTTGAAAGCCTCCAGTGATGAACCTCCCACAACTTCCAAAGGCAACTTCTGTTCCATTGGTTGATTGTTCTCACTGTCAGAAAATTTCTCCTTATTTCCAGGTTGAATCCCTCCTTAATCTGCTTCCATCTATTATTCCTTGTCTGGCTTTCAGAGACCTTGGGAAATACTGTAGGTTGCCTCTCTCTGGCAGCCAGTCAAATATTGAAAGACTGTTATTGGTCCTTCTCTTCACTAGACTAGCCAGGCCCAGTTCCTGCAACCGATCATCATATGTTTTAATATGGTTGTAGATAAGCAAAGTTGTAGAAAATCAAGAATAGGATTGGAAGTCATTTGTTGAAAGCCAGAAGCAGACTGTCAGGCTCCAAAAACCAAGATAAACTTACTTAACCAAGATAGACTACCAAGCAGTTTTCTTTATTGTTCTTCACTTATAGTCAAAAAGGACTACCTGTACCATAAAACATTTCCCCTGGGAACTATTAGGGAATACTTGTCTTCACCCTATTTTTTTTTCCCTACAAAACTGTGATGTCCTCCTCTGGAATGCAGCCCCTCCCTCCTGGGAATCGAGACTACATTTCATCACACAGACTGGGAAAGGATCCCTAGTTCTATAGCAGTGATTTTCAACCTTTTTTGAGCCGCGGCACATTTTTTACATTTACGAAACCCTGGGGCACATTGAGCCGGGGGGGGGGGGGAACTAAAAAAAGTTTGGACAAAAAATTATCTCTCTCTTCCTCCCCTTCGCTCTATTTCTTTCTCCCTCCCTCTTTCTCTCCCTTCCTTTCTCTTTCTTTCTCTCTCTCTCTCCATCCCTCTTTCTCTTCCTTCCTTCCTCTTTTTTGCTCTCTTTCTCTCTCCCTCCCTACGTCCCTCTATGTCTTTCTCTCTCTCTCCTTCCCTCCCTCTCTTTCTCTCTCTCTCTCTTGCTTTCTTTCTCTTGCTTGCTTTCTCTCTCTTTCTCTCTCTCTTTCTTTCTCTTGTTCTCTCTCTCGCTCTTTCTCTCTCTTTCTTTCTTTCTCTCTTTTGCTTTCTTTCTCTCTTGCTTTTTCTCTCTCTTGCTTTCTTTCTCTCTGAGCTTCGCGGCACACCTGACCATGTCTCGCGGCACACTAGTGTGCCACGGCACACTGGTTGAAAAACACTGTTCTATAGGATTGCAACCTGGTCAGTCTGGACTGTGCAGCTTTCAAATGCTACAATCATCATCACATAATATTAGTCATATTAAAACCAGAGACCTTTCTTCTAGGCATAATAAATCAAAAACTTAAAAAAGACCACTATTATTTAACACAACATAGGATTACTGCAATTAGAATTACAATAGCACAAAATTGGAAAAAAGAAGAAACACCATCAGAAAGAGAAATGATTAAAAAAAATTCGACTGTGCAGAAATGGACAGATTAACCCAAAAACTTAAAAACAAAGAAGAATCAAAATACTATGAAATTTGGAAGAAATTCTATGACCGGGTCGATACAAGGAAAAAAAAAAAATGGTAGTAAATAAACCAGATGTTCCTAAAATCAATCCGAGACACAAAATTAAGATCAAATCAATCTGACTTTAGATTAACTGAATGATAGAACAAATGTTCGACAACCGCTGATGCCATAAGCTGTGTATTTATATATATATATATACACACACACACACATACATACATACATACATACATACATACATACATACATATATATATATTATATATATATATATATATATATATATATATATTAGGGTCAGCTCTGTATATATTGTGGAATGATACAACATCATATGCCTGCTCATTTTAATCTTTGTATTATAATAAAAAATTATTAAAAAAAATATTAGTCTGACCCTCAAAAAATATAAATAAAGTCCTAATCCATAAAAAATTTGCCAGGTGAATAAAGGAATAAGCTAGCCCATTTCCCATCAAAAGTTAAATATTATCTGAATGAAAAGACATGATTATTATTCTTGTGGGATAGCCATGGGCATCCTTCCATGCCAGGGGTGAAATGCTTCCGGTTTGCTCGTGCCTGTCATTGTTGGAGAGCTGGTCACAAAGGCTGCATGAGGCTTCGCTTATCTGCCCAGACGCCGCCATTTGGGTTCCTTTACCCTCTGTGCATGTGTAAAGTGTACTTAATCTGAACTTGAAGAACTGGCTAAATGGATTTTTGAAGTTCAGGGAGATTTCCTCGAGATGAATCGGCCTTGAAAGTAGCCCATGTTGAACTGTAGTCAAATATCAGGAGCTGACCACAGGAAACGTTTTATGATATTTTGTATTGTGTCATAAAATGTCCTATGATAATTGTTGTTGTGAGCTGCTCCAAGTCTCTGGAGAGGGGCGGCATACAAATCTAAATAATAATAATAATAATAATAATAATAATAATAATAATAATAATAATAATAATAACAACAACAACAACAACAACAAACAACAACAACAAAAATAATAATAATATTAATGTCTTAAATGTTTTTATAAAATTTGCCAGATTTCAATTCCGTGAGAGTCATGGATCCTGGATTCGGGACACGCTCTGTAAATTAGCTCACTTGAAGGTACTTTGGTCCAAACATTAGTTCTGGGGGCATGGCTTGGTGGGCGTGGCAGGGGAAGGTTACTGCAAAATCCCCATTTCCTCCCCATCAGCTGGGATTTGGGAGGTAGGGAATAGATGGGAGTGTGGCCAGCCAGAGGTGGTATTTGCCGATTCTCCAAACTAACCAAAATTTCCACTACCAATTCTCCAGAACTGGTCAGAATCTGCTGAAACCCACCTCTGTCCACAGTGGATCATTTTCCTGAATAAACAGACAAACAGGAGAGTTTTAACAGCATATAAATATACTGTTACAAATCCAACAAATAAATAAATAAATAAATATAAATACAGTGGTACCTCTACTTAAGAACTTTTCTAGATAAGAGCCTGGTGTTCAAGATTTTTTTGCCTCTACTTAAGAACCATTTCCTACTTAATAACCTGAGCCCAGAAAAATTTCCCAGGCAATTTGAGAGCAGCACGAAGGCCCGGCCAGTTTCCTGCCATTCCCCGTTTAATCCCGGCCATCTTGGGCTTTTCTGGGCTGCCAGAGGAGCCTTTCAGTGGCGCTCTCACCTGCCTGGGTTTCTCTCTCTGGAACAGTATATGGGAGGCAGCCTCGCATCGGGTGTATGGGAGGCGGGTGCTCCTCCTCGCCACCTCAGAGTCCCTCTTTTTTTTTAAGCCTTAAAGTTTTGGATTTGTTTGATTCCCCTCACCTCACCTTCTTCCTTCGGCAGCGACTGTCTTCCTCCTCTTCTTCTTCCTCTTCCTCCCACCCAAATTCCGAGCTTTTATTTCTTTCCTAATGGGTTTGCACGCATTATTTGCTTTTATATTGATTCCTATGAGAAAAATTGCTTCTACTTACAAACTACATAAGAACCTGGTCACGGAACGAATTAAGTTCTTAAGTAGAGGTACCACTGTATAGGGGAATAGATTCTATAAAGCATATTTTCCAGAATTTAACAGGCCCGGTTGATTTCAAGTAGAATAACACTTTCTTTAAAGCAGGGCCCCCCAAGCTTGCAACTTTAAGACTTCCAGAATCTTTGCTTGCTTCGGAATTCTGGGAATTAAACTCTATTAAAGTTGCCAAGGTTGGAGGACCATGCTTTAGAGAATGCAAACTTTTTTATTCCTTCTTTTGGGTAGTGTCCAAGTCACTTTTGGGCACTATTTAAGTGCTGACAGTCACAGATTTCAGTAAGACTTATAAAGGGCAAAAATGTATTTTGCCAATCCCTCCATGAGATGTATAAACAAAAGTAATGTACTTTAGACCTTCCATATATGTAAAACCATTAAGCATCGCAAAAGCTGAAAGATTTTTGGAAGCTAAAACAGTAGCAAGTGCAAAGAAAAAAATATTTTCATGTGCGAAATGACAGTAATAGCCTAATCAGACATTTCCCTAATTTGCCAAGAGTTCATATGCCTTAATGTCCAAACATTGTCTCCATCCTAAAGTTGGACTTCCTCTCCTTTCAAGTGATATTTTTTTTAAAAAAAGTTTTTTTGAGCATTTTTTTTTTCTGAAGGAAATCTGCATTTGTAAAAATAATAATAATACAAATCCAGATGTACAAATACAGGCAATTACTGTTGCCTCTCTCTAGTATTTATGGAAACAACTTTTACATTACAAATGCTTTTTCTCTTTTTTAAAAAGCCTTAATTAGCTTAATATCAATAGACATTTTTGCCATGTGAGTTGTCATTGGGTGTCATTAATGGTCCCGTCAATTTACACAGATCAAAGTTAATATTTGTTGAAGCAGAAATGGAGGAATAAGCATTTGCTTGCTAATTATGATGTTGGGATTTTTTTTAATGGTTTGGAAACCCTTAATTATAAATGATCAGAGCTGATTTTCATAGTCGGCTGGGGATGGAAGGACTTTGAAAAACCGAATAGGGTTTTTTTTTCCCACCACTCTTACATATATCACTCCTGGGATCGAATCTCTACTTTCAAAAGGTGATGTTTTTAATAAACTTTGAAACTTGGGTGTGTGTGTGTGTGTGTGAATTTGGTTTGGCAATAGTTGAAAGAACAGAAAGATTTGGGATTTTTCTTTTTTTCAGCTCTGCAGGTGAATAAAAAATGCTTCTCAACTGTAGGGGGGATACATTTGAACAATATGAATTGATAATGCAGTCTCTAGGTTTTAATTAGGAGATCTATTCTAAGATACTCCTTTTTCTCCCCTAAAGCTGCCTCTAATTCGAAAAACTACATTTCTGAAAGCCAGCAACACTTTTTCAGATTCTGGAAAGTGTTCTCGTTGGGATGGCCAGAGCTCAAAAAGAGACAAAAGGCCAAAGGCTGAAAAAAAAACTTATGACCATAACTGAGCCAAGAATTTCTGTTGCCAAGTGAGAGAGTTGTTAAATAATGTTTTGCTCCATTTTACAACCTTTCCTCCCACCATTGTTAAGTGAACCCCTGCAGTTAAGTTAATAACATGGTTATTGTTGTGGTTAGCTCTGGCCCTGCTCCTGCCCCAAGGACTGTGGATGTGGGGGAGACATCCACATGCTGCAGGACTGTTTTGCCCCCGGTGGAATCTGCTGATGAAGGCTCCTCTGACCAAGAAGACATGAGTGACAGGGAGGAGGAGAGTGTGGCAGACAGCTCAGAAGGAGATCAATTATCTAGCTCCTCCTTGGAGTCAGAACAAGAGTTAATGATGCAGCCACGCATGCGGAGGGCGATGCATAGGCAACAACAACTGAGAGATTATTATCAAAGAAAATGAGGCCACCTGTGGTTGGGTGGGGCTGTGGTAATTAGTGAGGCTGCTAAAAATGGCAGTCTGTGGGTTTGGCCATTGTGGAGGCTTATCTGATCGTTGTGTTTCATGACTGCTTTACTGACTTTGACTTTTTGTGTGCTGATTTTCCCACGCTTTGAAACCAAACCAGAGCAAAGTGTGTTTCACTTTGTGAAAGAAGAAGGACTGTGAATTGCCTCACAGCTGCAAACTAAGTATCACAGAACTGATAAGGGACTTGTACAAATTACCAGTTTGTTTGGAGACGAGTGTCTTTGCTATACCAAAAGAGGGCTTGGTTTAAGTGAATTTTCATTATAAAGAACATAGTTTTGAATTTTCAAACGTGTGTGTTTCTGAAATTTGTACCTGTGAATTTTTGGGAGGATTCTACCAGAGAGCCCGACAGAACAGTTATTAAGTGAATCTATGTGGGTTATCTGGTTACAATGCATGTAACTCTCGTGGGGAATGTTTGTCGGGGAAGTTGGTATTACTATCGAGAAGCCAGCGGAAATGAATGAGCAGTGCCAGTGGTCAGTAGATCATCGACTGGCATTGTGGGGAAGGTTAGAGATGAGTGTCCTCATTCCATTTCCCTCCAAGTGAACAGTGTGCACTGTAATATGCTACCTGAATGCTAAGGGCATGAACACTGCTGCGATGAGTGCCCAAGATTTGTGCACGATGGGTGCCCAAGATTTTGAATTTTTTGGCTGAAAGGAGAATGGGTATGGCACCACTGCATTGATTGTCTTTTGCTTTCAAGGGATAAGCCCAAGTTTCATCTCCTGTCACTATACAGTTGAGCAAAGCCTGGCCTTCAATCTCAAAACAGTGATGAAATTCTCGGGCGGCACTGACTCTGATGCTTTTGCGCGTCAATAAACATCTTGGGCGCCCATCGCAGCACAGTTTGTGCCCTTAGCATTCAGGTAGCATATTATAGCGTGCACATCTCAGTTGTGTAAGATACGTTTCTGTCTGCCTGTTTGAACCTACATGTTCTTGTTTACGTGATTTGTACCTGCTAGGATTTGCATTTATGAACTTCTTCTTTTCCTATATACGGACACTGTTAGTACATGGTACATACCGATATTTGGGGTTGCCATGTATGTTAAACTAACAATTGTAGTTTGTATTTTTACAGTTGTAATATCTCTTTAAGGACTTTGGCTGGTTAGCCATAAGAGGGCGCCAACACTCTCTCCTGTTGATGATGCTGGATAGCTCATTCACCCTTTTGCCTTTGCCCTGTGGGGGAATATATTATGCTTGGTGCTGCTATGTGCGGTTTGTTGTTTATTCCTGCTTTTTGCTTGCAAATATGTATATATGTAAATAATACTTGTTTAGCATACTAAGTCTGTGTCGTTACTGGCTGTATCACACATCCACACTCTTACCTTAAACCAGTGTTTCCCAACCTTGGCAACTTGAAGATATCTGGACTTCAACTCCCAGAATTCCCCAGCCAGCATTTGCTGGCTGGGGAATTCTGGGAGTTGAAGTCCAAATATCTTCAAGTTGCCAAGGTTGGGAAACACTGCCTTAAACTCTGCTCTGCGTATGTCGAAGGTCCCGCAGCCTAGCTGCACCGAGACATACCAATAGACATAATGTTACGTATTCACTGTAATTGTAGATAGGATGACACGCCTTGATCTTCCTGCATTTCTGTAAAAGTATAAAAGTACTTCTTCGGCCACAAGTCGTCTTTCAGACATTGACTTTGCGTGCATCAATTAAAGCCTGGGTTACTCAATCTCCTTGTGGTCTCCACTCCCTGGACTGGTAAACCAATTCAGCTGCGACAATCACATGACCACGGCGAAGCTGCAGCTGTCATAAGTGTGATAAACAGTCACAAGTCCCTTTTTTGGTGCTGTTTGTAACTTTGAATAGTCACTAAAAACCCATCTCTGCCATCAGGCATGGGGGAACTGAGATATTCTTTCCCCCTAAGCCTTTACAATTTATGCATGGTATGCTTGTTTGTATGTATGTTTGGTTTTACAAATAAGGGGTTTTTTAAAGATATTTTTAGGATTGGATTTACATGCTGTTTTTGTTGCTGTTGTTAGCCGCCCCGAGTCTGCGGAGAGGGGCGGCATACAAATTCAATTAATAATAATAATAATAATAATAATAATAATAATAAATGAATGAATGATGGTAAGTTGAGGACTACTTATAAAACCAAAACCACTGTGCCATCGCAGTGGCATTTTCAGATCCCTTGGAAAATGATGTAGAAATTTGAAGGATATTTTCTTTGCAAAGTGGAAAGGGCTATAAAGATCAGCATTCTTTCAACATGCTGGATGTCAAGGCGGTGCAGAAGTTGGTGAGAAATTAACGGCTTGCCACACTATCTATAGAAGGGCTGATGTTGATGGGAACTTGAGAGGGGTGATTTTCCTGTGGGAGCAGATGCAAAGCATTCTTTTGAGTGGTTCAAGGCCATCCTATTCCCACGCACCTGGGCAGAAGCAGAAGGAGGACTTGCCACGCTGACACAATCTGAGTGGGCAATGTGACAAGTTTGAATCTGTTGAATCTCTGCCATCAGGCATGGGGGAACTGAGACATCTTCCCCGGGCCTATATAGTTTATACATGGTATGTTTGTGTGTATGTTTGCTTTTAATAATGGGGTAGTGTTTTTTAAATTATTAGATTTGTTCTTACATTGTCTTTGTTATTGTTGTGAGCCGCCCTGAGTCTATGGAGAGGGGCGGCATACAAATCTAATAAATAATAATAATAATAATAATAATAATAATAATAATAATAATAATAAAGTTTGTGGGTGGGGGACCAGGGATGTGAATTTTCAACTGAGTGGGAAACTCAGCTTCAGGTTTCCCAGTGTAGGTGTCAGGATGGCTCCGGCAATAAATTTGAACTTTGAGGAGTACTTTGACTTGGACTCTGATCTAGCTTGGAGGCTACCTGGAATCTTGACATTTAACCTGAATCTGAGTTTCCTACCCAGTTGAAAGTTCAATCCTTTATCTCCCACCTACAAACTTGTCATGTTCCTGTCTTAATTGCTTGGCTTAAAAAACATGAAAGTGCTGTTTTGGAATCCATGCATCTCAGCAAGGATATGGAAACTCCATTTGCATATTGTTGTCTAGAGTAATAATGTTAGTGGTAAGAAATGAGAGAAACTGTAATGACCCAGGACATGGCACAAAAGCAGCACAGCCTGAGAACAGGTCTAACTCCCTTTTATTGCTCCAACTTTGTCCTCAAAGGTCCCCACATTTACTATATAAACATATATCGGGGTTTCTTGTTTTTTAGACTTTTAAAATGTATTATTGTTATTTTAGAGTCTAACTATTAGATCTGTTATTATATATTGTTTTTATCATTGCTGTAAGCCGCCCCGGCTCCCGGGTCTATGGAGAGGGGCGGCATACAAATCTAATTAACAATTAAAATAAATAAGTAAATAAATAAATAAATAAAAATAATAATAATAATAATAATAATAATAATAATAATAATAATAATAATAATAATAATAATAATAATAAATAAAATAAAATAAAATAATAATAATAAATAAGTCTTGGAGCAAAGCTTTCACATGCACCTTCAGCAGTCTCTGGCTACGAGTAGACCAGTAAGTCAGGTTTAGCTAAACAGTAACCAGGGTCAGGAGTACAGTAAGCCAAGTTAACCAAACAGTAACCAAAGCAAGAAGTTCAGTGAAGCTGGCAAACCGGGCAAGACCCACAAGAAAGAGGACAGTAATCTCCAGGCATTGGCAAGTTCACACAAGACTCAACAGATTCAACACTTGTTCCCAACAAATGCCCCTCCCACCGGCACCTCCTTACATCTCAGTTGCCACTCCCAGGTAGGCCTTATGAAGGGAGGGCGGACACTCTCCTCCATCATAGCAGACTCAGTCTGTGTTGTTCCCGCCTTCTCTCTTCTCCCCATGCTCTAGGATCAGGAGGGATTGGTCCTTGCTCTTCACCTAAATTCTCTCTCTCCTACTCCTCCCACAGTTTCCTCCAAGGCCAACGGAGCCGCCCTCTTGGTCTCTGTCAGGTCTTGTCCCCTGCTCCTCTTCCCTCGCAGATTCAGACTCTGATGGGGGCAGGACAGAAACATTTAACCTATAAAGCCCTTCATGGCATCGGACCAGAATATCTCCGGGACCGCCTTCTGCCGCACGAATCCCAGCGACTAATTAGGTCCCACAGAGTTGGCCTTCTCCGGGTCCCGTCGACTAAACAATGTCGTTTGGCAGGTCCCAGGGGAAGAGCCTTCTCTGTGGCGGCCCTGACCCTCTGGAACCAGCTCCCCCTTGAGATTAGAACTGCCCCCACCTTCCTTGCCTTTCGTAAACTCCTTAAAACCGTCAGGCATGGGGGAATTGAGACATATCCCCCGGGCTTATACAATTCATGTATGGTATGTTTGTTTGTATGTCTGCTTTAATAACGGGTTTTTTAAATGTTTTTAAATTATTAGATTTGTCTTGAATTGTTTTATTGTTGTTGTGAGCCGCCCCGAGTCTACGGAGAGGGGCGGCATACAAATCTAATAAATAGATAGATAGATAGATAGATAGATAGATAGATAGATAGATAGATAGATAGATAGATAGGTAGATAGGTAGATAGGTAGATAGGTAGATAGGTAGATAGGTAGATAGGTAGATAGGTAGATAGGTAGATAGGTAGATAGGTAGATAGGTAGATAGGTAGATAGGTAGATAGGTAGATAGGTAGATAGATTAGATAGATAGATAGAGAGAGAGAGAGAGAGAGAGAGAGAAAGAGAGAGAGAGAGAGAGAGAGAGAGAGAGTAGTTTAATTCCTGATTATTTGCTCTCAAATTTTGACTCTGTTGCCGATAGACTTTTCTGCTTGGTTTCATCCTTGTAGAGAAGAGCACCCCTGAAAGGCATTGAAATAAAGGAAAGAGGTGGGGGGTGGGGGCTGACAATATTCAACAAATAATGCCTCTTAGACAAATAGACAAGTAGTCCTCAATTTAATGACCCAAAATTTCTGATGCTAAACGAAACAATTGCTAAGTGAGTTTGGCTCCATTGTGCAACCTTTCCTGCCACTAATCACTGCAGTTGTTAAATTAATAACACGGTTGTTAAGTGAATTGGGCTTCCCCGTTGATTTTGCTTGGCAGAAGCTCACAACAGGGGATCAAATGATCCCAGGACCCTGCAACTGTTGTAAATACAAGTCAGTTGCAAAGCATCTGAATTCTGATCATGTGACCAATGAGATGCTGCAGTGATGGTAAATGTGAAAAATAATCGTAAGTCACCTTTTTCAGTCACTAAATGAATGGTTGTAAGTTAAGGACTATCCATAGAGACAAATTGAAATGAAATGTTTTCAGAGACAAACCAGAAAGTCCAGTTGCCTCTTGAAAAAGCACCTTTGGGACAATTAGGGCCTGGATTACTGAGAATCTCCATAGACATAAAGATAAAAGTAAATCTTCATTTTCTGCTTTATGTTAAAGTAAAATATACATGACAGTGGGAAGCCTGGGGGTCAGTTTGAGTTGTCCTAGGGACCTAACATTGAATTGAATTTGTGTTTTCAATTTGTCCAGTGCTTTGAATGTTTGTTTCACCACATATTCCGGTTATGGTTTATTTTGATTTAAAGAATATATAGAAATCTGAACAGTAGCAGAGATCACTTGAGAAAGTTCCACATCTCTGGTTTCTCCGATAACACATTTTTCCTCTACTTCAGTCAGTCGACCAAGCCTTGTTGATACATTTTGCACTTGCAATATAATATTAAAAATCATATAAATAAAATAAAGCAGGAATTTTTGAGTTCTGCAGCTGAACTTCTGCACTGGTAGAATTCTTAAAAGCTCAACTGCACCCTGTATGGATAACAATGGTGGCCTTTACCCCTGAAAGATTAATTTAATCTCTACCCCAAAGTGGTCACCAATATAAAATTAAACAGTTAGATTAGATAACATTCCTTTCTGATCAAAGCTATTTCTATTTACTATTTTCCCTTTTCATGTAGCCCTTGTTCAGGGTAGAGTTGAAGGGGACGGGACTGGATGGAGCTGAGCATTTACTGGCTGGAAGCCCTTCCTGACACCTACACGGGGTTCACAGCAGATATTTTCTCTTTGTGCCCTGATAGAGAAACATCTGCTGCTACCTAGGATTGAACTCTCAACCTTCTGAGCAGAGGCAAGCTCCTTTACCACTAGACCACCACGCTACACTCTATTTCTATATACAATAAAGCAGCAGTGAAATTTATTTATCTTTCCTACTGTGCTTTCCCCTAGCTTGTCGGAGATCACGTGACAGTCATAAATATGAGCCAGTTGCCAATGCATCTGAATTTTGATCTCATGACTAGGGAATTGCTTCAATGGTGGTAACTGTGCAAAATGGTCATAAGTTACTTTTTCCATGCCGTTGTAACTTTGAGTGGTCACTAAATGAACTGTTGTCAGTTGAGGGCTACCTGTATTGTCTGAATGAGCAATTCAGAAAGAAATATTCTGGGTCAAAAAGGAAACAGCCATCCATCCATCCTTCCATCCATCTCTCTAATTTCTCTTTATCTCTAATGTCTGTTATCTTTTCTATTTCTCTATCAGTCATATCTCTCCCTCTCCCTATCTCCTTCCCCCTCCCTCTGTCATCTCTATCTGTCATCACCCTCTCTCTCCCTATCCCCCTTTCTCTCTGTTCTCTCTCTTTGTCTCCCTCTCTCTGTCTCTCTCTCTCTTTGTCTCTCTCTCTGTCTTGCTCTGTCTCTCTTCCCCATACCCCATTCTCTCTCTCATCTCTCTCCCCACTGTCATGATTCTTGAGAAATTTATCTTCTCTTTTACAGCGAGAGCATATGCACCAATGACAAATTCCTTGTGTGTCCACTCACACTTGGCCAATAAAATAAAATCCTATTCTATTCTATTCTCTCTCTCTCTCTCATCTCTCTCTCCACCCCACTCTGCCTCTATCTCATTTTTCTTTCTGCATTTATTGGTTGAATCAAGTTCACGCCGCAAACTTTCAAGCTGAATCCGCCCTTTATTTGAGGACTTGTAGAACTCCAGAGAAAACCACGATGGAGCTTTATTTTGAACACTTTTTGTTGTAAAGCATATTTATTCTTGGCCTCCTGCGTATTCTGCCTGGAAGTCATTCCAGCGATACTTAGATTCTATATTTATCAGCTCACATATTCAGCCTGTGCTGGTTCCTTTGCAAAAAAAAAATGGGTTTGTTTGATAAAAAATTTTTTGGTAGAAGCTGCATCTCCTTGCCGATGAGACTCTTCATTATCCAGCTTTACGTTATTCCACCCTATGGACCCTTTCTTGAGTCAACAAAATAGTAAATCCCCCTCAGCTCAACAATGGGGCTGGTGACTTGGGTTTTCACTGCTGTTTTAATGTGAGACGCATTGATGACAGTAATTGCTGGTTTCCCCTGGTTCCTTCAATCCTATATCACCAGCTGGTAACCACCACCCCTGGTTCCTTCAATCCTATATCACCAGCTGGTAACCACCAATTTAAAAAATACCTTTTTATCACCCTTTAACCCCTATTCAGGGTAGAGTCCTAGGGCTCCTAGACAGTAATGGGCAGCCAAAGTTTTTACTGCCACACTGTGGGTGTGGCTTATTTTGTGGGTGTAGCCTAATGGTCATGTGACTGGATAGGAGTTGCTTGCTGGCCATGTGATCAGGTGGGAGTGGTTTGAACGATCATTGTTCAAGTGAACTGTTAAGTCCTCGACTTACAATCTCACCAGTGTCGTTCGCTGGGGTGACTATTTGCTTCGTGTTTCCCACACTCTCCTTCCTGGGTTGAACCCCCACTTCAGGCTGGGTAGCTAGGCAAACAGTTGCTGCCAGAAGCATAAATGCTGCCAGTGCCGCTTCCACCCACGCCTTCTGCTTGCACCTCAGGCAGGAGGTGGCCATGTGAGGCTGGAGGGGAGCCAGACAGGAGAGAGGGAAGCTCGTCCGAGGCCAGGAAGGAGGAAAGAGGAAAAAAGCGAGGAGCGCAGACGCAGCAGCAGCAACAGGGAAAAAAAGGAGAGCTGAGCCAAGACCGGTAATCCAGGAACTGGCAGCCGCTGATCAGCTGGAGCTGTGCACACATCTTCATTTCTGCCGGTGGAACTGCGTTCCACCCCATCCTGCCTGAGGTGGAAGCAGAAGGCGTGGGTGAAAGCGGCGCTGGCAGCATTTATACTTCTGGCATCACCCGTTTGCCTAGCTACCCAGCCTGAGGTGGGGGGATGACCCAGGAAGGAGAGTACAGGAAATGCAAAACAAATTGTCACCACAGCGAGTGACACTGGTAAAGTTGTACGTTGAGGACTTAACAGTTTACTTGAATGATGATGCCTGTTCAAGCCACCCCCACCTGGTCACATGGCCAGCAAGCCACTCCTACCCAGTCACATGATCATTAAGCCACAGCCACAAATAAGCCACACCCACAGCGTGGCAGTAAAAATTTTGGCTGCCCATTACTGGGCGAACTGATATCTTGAGGCACAGTAGAGGACACACGCGAGAGAGATTTCTGTAATTGTTGGCATGCAAGGAAGGAAAAAAATCGCTAAAATCTCTGTTGCGTGCACATCCCCTTGTAAAGTTTTGCTTCCTGTACACGCGCAGAAGCGAAATCTAACTGGGATGCGCGCGCATGCATGCCAGTGACCGGCACTGGTAGCAGCGGTAAGTAGCAACCCCCACCTGCTTATGACCATTGAGTCTCAGGAGAAGGGTGGCATAGAAATCAAATGAATGAATGAATGAATGAATAAATAAATACATCTCAGTGGTTACATGACTCTTAGCCAGTGTTTCCCAACCTTTTTTGAGCCGCGGCACATTATTCATATTTTCAAAATTCTGGGGAACACTGAAGGGGGGGCGGGGGGCGGGGCTAAAGAAAAGTTTGGACAAAAAAAAATCTCTTCCTCCATTTCACTCTATTTCTCCCTCCCTCTTTCTCTCTCTTCCTTCCCTTCTTTCTCTCTCTCCATCCCTCTTTCTTTCTTCCTCTTTTTTGCTCTTTCTCTCTCCCTCCTTCCCTCCCTCCATGTCTTTCCCTCTCCCTCCTTCCCCCCTCTCTTTCTCTCTCTTGCTTTCTTTCCCTCTCTTTCTCTTTCTCTCTTTCTCTCATTCTCTCTCCCCTCCTTTTTCTCTCTCTCTCTTTCTCTCTCGTTCACCATGCCGGCAACAGAGAGAAAAAGAAAGAGAGAGAGAGAGCTGGAGAGAGAATGGAGGGCGCCGTTGTCTTCGCCTCCACCCGCCGGCTCTGCAGCTAAGAGGCAACAGCAGCCATTAGCCTCCTCGCCCTCCCAGACGTTCCCAGCGCCTGGCCACGCGCCGCCTCCCGTTAGCCCGGCTGACCTTTCCCTGCTGCCATTTTCTCTTCATGGCGCAAAGCCACACAGTCCCAGACTCCCGGATCGCTCGCTTTTCCGGCCAGCAAGCGCGGCGCGGCGCTTTCCTGGGCAGATGGCTTTGCTGACCGGAGAAGCGAGCGAGCGCCATGAAAACGGCAGCAGGGAAAGGTCGGCCGGGCTAACGGGAGGCGGCGCGCGGCCGGGCGCTGGGGATGTCTGGGAGGGCGAGGGGAGCCGGCGGGCGGAGGCGAAGACAACGGCGCCCTCCATTCTCTCTCCGGCAGCGAAGGAGAGGGGGCGGATCACGCCCCAATACAGGAGGCGGCGGCGGAGGAGGAGGAGGAGAGTGGGCGGATCGGACGGGCAATGGGGCAGGGCAGAGAAGCCAGGGGCGTGTTTGGCCAGAGGCACCGTGGGGAGGCAGGGGCGGCCGCAGCTCCCTTTACTCCTACTGCCGGACCTCCCCGTCCCTGCCTCCTTTTTCCCGCCTTCCTTCTTTGGGGCCCAGCCGGAAACAGCTGCATCGGGCAGTAGCCGGGGGACAGTTGCGAGTGGGAGCTCCAGGTTGGAGGCACTGGCGGTCCGGCACTGGCAGTGCCCCGCCCACCTGGAGCTTCCTGCGGCACACCTGACCGTGTCTCGCGGCACACTACTGTGCCGCGGCACACCGGTTGGGAAACGCTGCTCTTAGCAACTGACTTGTATTTACAATGGTTGCCATGTCCCAGGGTCATGCAAAAAGTCATTGACAAAATTAGATTGACTTAACCACCGTGTTTCTGACTTAACAAGTGTTCTGCCGGGCTCTCTGATAGGAGCCTCCCGAAAATTCAAGGGTACAAATTTCAGACACACACACATTTGAAAATTCAAAACAATGTTCTTTATCACAAAATTCAAAATAAACAAAGCACTCTTTTTGTATTTCAAAGAGCACTCTTCCCAAAACAACCGGGTAGTCTGTACAATTTCCCTTAAGCAGTCATTAAGTACTTAGCTAGCAACTGTGAAGAAGCTTCACACCCCTTCTTCTTCCAACGAAGTGAGACACACACACACACATTGCTCTGCTTTGGTTTCAAAGGCATGAAAAAGCAACAAAGTCCAGAAACACAAGATTCCTGACGAACTCCGATCAGATATTCTTCCACAATGGCCAAACCCACATGCTGCTATTTATAGCAGCAGCCCTAATTACTGGAACCCCACCCAAACACAGGTGGCCTCCCTTATTTCCTGTAATATGTTTTTACTTGGTCTCTCCTACGCATAATTCTGCGCTTGCGTGGGTCCAAAACGTCATCATCTGAATCAAAGGAAGATAAGGGAGATTGACTGCCTAGGCTGTGTGCCAAGCCCTCCTCTGCCGAGTCACTCCCACCTTCTTCTTCGTCCGAGGAAACTAAACTCTGAACTGATTCTGTCGGCAATAACACAGGCCTGTGACATGTTGAATTTTCCCCTGCATCCACCTCCCCATTCCCTGGGGCAGGAGCTGGGCCAGAGCCAACCACAACAACAAGTGTAGTATAACCCTTAATAAGTTAAGCAAGAAAGGTCGTAAAATGGAGCAAAGCTCATTAAACAGCTGCCTTGTTTAGCAGCAGACATTTGGGGTTCAATTGTGGTCAGAAGTTGAGGACTGCATCTATGTTCCGTCCTCACTACACATTAGTCCTTGTGGAGCTCAACAGACAGATAACCCCACTATCCTCCAATAAAACAGACAATATGCATAAATCTGGATGCTTGGATGTGGTGAAACTGGGGAAAATAAGGATACATACATGCCTTCTCCAAAAGCTAAAGGAAATGGAGTCTGGCTTCCCAGCATGCACTTGTTTTGAGAGTGCGGGCTGATGGGTAATGAGGTGGGGTCAGCTTCAAACAATATAATTGGTAATTGTTTCTCCGGACACTAGATGGGGCTAGAGAGCAACAACAGTATAGAAAGATTGTATGTCGGGGCACGGGGCAAACACCTTGGGGCATTTATAAATATACTAAAGAGGGAACATAAATAAATAAACATTAATTGATAAATAAATATCTATCAAAAATACACCACCACCTGAAACCTTGAAAGTAGACAGTCTATAAAGTGCTGCCTGCGAGTGAGCCAGAAACCCTGATTTTCATCAACTGGAAAGACCAGGCTTTTTAAGTGATCTATTTCAGCCTTAAGACCTCATCATAAAAATGGGGAAACTGCAACAATTTATCTTGGAGAAAAGGCAGGAACAAGAACCAGAGAAACCTCTTGGATATTGAGAAGAAAACAGCGCAGTAAATTATTAGAGATTCTTTTAAAATAGACTGATTTTAAACATGGGCTGAAAAAAAAAGATTGCAAAATTTCTTGATCACTGCCAGATATTTACTTTCCGAACTCTAGGCAGACATAAATTTCTATGCAGAATGCATATGACAAAACTTCAACAGTCAATCCTGAACCGCACACCTTCATATCATTAGAATGGGGTCATAGTAGTACCAAATGAGGATATATATATATATATATTTCAAATTCAGCTTAAACATGTGACATATATATATATATATATATATATATATATATATATATATATATATATATATATATATCTCCTCATTTGGTATATATATATATGTCACATGGTTTCTTTTGCTGAACTTGAAAATTAAGGGAGACTAGGATAGATCTATTTCGGCCTTATTTTGGCCTCATCAGCTAGCCATACCCACTGGGACTTGAACCTGCAACCTTTGCCTTGTAAGGCAGAGAATTATCCTCTAGGCTACAGTATCCAATCCCTTCAGCTCTGCACCAGGGAAAGGTTACATATTTTTGTGTCGAATCACTCTGGTGTATTGAAGGAACATCACAGCTCCTTATTTGCCTCTCGGCTCAACCCAGGGCCATTTCCAAGGCAGTTAATTTTATTGGTAGCCGACAATTCTATCTGTATGTGTCACATGTTTTTTTTTGCTGAATTTGAAAATTAAGGGAGACCAGGATAGATCTATTTCGGCCTTATTTTGGCCTCATCAGCTAGCCATACCCACTGGGACTTGAACCTGCAACCGTTTCCTTGTAAGGCAGAGAATTATCCTGTAGGCTACAGTATCCAATCCCTTCAGCTCTGCACCAGGGAAGGGTTACATATTTTTGTGTCGAATCACCCTGGTGTATTGAAGGAACATCACAGCTCCTTATTTGCCTCTTGGCCCAACCCAGGGCCATTTCCAAGGCAGTTAATTTTATTGGTAGCTGACAATTCTATCTGTATGTGTCACATGGTTTTTTTGCTGAATTTGAAAATTAAGGGAGACTAGGATAGATCTATTTTGGCCTTATTTTGGCCTCATCAGCTAGCCATACCCACTGGGACTTGAACCTGCAACCTTTTCCTTGTAAGGCAGAGAATTATCCTCTAGGCTACAGTATCCAATCCCTTCAGCTCTGCACCAGGGAAGGGTTACATATTTTTGTGTTGAATCACCCTGGTATATATATAACATGTGAATGAATTACAATAAAACTGAAAGAATGCTTGACAATGTGCTATTGATGCTTGCAAGATGATGGGTACCCCTTTGCAGCATGGAATCTGCAGCCTCCTTCCAATTAAATCAGAATAAGAATGATTTTAATAACTGAAATGAAAAAAAAAATGGCTGCAATTTTTGAAGCTCTTCTTACCAGGCGGAAATGGCTTCTGAGATCTTGGAGTAAGATCACTTAGCTTCCCCTCTTCCGGAAACATATCCAACACAGTGATGGGATGCTCTGGGTTTTGGACCAGTTCTTAAAACCGCTCCCCACCCGGGACTCTTCTGCGCATATGCAGAAGCAAACGCACGCAAACTGGTGGCAAAATAATTTACAACCCACCACTGGTCCAATGGACTGAGATTAAAACTGACCTTACTACCAAAAACATTTTAAAACAAGTTTTGGCTTGGTCCTGCTCCTCTTTTATTTATTTTTATTGTATGTAATTGTGAAGACACTGCGGAAGTTTGAAAGTTCAATTCTAGGTAGTGATAGATATTTCTTTCCTAGGGCACAAAGAAAAAAATATCTGCTGTGAACTTTGTAGGTACCAACAAGGGCTAGTAATCACTCAACTCCATCCGTTCACCCCGACGATCCTGAATTAAAGGATTAGAGCAGTGATTCTCAACCTGAGGGTCGGGATCCCTTTGGGGATAGAACAACCATTTCACAAGAGTTGCCTAAGACCCTGGGAAAAAACAAATTTCCCCTGGTGTTAGGAACTAAAGCTTCTATTCTGGCTCCTTGGAACATATTTTTACAATCCAACCAATCAGGCGTTTACAGTGGGGGTGTCCCTCTGACCTTCCTGCCAATCAGCTTAAAGCTCTGTTGGGAGAATTGGCGCTAGACTTATGGTTGGAGGTCACCACAACATGAGGAATTGTATTAAGGGGCTGTGGCATTAGAAAGGTTGAGAACCACTGGATTAAAGGATCATAAAAAGGGAATTTTAATTTATAAACTGCCCAGGTTCCCTTCCCTTCCCTTCTTTTATCTTCCTGTCCCTTCTCTCCCTTCCCCTCCCATTCTAACCTCAAGCAAATCCTACATTATCTCTGCCCTACATGCCATCTCAAAAGAGGCCGCTGGCCCATTAAGCAGCTTGCCAGCCATCCGGTTAAGATACAGCTTGTGCACTCCGAAGGGGGCGACTGACCTAGAATGCCAGAGGGAAGCATGGGACATAACGTTACTCCTTGGCGGGCAGCGATTCTGTGTGCGGGAAGCCTTCCCTGTTGGTTGCAGAAAACCTAAGCAGAACATTTTCATACGTCACATGCAACAACAGGATGTGGTCTCACTTTGTATGTCATCCAGTTTGTTTTGTGGTTGTTGTTTTTTTTTAAATTGAGCCTTGCGTATCTGTTAATAATCTACTGATTAACCGGTTTATATTTGGGCAGAATCGTTGCTATCCCCAGCAGGGGAAGTAATTGGCTGCATTTACAAGCCCTTGACCCTCTCCACGCAGATGGCATTCCAATGATGCCAAGCAGATGCCGCAAGTGGCCTCCAGGGAGCCCAGCGACAGCTCCTCTGTGGGGCTCCGTAATTAAATTTGAACACCCCTGCCGAGAATTGGAAAAGTACCTGGAATAATTTTCGGCGCTGCTCAGCTTCCTTTGCAGGGCTGTCTTGGAGGCATGGAAAATGTAGTTTCTTCTCTGAAGTTTGCGCACAGGGCCTTGCCAGGAACGACAGAGGGAGAAAAAATGACTAATCCTTTGGGAGAGGAGGAGCCTGTGCAATTGCAAAGCCAGTCGAAGGGCTGAGCTCATAAATTCAGATACAACAACAATAATAATAATATATATATTTTTTAAAAAATAATTTTTTATTACAATACAAAGATTAAAAAGAGCAGGCATGTAGTGTTGTACATATTGTATCATTTCACAGTATAATTATTATTTGTATAGTTAGATTAGATTAGATTTATTGGATTTATATGCCGCCCCTCTCCGCAAACTCGGGGTGGCTCACAACAATAATAAAAAACAGTACATAATAACAAATCCAATGCCCACCAATCTAATTACAATTTAAAATTAATAAATTCATAAAACAGTCCCAATATATATAAAAAACAGGCACACAGTCAATCAATCAAATGGCAAAACAACATGGGCAAGGGGGAGATGTTTTAATTCCTCCATGCCTGACGGCAGAGGTGGGTCTTAAGAAGTTTACGAAAGGCAGGGAGGCTGGGGGCAATCCTAATCTCAGGGGGGAGCTGGTTCCAGAGGGTCGGGGCCCCCACAGAGAAGGCTCTTTCCCTGGGTCCCGCCAGATGGCATTGTTTAGTCGACGGGACCCGAAGAAGGCCGACTCTGTGGGACCTAACCGGTCGCTGGGATTCGTGCGGCAGGAGGCGGTCCCGAAGATATTCTGGTCCGGTGCCATGAAGGGCTTTATAGGTCATAACCAACACTTTGAATTGTGACCGGAAACTGATCGGCAACCAATGCAGACTGCGGAGTGTTGGAGTAATATGGGCATATTTGGGAAAGCCCATGATTGCTCTCGCAGCTGCATTCTGCACGATCTGAAGTTTCCGAACACTTTTCAAAGGTAGCCCCATGTAGAGAGCATTACAGTAGTTGAGCCTCGAGGTGATGAGGGCATGAGTGACTGTGAGTTGTTGTACTTAAATTCTAAAATACCTTATACAGAGCTGCCCCTGGTTCCCCCCACTCCCTGCCCCGGTGAACTGTTAGCCTAACAGTTCTATTTTTCCCTTTTGATATCAATATACAGCTTATGGCATCAGCGGTTGTCACACATTTGTTCTATCATACAATTAATCTAAAGTCAGATTGGTTTGATCTTAATTTTGTGTCTCGAGATTTTAAGAACATCTAGTTTATTTACTACCATTATTATTATTTTTTTCCTTTCTTGTCTCGACCCAGTCATAATTTTTTTTCAAAATTTCATAGTATTTTGATTCTTCTTTATTCTTAAGTTTTTGGGTTAATCTGTCCATTTCTGCACAGTCGTATATTTTTTTTTATCATTTCTCTTTCTGATGGTGTTTCTTCTTTTTTCCCAATTTTGTGCTATTGTAATTCTAATTGCAGTAATCATGTGTTGTATTCAATAATAATAGTCTTTTTTAAGTTTTTGATTTATTATGCCTTGAAGAAAGGTCTCTGGTTTTAATATCAGTTTAATTGTGGTAATTTCGAAGATCCATCTTTGGAGTTTTTTCCATGTCTTTTTTATTTGGGGACATGTCCACCATAAATGAAAGAAGGTCCCATTTTTATTTTTACACCTCCAGCAATTTGGTTTCAGGTTTGGATATATTTTGGCTAGTCTGGCTGGTGCTAAATACCATCTGTAGAACATTTTTTGGATATTTTCTTTATATGGAACAGATTTCGTTATTTTAACATTTTTCCACATTAATTCCCATTGTTCTAAATATATGTTATGTCCTACATTTTTATTAGACTTATATGCTGCCCCTCTCCGAAGACTCGGGGCGGCTTACAACAACAATAAAACAATACAGATACAAATCCAATAATTAAAACTGTAACTAAAACCCATTATCTTAAAAACAATTGATACTACACAATCATAACCACTCACAACTTTAATGGTCAGTGAAGGGGATACATTAGTTGCTCCATGCCTGGCAACATAGATAGGTCTTCAGACTCTTGCGAAAGGCAAGGAGGGTGAGAGCAGTTCGAATCTCCGGAGGGAGTTGATTCCAGGGGCTGGGGCTGGGGTCGGAGCTGCCACAGAGAAGGCTCTAACCCTAAGCCCCGTCAGATGACATTGTCTGGTCGATGGGACTTGGAGAAGGCCAACTCTGTGGGACCTGATGGGCCGCTGGGATTTATGTGGCAGAAGGCGGTCCCGTAAGTAGTCTGGTCCGATGCCATGTAGGGCTTTGTAGGTCATCACCAACACTTTGAATTGTGAATAACAGAGTTGGAAGGGACCTTGCAGGTCATCTAGTCCAACCCCCTGCGCAAGCAGGAGACCCTACATCATTTCTGACAGATGGTAATCTGGTCTCTTCTTGAAAGCCTTCAGTGGTCCTTCTCTTCACTGGACTAGCCAGGCCCAGTTCCTGCAACAGTTCATTGCATGTTTTAGCCTCCAGTCCCCTCATCATCCTGTTTGCTCTTCTCTGCACTCATTGTAGAGTTTCAACATCTTTTTTATAGTATGATGATCAAAACTGGATAACAAGCAGGATGATAGCCTCTCTGGCTAAACCCTGCTGTTCTCCTTGGGTCATATTTGACCCGAAATGAAATTTGAGACCCTGTAAAAAAAAATTCACGACTTTGTCTCATTTAAGGGGTTCTTTCTAAGGGGTGTGTGGGGTTTTTTTGTTGGTTGTTTAGTTTTTGCTGGGCAAAAATACTTACACTTACACAAAAATACTTATCCCCCGAGTCTTCGGAGAGGGGCGGCATACAAATCTAATAAGTTGTTGTTGTTGTTGTTGTTGTTGTTATTATTATTATTATTATTATTATTATTATTATTATTATTATTATTAACTTGTGATCTCGGGTCATATATGACCCAGACTAAAAAAAAGGTTGGTTTCAGCTACTGGAATTGGTATTTTTAGATACTTTTTTCACTAGTATACTAATTTGAACATTTCTGAACACAATGAAATGAAAAATGAAATGAAAAAAATGGATGCTTATTGGTTTATTTTGTTCAGAACAGGGCCTCCCCCCACACCGGTTGTGTGCATTTATTTCACTTTATATGCAGATTAGCCTGCCAAATCAGAATTGTTTGAGTATCTTGGGCATTGCCATACTAATTTGAACATTTCTGAACATAATGAAACGAAAAAGGAAATGGTTCAAGGCACAATGTCAATCCAAAGCTAGACAGAAATCACCACGACAAGAAACACACAGCTAAGAAATGAATACGTTGTTCTCAACATCGTTTTCATCCATCTGTTATGCTAAATAGCCAGGCTTCTGCACATGCGCAGAGGGTTAGTAACCAGATGTGATGCACTCCTGCGCACTTCCAACCCAATATGCACACTTCCAAACCGGTAGGGAAAGTAAGAGAAACCCACCCATGGTCTATTTGTTACTTTCTTGCTGACCACCACCACCTCCTCCTCCTCCTCCTCCTCCACCACCACCACCACCACCACCACCACCACCGTATAATAATATTTTTCCTGTCTTTTTCCTGTATCTAGTGCTGAAAATATATAAGCCTTTTCTTGCGCAGTTAATTCTTCTTCCATACTTGATTGCAATTTTTGAAATGTTACACAGAGTCTTCAAAGAGTAATTGTACTGTAAAAGAAAGTAAATATCAGGTAATAAAAAAGTGATTTTAACTAACAGATTGACAGAGAGAGAAATAGGCAATTGTGTCATTGAAAGTTGTGCAGTGAGTTGCCGTATAAAATCCATCCAATTTACGCAAGATTTCTTCTTTTCTCCCCTACTCCTGCAGCAGTGGTGGGGGAGACCTTTTTTTATTTATATGATGTTGGATGTTTGGAGTAATTTTAAACCACATTGTGCCTTGCTTCCTTGTTGCTTTTCCAATTTTGCTTTGCTTTTAATATTTCCTCCTATCTGCGGATGTCTCCAGCTCCTTTGTTTTTGAAAACAGGAGCGGGGAATTGTGTATTTCACTCTGACTGTGAAATAATCTTGGTTCCCATATTTCATTAAATGGTTGAACATCAGATATTATGATCGGATTTAAATTACAGGCTTGGGAATACTTGAGCCGCATGAATTAATTAGCATTAAAAGTCAGAGTCGAAAGCAAAGCATTATACCTCTTCTCCCCTCCAGACTTTCCTTATGCCCAAAGTCCCCAGTGGTGTTTGGGGACAGGAAATACCCACGTCACTGGTAGCTGAACCTCTCAGGAGTGGTCGCTTCAAATATTTAGGAGTTGATCTGAGGGCTGTAGGTTAATAATAATAATAATAAATATTTTTTTTGTGTGCATTTGAAAGACATTTAAAAATCAAAACCATAATTTATCATGCAAATCCCCTTAAAGATCGGAAGATTTTAGTCCTGATGTTAATCACAAGCCCCCAAATTTATTCGAATAGGATTAGAGATATTCGAGCAAGTATTCCTGGCCAATTTGAGGCAGGGGCGTTCCAGGATTTGGAGAATGTGGGTGCACTTGCAAAATGTTGTTAGAGATAATATGGAGCCAATAAAGGAGAAAATTTGTAGTTCAGGGATGAAATGAAGGGTTGTTGGTGCTCTCTGAGCTTGGTTGTTTTCTTGCAGATGCTACATTACCCAAGTAGATAACATCATCAGTGTTAGAAGGGAGTGCGGTGTGCAGAGAAGAGTAGGAGGAAAAGGAGTAGGATCTATCTATCTATCTATCTATCTATCTATCTATCTATCTATCTATCTATCTATCTATCTATCTATCATCTCTCTCTCTCTATCTATCTATCTATCTATCTATCTATCATCTATCTATCATATCTCTCTCTCTCTCTCTCTCTATCATCTATCTATCTATCTATCTATCTATCATCTATCTATCTATCTATCTATCATCTATCTATCTATCTATCTATCAATCTATCAATCTATCTATCTATCTATCATCTATCTATCATCTATCTATCTATCTATCTATCTATCATCTATCTATCTATCATATCTCTCTCTCGCTCTCTCTCTCTCTCTATCTATCTATCTATCTATCTATCTATCTATCTATCTATCTATCTATCTATCTATCTATCTATCTATCTAATTGGATTTGTATGCCGCCCCTCTCCAAGGACTCGGGGCAGCTCACAACATATATAAAGAGACAATAATAAAATCAATCCAAATAATACATAAAACTATCCTTAAAAATCTACTTTTAAAACTTCCATTACCATTCATTCAACAATCATACTAAAAACATTCATTGGTCAGGGGCAAGATCTAATGACCCCAGGCCTGGCGACAAAGATCAGTTTTTAGGCTCTTTCGGAAGGCAAGGAGGGTGAGGGCAGTGCGAATTTCCGGGGGGAGATGATTCCAGATGGCCAGGGCCCCCACAAAGAAGGCTCTTCTCCTAGGTCCTGCCAGCCGACATTGTTTGGTCGCCGGGATCCTAAGGAGACCAACTCTGTGGGTGGGACCTCACTGGTCGCTGGGATTCGTGCGGCAGAAGGCGGTCTCGGAGATAGTCTGGTCCTATGCGATGTAGGGCTTTATAGGTCATAACCAACACTTTGAAGTGTGTCTGGAAACAGATCAGCAGCCAATGCATCTGTGGAGTGATGTCGATTTATGGGCATATCTTGGAAAGCCCAAAACCGCTCTCATAGCTGCATTTTGGACGATCTGAGGTTTCCGAACACTCTTCAGAGGTAGCCCCATGATGTTCTCCCCTTGATGTTCTCCATCTACTGGATTTGCTTCTGCTTTATGTTTTTTTCTGGGCAAATGGACCCACTTCCAAAGTGAGTGTGGTCACATAATCTCACTGTTGTGTTTGGACCTTCCCTCGTTGTTTTTTTTCCCATCAAAATTAAGCATATATAAGTCAAGCGTCAAAACACACAAAATTAAGCATATGCAAGTCAAGTGTCATAGCAATGGGCTATGAGCCAGGATACTAAATTGCGCTCGCCGCCACAGCTCATAAGTTCTTGCGGGACCAGTTTTGGTGCTGCACCTGTGTAGGTAGCAAAATTGCGCATGGAGCTGCAGGTAAAACCTCGCCACAACACAGGTGCAATTTTGCCACCTCCACAGGTGCAGCAGCAAAATCACGCTGGCCCCGCAAGAACTTACGGGCCGTGGTGGTGAGCGCAATTTAACGTTCCAGCTTGTAGCCCACCCCTGCTTATATACCACTTTATAGTGCTTTTACAACTCTCTCTAAGCAGTTTACAGTCAGTCTTTTCCCCCAACAATCTGGGTCCTTATTTTATCCACCTCTGAAGGATGGAAGGCTGAGTCAACCTTAAGCCTGGTGAGATTCGAACTGCCAAATTGCAGTCAGCCAGCAGTCAGCAGAAGTAGCCTGCAGTACTGCACTCTAACCACTGTGCCATCGCAGCTCACCAAGCCGTCATCCCATGAACTCAGTGGTATCCTTAAAAATCTTCTGATTTTGCTAGTGCCAACAACTCCAGGTAGTCCTCAACTTACAAATGACACCCCCCTCCTAAACCTATGGCCTTATCCTGAAGGCCCATGGCTGCCCACTCACTTCTCTGAGGTCATGTGACTGCATTGGGGTGCTCAACAGCCAGCTTGCATTTACAATTTTTTTGCCAGAAACTGGAGTTTATTTCCAATTTCTGACAAAAACCTCGGAGATCAGTGGGTTTGCTTAACAGACATTCTCCCTCCAAAAATCATAAAAGTCACTTAATAACTTGCTTTACGACCACCGTGACTTAGGGCTATCATTGGTAGAGTCAATTATGGTTATAAGTCAGGGATTAATGGTCCCCTCCTGCTTTGGAAATTCTATTATTATTATTATTATTATTATTATTATTATTATTAATTAGATTTGTATGCTGCCCCTCTCTGAAGACTCGGGGCGGCTCACAACAGTAATAAAAACAATATAGTAGTGGAACAAATCTAATATTAAAAAACATATAAAACCCTATCATTATTTAAAAAACCAAACAGCACATTCATACCAAACATAAAACAAAGTATAAAAAAGCCTGGGGGAAAGGTGTCTCAACTCCCCCATGCCTGGCGGTATAAGTGAGTCTTGAGTAGTTTACGAAAGACAAGGAGGGTGGGGGCAGTACTAATCTCCGGGGGGGGGAGTTGGTTCCAGAGCAATGACTCCCTGTCCAGATAGGGCCGCAACTGTTGCACCAGGAGAACCTTCTCGTTTTCTCTTTTACATCTCTTCTATTCCTGACGTAATGCCGGTTGTGGGACTTGAAGAAGATCAACATCATCTACTCACTGGCATTTAAGCAAGAGAATCAAATTAACTTTGATCTCAAAACTCAAAATGGATCCTACCCAGGTTGTTGTAATAGTACAATAGAGTGACAGTCTGTCAATTGCCTTTGGCTAGACTTTTTATTTCTTTGTTTTCTTTAAAAGCTCAGATTTGGAATTCGCATCTGACCCGCCTCTTCATTTCCCCTTTCCCCTGGAACGAAATCTAAAAATAAGCACAAGTATAGAATTAGTAGTTTTTGTGCTGTGACTGGCAGTTCAAATGCCCAAACAATAGGAGTGCTGAATTGCAGAGATGGTTGAAAAGAAAGATGGTGTTGAAATAATATGGCATTTGAAAGAAATACAAAACTGAGCTGCTTTGTATTTATTTGTACACTTTTTATTCTTGAATTCTTGACAAGAAACGTGATGTTTAAATCCAGTGTTCATTCGATATGTCTGTCTGTCTGTCTACCTGTCTCTGTCTGTTCTCTCCATCCATCCACCCATCCACCCACCCATCTATCCATCATCTATCATCAATTTTTCTCTCGTCTGTCTGTCTGTCTGTCTGTCTATCTATCATCTGTATCTATCTACCCATCCACTCATCTAATTAATGAATCCTCTCTATCTAGCATTATTTATCTGTCCATCCATCCATCCATCCATCCATCAATCCATCCATCTATCATCATTTTTTCTCTCGTCTGTCTGTCTGTCTGTCTGTCGGTCAGTCGGTCAGTCTCCCTCCCTCCCTCCCTCCCTCCCTACCTACCTACCTACCTACCTACCTACCTACCTACCTATCTATCTATCTATCTATCTATCTATCTATCTATCATCTATATCTATCTACCCATCCACTCATCTAATTTATCAATCCTCTCTATCTGGCATTATTTATCTGTCTATCCATCCATTCATCCATCTATTCACCCATCACTGTTCTCCCCATCATTTATCTGTCAGACATGTCTTTCTGTCCCTTCATCCAGCCAGCCAATTGGGGTGGGAGAAAAGCCAGGATTAGAGAGAGATTTTTGGGTAGACGATGGCTGCATGAGGGATCCAGGTACTGTAAATATCCCAAACTGGTCACCGTTTCCTCCATAGCCCTCAAGCTCCTCTTTGTGGTTCTTATATATGCCAGATGTAACCTTAACAGTGTTTAAGGTTAAAACAGTGTTTAAACTTCTGAATGAGGTTTGAGCCCCTTCAAGGTGCTCTGGAAAAAGCTTTGCCTGCTTCTCTCTGTGCCAACCCCTCAAATATTGAGGGTTGGAAATATCTCTGCCATTAATATTCAATTTAATTCAATTCAATTTATTAGATTTGTATGCCGCCCCTCTCCGAAGACTCAGGGCGGCTCACAACAATAATAAAAACAATATTCCAGCGAAAACAAATCTAATATTAAAAAGCACATAAAACCCTATCATATTTTAAAAAGCAAACAACATATACATACCCAAACATAAATATAAAAAAGCCTGGGGGAAAGGTGTCTCAACTCCCCCATGCCTGGCGGTATAGATGGGTCTTGAGTAATTTACGAAAGACAAGGAGTGTGGGGGCAGTTCTAATCTCCGGGGGGAGTTGATTCCAGAAGGCTGGGGCTGCCACAGAGAAGGCTCTTCCCCTGGGGCCCGCCAAACGACATTGTTTGGTCGACGGGACCCAGAGAAGGCCAACTCTGTGGGACCTTATCGGTCGCTGGGATTCGTGCAGTAGCAGACAGTTCCTTAGGTACTCTGGTCCAATGCCATGCAGGGCTTTAAAGGTCATAACCAACACTTTGAATTGTGGCTGGAAACTGATCGGCAGCCAATGCAGGCCATTGCAGGCATTAATATGGCCCGTTCCTGGGTAGAACAATATAAATTTATATTTATAAAGATGTAAACATTTTTAAAATATTAAATTAATAATTTCCCTTTTCTACTTTCTACATTTCTGATATGAGGCAACATAAGTGCTGTTGTAATTTAGAATGTTTATTAAATGAATGGTTTTAAGTCGAGGGTTGCCTGTATATATATCGAGGAAAACCATATAATTTTTGTTGCAATCAAGTCCGGTCTTTTTTCTGCAGTCATTTTAAAAAAACCTCCAGATGATCACAGGGGTCAAACTTTCATTCAAAGCAGTACAATAATAACAATTATTATATTAATATTATTAATATTAATATAATTAATATTTTATAATTATAATAATTATAATTGAACTACAACGACTCTGGTATAAACCAGCACAGGTGATAATCAGCACATTGGGTGCTGTGCCAAAAGACCTCAGCCAGCATTTGAAAACAATAAACATTGACAAAATCACGATGTGTCAGTTACATCACACAGTCCTAGATGCTTGGGAAGTGTTCGACTTGTGATATTGTGATACAAAATCCAGCATATCGATCTCATTTGCTGTGTATTACTGGTGCTTGTGAAAATAATAATAATAATAATAATAATAATAATAATAATAATAATAATAATAATGCCGATCAGTTTCCAGTCACAATTCAAAGTGTTGGTTATGATCTATAAAGCCCTTCATGGCACCGGACCAGATTATCTCAGGGACCGCCTTCTGCTGCACGAATCCCAATGACCAGTTAGGTCCCACAGAGTGGGCCTTCTCCGGGTCCCGTCAACTAAACAATGTCACTTGGGGGGACCCAGGGGAAGAGCCTTCTCTGTGGTGGCCCCAGCCCTCTGGAACCAACTCCCCCCAGAGATTAGAATTACCCCCACCCTCCTTGCCTTTCGTAAGCTGCTTAAAACCCACCTCTGCCGCCAGATATGGGGGAATTGAGATACTCTTTCCCCCTAGGCCTTTACAATTTTATGCATGGTATATCTGTATGTATGTTTGGTTTTTATAATAATGGGTTTTTAACTGTTTTTAGTATTGGATTATTATTATATGCTGTTTTATTACTGTTGTTAGCCGCCCCGAGTCTGCGGAGAGGGGCGGCGTACAAATCCAATAAATAAATAGATAGATAGATAGATAGATAGATAGATAGATAGATAGATAGATAGATAAAATAATAATAATAATAATAATAATAATAATAATAATAATAATAATAATAAAAAAAATTGGAAGGGACCTTGGAGGTCTTCTAGTCCAACCCCCTGCTTAGGCAGGAAACCCTACATTACTTCAGACAAATGGTTATCCAACATATTCCTTCATTTTGCCCACTTGCTCAGGTTTTTATGAAAACAATCCAGTTCTTATCTGCCAATGGGGACTTTGGGTAGATTCAGCCCTCTGGGGTGTTTTCTCACTTCTTGATACTTTGCTGGTTCTCCAGAAAATTTCATAACTGCATCAAGAGGAACCCGAGTAGTTCATTGAATTAATTTCTTGGAGGCAGTTCCACAGGGCCCCTAGAAAATACAGTAGTTATTCCTGCTTTTTTTAAAGCACTGTGTACTTCCTCTCCCTGGTGACATCCTGCAAGTAAAAACTAATATTACTACAACGTTGAGACATTGTATTTGGCAGCGCTCAAAAGAGGTGTCATAAAAGCAATCAGGGGAAAATGGATTTCCCAGGAAAAAGGCTGTCAGGAGAACATGTGGAGCATATGTTGCACATTCGGTGAGCAAGGCAGTCTTGCGCCCCGATGGAATGGAAAGCAAGTGAGAATTTCCCCTAAATTCTCATGAAGTCCACCACATAAAAGAAAATAAGGCATACGTGCTTTGAAATAAGTAATCAGAAACACGATCTGGGAATACTGTACATTGAAAAAAAAATCACTCTTGAAAATAGGATTTGTTCAACTGAACAAATTTCACTCTTCCCTTATGTTCTGGTCTGTTTACATGCAGCAAGGAATGGTGAATAGTTTCTTGCAGTTGGAATCTGTAGTTTAAAGTCTTAAAAGTTTAAAAGTTAGTACAGTGATACCTTGTCTTACGAACTTAATTGGTTCCGGGATGAGGTTTGTAAGATGAAAAGTTTGTAAGATGAAACAATGGAATCAATGGAATAGCGATTAATGCGTGCAAGCCCCAAACTCACCCCTTTTGCCAGCCAAAGTGCCCGTTTTTGCGCTGCTGGGATTTCCCTGAGGCTCCCCTCCAAGGGAAACCCCACCTCCAGTTTTGTGATGCTGCAGGGGAATCCCAGCAGTGAAAAAATGGGTGCATTGCTGGCAACGAAAGTCCAGAAGTTGGGTTTCCCATGGAGGGGAGCCTCAGCGAAATTGCAGCATCGCAAAAACACGGAAGTCCTTGAAACTCCACCTCCGGACTTCTGGGTTTTTGTGATGCTGCGATTTCACTGAGGCTCCCCTCTCTGGCAAACCCCACCTCCGGATCTCGGTTGCCAGCGAAGCGCCCGTTTTTGCGCTGCTGGGATTCCCCTGAGGCTCCCCTCCATGGGAAATCCCACCTCCGGACTTCTGTCTTTTTGCAATGCTGCAGGGAAATCCCAGCAGCGCAAAAACGGGTGGCGGCAGCTTGGGTTTGTAAGGTGAAAATAGTTTGGAAGAAGAGGCAAAAAAAATCTTAAACCGGTTGCAGAAACTGGGCATGGTCATTCTGGTGAAGAGAAGGACCAGGGGAGACGTGATAGTAGTGTTCCAATATTTGAGGGGCTGCCACAGAGAGGAAAATGTCAAGCTGTTTTCAAGGCACCCGAAGACCAGACAAGGAATAATGAATGGAAGTTGACCAGGGAGAGATTCAACCTGGAAATAAGGGGAAATTTTCTGACAGTGAGAGCGATCAACCAGTGGAACAGCTTGCCAGCAGATGTTGTGAGAGCTCCAACACTTGAGACTTTCAAAGGGAGATTGGACTGCCATTTGTCCGAAATGGCGTAGGAACTTCTGCTAGACTGGGGAGGGGGGTTGTACTAGATGACCTACAAGATCTCTTTCACCTCTAATAATCTATAATCTGATTCAGACAGGTGTGTTTTCCTAGAACTTTTGTTTCTTAATCCCTCTGACTCTTCCTCATTTGTTGAATTGTACCTGCAATTGTCTCATTGCAGCTTTCAAAGAACATCTTTGGGGTCATGTTTCTTTCTTCTGCCCATCCATGAAGACGTTGAACTTGGCCCATCCATAGCTACGAGGGATTCAAAGCATACTGAGGTGAGAAGGCTGAAATTCTAGTTTGCTTCAACTGACTTTCTTTAGTTGAATAAAGACTCTCTGGTATTAAATAGGGTTTACTATAGGAAATGAAGGAATACTGATTTCGTCTTTGATCTGTTACCAAGCAAACGAAGGAAATATTGGTTCTGCTGTTCTGTTTCCCCTCGCATCCTGGATAGTGATGGGCAAACTGAACCGAATTTTGCGGTGTTCCGTATGCCAAATATGTACCCGAAATTTTTTCAAACTTCGGGCAAAGTTCGGGGTCATATTCGCCATTTGGAGGTATGATGTCACCGGCAGGTTGCTAAGGACGCCAAAGTGATCACTTCCTGGATTCCATCTAATCCAGGAAGTGATCACCTTGGCGTCCTTAGCAACCTGCTGGTGATGTCAAAGCTCCGCCCCTAGAATCTCTTCGTGGGAGGGATTCCCCATTCGGGTTCGAATTCAGATTCGGTTCGTGTTCGGCTGAATTTTGCATAAAGTTAGTCCGAACTTGCCGAACCCAAACACCGTTGGGTTCGCCTATCACTAATCCTGGACATAAACTATTTCAACTCCTACCCTCAAAACGTCGCTACAGAGCACTGCGCACCAAGACAACTAGACCAGCAAGAACAATTTCCCCCCGAACACCATCACTCTGCTAATTCCCTCAACACTGTCAAACTATTTACTAAGTCTGCAATATTATTACTACTAGTTTTTTCTTAGCATTCCTATCACCCATTTTCTCGAACTTATGGCTGCATAACTGTAACTTGTTGCGTGTATCTTTAAGATTTTTATTAATATTGATTGTTTCCTCATTGCTTATTTACTCCTATGACAATCATTAAGTCTTGTGCCTCATGATTCTTGACAAAGGTCTCTTTTTTTTAATGTACACTGAGAGCATCTGCGCCAAAGACAAATTCCTTGTGTGTGCAATCACATTTGGCCAATAAAGAATTCTATTTTCTATTAAGGTTAATATGGATGCTTAACTGAGTGATACTTCTGTGAATGCCAGTTACCTTTGAAAGGAAGTCATTTATGGGTTGCATGTAACAGCAGGTTGCCAGTTCCCTGAGTAAAGGTAGTCCTCAACCCATGACTACAATTGAGCCCAAAATTTCTGTTGCTAAACAAGTGAGTTTTGCCCCATTTTACAACTGCAACAATCTGCACTGCATTTACACTGCAACATTCATAAATATGAGTCAGATGCAGTGAAGGACTACCAAAATTTTTACTACCACACTGTGGGCGTGGCTTACGCAGGACGCCCTGCATTTTCTTTCAACATCTTTCAGTGCAAATTGGGTGCTTGGGGGTAGAGCTCCATTTTTGCTACCCCACTGTGTTCCCTCCCATCCGGGCAGTAGCCCACCCATGGTCGGATGCCAAGCGTGTGAATTTTGATCATGTGACCAGGGAGATGCGGCAACAGTCGAACTACTTAAGGTAGCTTAGAATCCTGGGACTTCTGGTTGGCTTCCCATCGTTATAATAGCCGAGTCCATCTTTGTTTAGCTTCAGCTTTTCAAAGTCAGGCACGTTTCATCTGGTCCAGCCTACTAACAACTGGAGCCAAGAATCATAATAGATTCCTAGAATTAATTTAATTTTAATTCTGCATGAATAGAAGTACAACAGCTGAAATTAAATTAATTTTAAATGCATGTTAAATCAAATTTTAAGTTTTGTCTTCTCATTGTCTACTTTGTTGCTTCCATGCATTTCATCATTTTATTTCATTTCATTTCATTATTTATAATCATTTCTGTATCTCATTTATAACCCACTTTCATAAAGCTGGCATAGTTAAATAACTTCTGGTCCAATTATCGTTTGTTACTCTATGGTATGAAAATGGCCGTGGCTTCCTTGGGTCCCCCAGTCCACCAGTGATGCTGGCCAACCTTGGTTGAACCTTCAGCCAAAAAAAAAATGGGATGCAAGTTTCACATCAGGAATCAGTGGAAAGAAATAATAGCAGAGATTTCAACCTCTTGGGATGCTCAGCAGCAGACTTCTGAATACAGACAATCCTCACTTAAACGACCAAAGTTGGGCCCAAAATTTCCTTGGCCAAGCAAAAAAGTTGCTAAGTGAGATTTGCCCCATTTTATGACCACTCTTGCCACTCTTTTGTTCATTGGATCATTGCAGTTGTTAAGTTAGTGTTCTGTCTGGGTTTTCCCAGACCTCCACACCCACTGAAAAAACAGCCAGACACTCTGGTAAAATCCAAAAGTAGTTTATAGCAGGAAAAAAAATAAGCACAAAGGAAAACCTGTCTTCACAGCAGACAGGTTACAGATACGTACAACAGGGTCCTGATGTCCAGTCAATTTCACAAGCTGCTTGCTGGCACCCCCCCCCAAGGTTTCAATAGTCCAAGGCACAAACCAGGATTGTAGCCACCAAAGTTCACAGACAGGTCTCACGAATCTCCAAGATAAAACTCCACAAGCCAGGAAGGGTGGGGCCACCTTTTATCCTTTCCCAAGAGCACCACACCCAAACCCAGCTGCAACCACTAATGCTGGAAATACCTAGCCAATTGCGTTCTTCTCTCGTTAGCTCTCCTCTGTCGCATATCTATGAAGTCACTAGCATCTTCCCCCAGGGAATCCAGGCTGCTTGCTGGGGAGAGCTCCCCCTGGTGGAACTCTGGCTGTCCTTCATCTTCAGCCTGGGATTCAGCTTCTTCGTCAGTCTGCCCCTCCTGGTCCTCAGCCTCTGAGCTGGACACCGACAGCAAATCAGCCATTCCCGGAGGGGTCCCAGGCTGAACCACAACAGTTAGTAACATGGTGGCTAAGAGAATCTGGCTTCTGACATTGACTTTGTCAGAATCTCACAAAAGATTATATTTATTTATCTATCTATCTATCTATCTATCTATCTATCTATCTATCTATCTATCTATCTATCTATCCCAATACATAATACACATTGAAGAGAAAGATATGTAATAATATAAGTAAAGAAAAGAATAGAAGAAAAGATATAAAAGTATAGGTGAACATATTTGAAAGGAAGAAAAGATAAATGAGATAAGGAGAGACAATTGGACAGGGGATGGAAGGCACACTGTTGCACTTATGCATGCCCCTTACTGACCTCTAAGGAACCTGGAGAGGTCAATCGTGGATAGTCTAAGGGAAAAATGTTTGGGGTTAGGAGTCAACACTACTGAGTCAGGTAATGAGTTCCACGCTTCGACAACTCGGTTGCTGAAGTCATAGTTTTTACAGTCAAGTTTCGAGCGGTTAATATTAAGTTTGAATCTGTTGCGTGCTCTTGTGTTGTTGCGATTGAAACTGAAATAGTCATTGACAGGTAGAACATATGCCATTTGCCAAGCATCTGCAAATTTTGATCACATTATCATGGGGATGCTGCAATGGTCATCAGTGTGGAAAATCATCCTAAGTCACTTTTTTCAGTGTCGTTGTAACTTTGAACTATCACTAAACAAGTGATTGTAAGTTGAGAACTACCTGTAGTCATTTTGGAGGAATGAAATTTTGAAAGAAGATTTGAATAAGAGAGTCTTTAATTCAAACACATCGCAAGGTTTTGGGCTATCTCAAAACAACTACACATACACAGCTACCTTTATTATACTCACTGACCAGAATACAACAATCAACAGATGTGTAATGTGATGTAGAGGCAGGGATGGGCAGCAGGCAGGACAGGGTGGCTGTCACTTCCTGGATTACTGGTCTCGGCTAGGCTCTCCTTTTTCCCCCCTGCTGCTGCTACTGCTTCTGCACTCCTTGCTTTTCTCCTCTTTCCTCCTTCCTGGCCTCGGACGAGCTTTCCTCTCTCCTACCCGGCTCCCCTCCAGCCTCACCCGGCCACTTCCCACCTGAATTGCAAGCAGAAGGCGAGGTTGGAAGCGGCGCTGGCAGCATTTATGCTTCTGGCATCACCCGTTCACCTAGCTACCCAGCCTGAGGCAGGGGGGCAACTCAGGAAGGAGAGCACGGGAAACGCGAAGCAAATTGTCACCCCAGCAAGCGACACTGGTAAGGTTGTAAATCGAGGACTTAACAGTTCCCTTGAATTATGATGATTGTTCAAGCCACTCCCACCTGATCACATGGCTGGCATGCCACTCCTACCCAGTCACATGACCATTAAGCCACACCAACAAAAGAAGCCACACCCACAGTGTGGCAGTAAAAATTTTGGCTGCCCATTACTGGGTATAGGTATCACAGGCAGTTCAAAGCGACCCTTTATTGTTCTGAATTCCTCAAAACATCCCATGTTTCTGGCAAATTTCAGAGCAAAGTGATCACACACACACAGATACACACACACACACACACCTACAGCAACTTCTGGCTGCAAGTAGTCCAGCACAGCTGCAAAGCAAGAATTCCAGCAGGGCAAATCAAGGAGTTCAGGAAGCAAAGGATCTAGTTAATTTATAATTTATAAATTATAAATTAACTATGGCAACAGCACATAAAGAGAATATGTATAAAATGATTTATAGGTGGCACATGTCACCAGAAAGAATAGCTAAAATGTTTAAAGATAAGTCTATGAAATGTTGGAAATGTCAGCAAATACCAGGTTCTTTCTATCGTATGTGCAGAGGCCAAAGAATATTGAAGTCAGATTCAAACATGGTTAGAAAAAAATCTTGAAACAATGCATAGAATTAAAATTGTTTTATCAGAGATATTGTGGGCCTAAAGAACAGGCCCTGATTGCTCAAGAAGAAGTTTCTGGGTGGGGTAGATGGACCCCGGTGGGCAGTAGTGTGTTCTAAACCCCGTTGCTACCTGTTCGCTCACTCTTGCATACATGCGTGCATGCGCAGAAGCGTCCCGGGCGGGTGGGAGGAGCTACTAGTTCACAGGACCGGGCCGAACCAAGAGCAACCCACCACTGCCAGTGGGTTTTCAAATCTCAGGCACGTTGTTTGTACCAATAGGAAAAATATTTGTAGCTCAGGGCTGAACTGTGGATTGCTTAGTGCTGTCTGAGCTTGGTTGCTTTTCTGCAGACATTTCATTACCCGACTTATAACAACAGCAGAAATATCTTGCAAATATTTCATTACCCGAGTTACAACAAATAATGACCCAACTGAGGAGCTACCAACAAGAAAATCACATGCCCACACATCCAGAGGCAAAGGAAGCCACATTTATAAATAAATAGTAAACCCCTTCCCTCTTTTCTAAGGTGGTGCCTAGTTGGTGCCAGGAGCAAACAACTAGACCCACACCTCAAAAGTTCAATCCAGCCTATAGATAATAATCTTCTCCTATTCTTTTTAATGTGTTTGTGAGTGACATAGGGGAAGGTTTGGTAGGGAAGGTTTGCCTATTTGCCGATGACTCTAAAGTGTGCAATAGAGTTGATATTCCTGGAGGCATCTGTAATATGGTAAATGATTTAGCTTTACTAGATAAATGGTCAAAGCAATGGAAACTGCAGTTTAATGTTTCCAAATGTAAAATAATGCACTTGGGGAAAAGGAATCCTCAATCTGAGTATTGTACAGGCAGTTCTGTGTTAGCAAAAACTTCAGAAGAGAAGGATTTAGGAGTAGTGATTTCTGACAGTCTCAAAATGGGTGAGCAGTGTGGTCGGGCGGTAGGAAAAGCAAGTAGGATGCTTGGCTGCATAGCTAGAGGTATAACAAGCAGGAAGAGGGAGATTGTGATCCCGCTATATAGAGCGCTGGCGAGACCACATTTGGAATACTATGTTCAGTTCTGGAGACCTCATCTACCAAAAAATATTGACAAACTTGAACGTGTCCAAAGACGGGCTACAAGAATGGTGTAAGGTTTTAAGCATAAAACGTATCAGGAAAGACTTCATGAACTCAATCTGTATAGTCTGGAGGACAGAAGGAAAAGGGGGGACCTGATCGAAACATTTAAATATGTTAAAGGGTTGAATAGGGTTCAGGAGGGAAGTGTTTTTAATAGGAAAGTGAACACAAGAGAACACGGGGGCCCAATCTGAAGTTAGTTGGGGGAAAGATCAAAAGCAACATGAGAAAATATTATATTTCTGAAAGAGTAGTAGATCCTTGGAACAAACTTCCAGCAGACGTGGTTGGTAAATCCACAGTAACTGAATTTAAACATGCCTGGGATAAACATAGATCCATCCTAAGATAAAATACAGGAAATATTATAAGGGCAGACTAGACGGACCATGAGGTCTTTTTCTGCCGTCACTCATCTATGTTTCTATGTTTCTTTGTTTCCACTAACAGTTCGCATCTGGGTAAGACTAGATAACATTCAACAGCATTCAAGGAGTGATAGGGGGATCTGACTTGACCCTCTTGTGCCTGTGTAGACGCTCCAGATTAATTAATTTATTTATTTATTTATTTATTTATTTATTCGATTTTTATGCCGCCCTTCTCCTTAGACTCAGGGTGGCTTACAACATGTTAGCAATAGCACTTTTTAACAGTGCCAGCCTATTGCCCCCACAATCCGGGTCCTCATTTTACCCACCTCGGAAGGATGGAAGGCTGAGTCAACCATGAACCATAATTCTCTATTTGATTCTGTGCCCTGGCATGGATAGTCTCCAAAGTTGTTAATGAAAATTCTACAATGAAACAATCAAATTCTTTATAAAGAAGTCCATATTGCTTGTCTCAGAAACATTAGACACACAATTGCTAGTTGATAGAGTAGTTGTCTCACATGTAACAACCAGTCTATCATGAAAGCTGATGTATTTCAGAGAACGTTGATATTGTGAAAAGAGGTCAGTTTTTTTATTTGTATCATGTCTTAATCATAGAAGATAGAATCATAGTGTCAGCATCCCAATAAACATCCAAGAAATAAATCAGAGTCCAAATCTTGGCCTTCTTCCAAGTTCCAATTTATTAATAGAGACATGATGGATACGAACTGTGGTCAAACCGATACTAACTTTTCCTTCAGTTCCCCACCCAGGTGGGCTCCTACAGGTACGGTCAGGTACGCAGTACCAGTAGCAAAATTTTGGTCATGTACACAGTACCAGTAGTAAAATTATGATTTTTTTTTCTTTTTTTCCCTTCTGGGCTCTGGGTACGTTTTTCCTATCACAGTAAATGAGGTTGAATGTGTATAATTTTAGAAGAGCTATGTGTGCGTGTGTGTACATACACTTATATAGTAGATAAATTCTACTGGATTCCTGGATTTCTAGAGATTCACCTCTGTACTGTTTGGGCACGCAAGGCTTTCCCCCTCTCCCAGCTCCGTTTGGGGATGGGAGACTTTCCCCCTCAGCTGTTTTGAAATGTGAGGGCAAAACGGAGGAGGGGCATTGCGTGTGGGGCCTGCACGCATGTGCAGGATGGGAAGTGAAAGAGGGGCATTGCATTATGTGTGTGGGCACTCGTGCAACAGTGCTCACACATGCACTTTCGGCATTGTTGCCCTCTAGCATTCCGGACAAACGGCTGTCCAATTTCTTTTTGAAAACCTCCCGTGCTGGAGCATTTATTTATTTATTTATTTTATTGATTGATTGATTTTGGTTGGTTGGTTATGACCTATAAAGCCCTTCATGGCACCGGACCAGATTATCTCAGGGACCGCCTTCTGCTGCACGAATCCCAGCGACCAGTTAGGTCCCACAGAGTTGGCCTTCTCCAGGTCCCGTCAACTAAACAATGTCGCTTGGCGGGACCCAGGGGAAGAGCCTTCTGTGTGGTGGCCCTGGCCCTCTGGAACCAACTCCCCCCAGAGATTAGAATTGCTCCCACCCTCCTTGCCTTTCGTAAGCTTCTTAAAACCCACCTCTGCCGCCAGGCATGGGGGAACTGAGACACTCCTTCCCCCTAGGCGTTTACAATTCTATGCATGGTATGTCTGTATGTATGTTTGGTTTTATAATAAGGGTTTTTAACTGTTTTAATATTGGATTGTTATATGCTGTTTTTATTACTGTTGTTAGCTGCCCTGAGTCTACGGAGAGGGGCAGCATACAAATCCAATAAATAAATAAAATAAATAAATTTTGTCCGTTACACAATAAGGGTTATATTGGGTATACATATAGTAAATATATAATGAAGGTTGTAGAGGATATACTCATAGAAAAATATATCTAAGAAAGAATAGAAGAAAAGAAATAGGAATAAAATATATCAATGAAAGAATAGAAGAAATATAGGAAAAGAAGAAAGGTATAGGAGATATAGGAGAACAATAGGACAGGGGATGGAAGGCACACTAGTGCACTTAAGTACACCCCTTACTGACCTCTTAGAAATCTGGAAAGGTCAATTGTGGATAATATAAGGGTAAAATGTTGGGGGTTTGGGAATGACACTATGGAGTTCGGTAATGAGTTCCACGCTTCGACAACTCAGTTACAGAAGTCGTATTTTTTACAGTCAAGTTTGGAGTGGTTAATATTAAGTTTAAATCTGTTGTGTGCTCTTGTGTTGTTGTGGTTGAAGCTGAAGTAGTCACTGACAGGCATGACATTGCAGCATATAACTTCTGGGAGTGGGGGGGGAGCCGGTCCACTTTTCTCCTTTGTTCTAAGTTAAATAAACGTCCACCCCTTGCATTGTTTTGCCCTGTAAAACCGCTACCTCTGTGCATGACCTGAGACCTCCAAAACTGTTACCAAATTAAGTTTTTTAACGTTTCACAGAGGAAAGCTACTAAATATGATGGGTGATGGAATGGTGATTAATTAATTAATTAATTAATTAATTACACATTAATTAATTAATTAATTTCACAAAAAGTTGAATAGAAATGAAATGTAGCTTTGGTCCGGATCAGCATACTAGATTGGTAGAATAATCTATAGTAAGTATATCAAGTCTTGGCAACTTTAAGAATTGTGGACTTCAATTCAGGAATTTTCTTCTTAGTTCTAGGTTGGGTCTCCCTTTAATGAGCTTCCACCCACCGCTTCTTGTCCTGTCCTCTGGTGTTTTGGAAAATAGGTTTGACCCATTCCTCTTTATGACAGCCCCTCAAGTACCAGAAAATAGCTATCCTATCGCCTCTAAGATTCTCCTCACACTAGAGACATACAAACAACACAGACATGCAGCATTCTTGAGGGCTGGAAAATCTGTGTTTTTTGTCACCTCATCTCAGGGATGTCTGCAGGGTACCATTAAAAAAGAAGCCAACATGTCAACTACAATGGTGAGATCAAAGCTTCATAAAAATGCACGTAAAAATCAAATGAAGCTTTGACGTCACCATTGTGGCGGCCATTTTGTCTCTTTTGACAGTATCTTGTTAAAAATCAAGTGATAAAATGGACGCAGAATTTCAAGGAAGTCAATTATAATAGACCAGTATTTCTCAACCTTAGCAATTTTAAGACGTGTGGATTTCAACTTCTCGGCTGAGAAATATTTTAGTAGACTAGTAAGAAGGAAATTGGAAAAAAATAAATGGAATTTATTTCAAGCTACAAATTGCCGTGAGGAAAAAAAGGTGGCACAAAATACTTTATAGAGGTGGTATGCGCATAATCCGTGATTTATGACTGCAATTGAGACATGGTGGGGTGACATTATAGCAGCGTTTCAATATTTGGGGGGCTGCCACAAAGAAAAAGAAGACAATCGGCTCTCCAAAGCAATGGAGGGAAACTAATTAAGGAAAGAAGCAACCTAGAACTAAGGAGAAATTTCCTGACAGTGAGAACAATTAACCAGTAGAACAGCTTGTCCCCAGAAGTTGTGGGAGCTCTATCACTGGAAGCTTTAAAAAAAAAAAAGAAAGTCATTTATCTGAAATGGTATAAGGTCTTCTGCTTGAACAAGGGGTTGGACTAGAAGACCTCCAAGGTTCCTATCAACCAGGGGTGGGTTCTAATTTACCCTGCTGCTAATTCACTTTGTCCTGCACACCACCCAGTTGTTGTTGTTGTTGTTACTACTATTATTATGTCAGTACAACACAGCAAACGAGATCACTATGCTGGATTTCGTATTTCATCACCAGTCGGGCGCTTCCCAAGCACCTAGGACTGCGTGATGTAGCGGCGAATTATGTTTGCTGATCCCAGTAAAGCGGCCTTTTGCAATTGACAGATGGAGATTTTGTCAATTCCGATGGTTTTCAAATGTCCGCTGAGATCCTTTGGCACTGCGCCCAGCGTGCCAAGGACCACTGGGACTACTTTCACTGGCTTATGCCAGAATCGTTGCAGCTTGATTTTTAGATCTTCGTATTTCACTAATTTCTCTAGCTGCTTCTCCTCAATTCTGCTGTCTCCTGGGATTGCGATGTCGATGATCCATACTTTCTTTTTCTCCACGATCAGGATGTCTGGTGTGTTATGCTTCAGAATTCGGTCAGTCTGAAGTCGGAAGTCCCACCGTCGTTTTGCTTGCTCATTTTCAACCACTTTTTTGGGCTTATGATCCCACCAGTTCTATTATTATTATTATTATTATTATTATTATTATTATTATTATTATTATTATTATTATTTAGATTTGTATGCTGCCCTTCTCCGAAAATGAAAAGTAACTCACCTCAAAGCTAAAAATAATGATAACAATATAACAAATCTAATACATTAAAACAACATCTAAGCCCCATAACATTAAAATCATACTTCCTCAGTCTCATCCTACAAACAAGACTTTGCTGGTAGGATGCCATGGGGAAGGTCACAAATGTTGATCCGGTGGTCCCAATATGCTGAAAGCCTAATAAATGCATACAGGTTACCAATCACCCAAATGTGGAGTATTTTTAAGTTTTTAGAACTTAAACAGAAATCAACAAGTATTATTAAATACTCGCCATTAACAATAACTCTCTGATGTCTATGCTTCAGCCAGCTTGAAATCCACTGAACTATTAAATCATGTCAGACTAATCTCATTGATTTCTTTGACTATGTCACAAAGGTGTTGGATCAAGGTGGTGCCGTGGATATTGCCTATCTGGACTTCAGCAAAGCCTTTGATACGGTTCCACATAAAGAGCTGATGGATAAATTAGTGAAGATTGGACTTAATCCCTGGATAGTTCAGTGGATTTCAAGCTGGCTGAAGCATAGACATCAGAGAGTTATTGTTAATGGCGAGTATTCTGAGCAGAGACAGGTTACAAGCGGTGTGCCACAAGGGTCTGTTCTGGGTCCTATTCTTTTTAATATGTTTGTGAGTGACATAGGGGAAGGTCTGGTAGGGAAGGTTTGCCTATTTGCCGATGACTCTAAAGTGTGCAATAGGGTTGATATTCCTGGAGGGGTCTATAATATGGTAAATGATTTAGCTTTACTATATAAATGGTCAAAGCAATGGAAACTGCAGTTTAATGTTTCCAAATGTAAAATAATGCACTTGGGGAAAAGGAATCCCCAATCTGAGTATTGCATTGGCAGTTCTGTGTTAGCAAAAACTTCAGAAGAGAAGGATTTAGGGGTAGTGATTTCTGACAGTCTCAAAATGGGTGAGCAGTGTGGTCAGGCGGTAGGAAAAGCAAGTAGAATGCTTGGCTGCATAGCTAGAGGTATAACAAGCAGGAAGAGGGAGATTGTGATCCCCTTATACAGAGCGCTGGTGAGACCACATTTGGAGTACTGTGTTCAGTTCTGGAGACCTCACCTACAAAAAGATATTGACAAAATTGAACGGGTCCAAAGATGGGCTACAAGAATGGTGGAAGGTCTTAAGTATAAAACGTATCAGGCAAGACTAAATGAACTCAATCTGTATAGTCTGAAAGACAGAAGGAAAAGGGGGGACATGATAGAAACATTTAAATATGTTAAAGGGTTAAATAGGGTTCAGGAGGGAAGTGTTTTTAATAGGAAAGTGAACACAAGAACAAGGGGACACAATCTGAAGTTAGTTGGGGGAAAGATCAAAGGCAACATGAGAAAATATTATTTTACTGAAAGAGTAGTAGATCCTTGGAACAAACTTCCAGCAGACGTGGTTGGTAAATCCACAGTAACCGAATTTAAACATGCCTGGGATAAACATATATCCATTGTAAGATAAAATACAGGAAATAGTATTAGGGCAGACTAGATGGACCATGAGGTCTTTTTCTGCCGTCAGTCTTCTATGTTTCTATGTTTCTATGTTTCTATGACTGTTCGATGCAAACTTTAAATATCACTTTAAAGTGACTTATGTTTTTCTTTGCCCAGTTTTTAAATATAGCAGTATTTTAAAATATTTCTTTGTTTTTTAATAATTTAACAATAGCACATATGGATTATTAAAAAAACAAGAGAGACTCTTATCCAGGGAACAGAACGAACAAGGATTTATAACACTAACAGTACAATCTTTTAGAGCCTTGGTTAAATAATTTTTTTTTGCCTTCTATGACTCTTAATAAGATCTGAACTTCAATTGACTTCAATTCAATTAATCTGAAATTCAGTTCAATTAATAGCCATGAGATGAAGCCGCTTAGGTCAGTGTTTTTCCATGTCAGCAACTCTAAGGTGTGTGGACTTCAACTCCCAAAATTCCCTGTAAAATGCCAACCAGTGCCAGAAATAGAATAGAACAGAACAGAATGTTATTGGCCAAGGGTGATTAGCCACACAAGGAATTCATCTTGGTGCATATACTCTCAGTGTACATAAAAGTATCATAAGGTAGAAACATAGAAACATAGAAGATTGATGGCAGAAAAAGGCCTCGTGGTCCATCTAGTCTGCCTTTACATTATTTCCTGTGTTTTATCTTAGGATGGATATCCCAGGCATGTTTAAATCCAGTTATTGTGGATTTACCAACCACGTCTACTGGAAGTTTGTTCCAAACATCTACTACTCTTTCAGTAAAATAATATTTTCTCATGTTGCTTCTGATCTTTCCCCCAACTAACCTCAGATTGTGAAGTACAACATTTAATGATAGTACGGGTACAAATAAGCAATGCAATGGTATTAGGAGCTAGTCAATATTAATTGCAAGGATAAAAGCAACAAAGTTACAGTCATACATTCATTTGTGGGAGGAGATGAGTGATGGGAACAAAGATTAATAGTAGTGCATATTTAATAAATAGTTTGCATACTTAATAAATAGTTTGACAGTTGTCCAATTATTGTCCAAATGTTGGACAATAAAGCCATAAATTAACCTGCTCTGCTGGCAAGACAGAAAGTGACTCACAATCTGAAATAATTAGATTAATTAGCTTCAATCTGTTAGTTAGGCAAACTTTAGCAACTTTTTAAGATCTGCGGACTTCAATTCCCAGAATTCCCCAGCCAGCAGGAAAGGGACCACTGTGCAAGAAGGATGCTGAGGTGATTTGTTCATATGGAGAGGAGGAATAAGGATTTAGTCTCTCAATCAGTGTTTCTCAACCTTAGCAACTTTTCAAGATGTGCGGACTTCAACTCCCAGAATTCCCCAGCCAGCAGGAAAGGGACCACTGCGTAAGAAGGATGCTGAGGTGATTTGTTCATATGGAGAGGAGGAATAAGAATTTAGTCTCTCAATCAGTGTTTCTCAACTTTAGCAACTTTTCAAGATGTGCGGACTTCAACTCCCAGAATTCCCCAGCCAACAGGAAAGGGACCACTGTGTAAAAAGGATGCTGAGGTGATTTGTTCATAGGAAGAGGAGGAATAAGGATTTAGTCTCTCAATCAGTGTTTCCCAGCCTTAGCAACTTTTTAAGATGTTCGGACTTCAACTCCCAGAATTCCCCAGCCAGCCATGGGGAATTCTGGAAGTTAAAGTCCACATATCCTAGAGTTTCTGAGGTTGAGAAATACTGGCTTAACTAACAAGACACAACCACTATAAAAATGAAGCAAGAGCTCTTTGTATCAGGGGGGGAAAGTGGAAAGTGTTTTATTTTAAAAACTGAGGATGAAACTGCCCCCAAATCATTGGCTTTGAGAATTAATAGTTGATTCCTGGAGGAGAGAGGATTAACTATTTGAATATATGGGCTGAAAGGATTTGGTCATGGATCCTTCTTTCCTTAAGTATGTGTAGAATTGAAGATGAATGGATTCGTTTTTTGTGCTCTCATTTTCTGCCTCCTTTCAGAATGCTAAAATAGGCCTTAGCTTGAAATACAACTGGTTGATTTAGTAGGAAACAGTGACCTGTTTGTCCAATGCTGTTTTTTTTTTCCTTTTCTTGATTCAGATACCGCAAAGATGGTCTTCCTTCTCTTGTGGTGGAATTTCAGAGTCTTTGTGCTCTCCCTCCTTCTGAAAAAAAGCCTCTCCTTAAACCCAGATGATCCAAATGTTTGCAGCCACTGGGAAAGGTAAGACATTTTCTTTAAGCAGAACATCAGCAGATATATGCCTACAAGCATACACACACACAGTGTTCCCTCTAAGTTTTTTGGGGGGTGGGCGGAAAAGTATAGTGTCTGAGCGGCAGTCCCTTTGGGACTGGGCGGCACAGAAATAATAAACAAACAAACAAACAAACAAACAAATAAAAAACCCACCCTCAGAGAATTTCAAAATAAAATACTGTACTGTGTGTCTATAACAGTGAGCTCATAATAGGACAACTCTATCAATATCAAAATGCCACTTAAATAGTTGAGCTAGTTTCAAACTAGATTTTGATTTTCTTTCTCTCTTCCTTACTCCCATTCTTTTTCTTTCTCTTTTCCTTCCTCTCTTTTTTCTATCTGTTTCTCTCTCTTCCTCTCTTCCTCTCTCTCTCCTTCCCTCTCGGCTTCTGGGCAGGTTTGGAAAACTCTGAGTTGATGGTGATTTTTAAGTGAGCGATTGCTCACTGCTCAGCTTAGAGGGAACTATGCACACACATATACATACACCCACATACATACACATAAATAGGAGTACATATACACACAGAATATACAGGTGAAACTCATAAAATTAATTTCATTTATTTCAGTAATGCAACTTAAAAGGTGAAACGTAATATATGAGAGAGACTCATTACATGCAAGGCTCATGAAAACCCCAAATCCCCCATCTCAGAAAATTAGAATATTATGCGCAATCAATAAAACAAGGATTGTACATAGAATAATATTGGACCTCTGAAAAGTATAAGCATGCATATGTACTCAGTACTTGGTTTGGGTCTCTTTTGCAGCAATTACTGCCTTAATGTGGTGTGGCATGGATGCTATCAGCCTGTGGCACTGCTGGGGTGTTAAGGAAGAACAGGATGCTTCAATGGCAGCCTTCAGCTCTTTGCATTGTCTGGTCTCATGTCTCTAATCTTTCTCTTGGCAATGCCCCATAGATTCTCTCAGGTCAGGCGAGATTGCTGGCCAATCAAGCACAGTATTCCTATGGTCATTGAACCAGGTTTTGGTGCTTTTTGGCAGTGTGGGCAGGTGCCAAGTCCTGCTGGAAAATTGAAGTCAGCATCCCCATAAAGCTCAGCTGCAGAAGAAAGCATAAAGTATAGTGATACGTCGTCTTATGAACTTAATCGGTTCCGGGAGGAGGTTCGTAAGGTGAAAAGTTCGTAAGACGAAACAATGTTTCCCATAGGAATCAATGGAAAACCGATTAATGCGTGCAAGCCCAAAATTTACCCCTTTTTCAAGCCAAAGCGCCCGTTTTTGTGCTGGTGGGATTCCCCTGAAGCTCCCCTCCATGGGAAACCCCACCTCCGGACTTCCGCGTTTTTGCGATGCTGTAGGGAAATCCCAGGAGGGGAATCCCAGGATCGCAAAAACGGGCACTCCACTGGCAACGGAAGTTTGGAGGGGGTTTTCCAGCGAGGGAAGCCTCAGCGAAATCGCACCATCGCAAAAACATGGAAGTCCAGAGGTGGGGTTTTGAATTTTTGCATGTATGTACTGGTATGTACAGTATGTATTTATATTATGGTAAGTACAGTATGTATTTATATTATTATTTATATAATAAAGATGGAGTGATTGTCAGTATAAAAGATCTCTTTTGCTCAGGAAGGAAGAGTGCTGTCTTGGAAACAGTGGGACACAATTTAAGGGTCTCTTGGACCAATTACATCTGCTAAAATAGTAGGTAGAAGCTATGGGTAGAAAGCCTTTGCCAGCTTAAATGGATGTACCAGGCCTTCCTTCCTTCCTTCCTTCCTTCCTTCCTTCCTTCCTTCCTTCCTTTCCTCCCTCCCTCCTTCCCTCCCTCCCTCCCTTCCTTTTGACCACATAACACAGAGTTTTCAAGAACAAATGAGAGTGGAAATGAAACCTGTAATTTTGTATTGTTTTGCAGTTCTGTAGCACAGTACACTTTGAGTCCAAGAATACAATATTGATTTTATGTGAAAGAAGTCAGCAACCTGGGGATCCAATCAAGGAAAAACAAAAATTAAATACTAGAATTGATTGGCTGTCCAGGCCAGGATGACTGGGATACTTAGATGGGTAATAAATCAAGCCAAAAGATTGAGTTAGGGCGAGGTCAAAGAGGAGCACGTGGGATCATAAAATAATAATCAAGCTGATTGGGTTTTCTGTGTTAATGAAGGATGCTCTAAATAGATTCTGCTTTTGGTGTTTCTTGCTGGTAGTTGACGTATGGAGGTGAGAAGCTTTCCCTTGTGACCCTGAAAAATTAGGGTCTAGAAACAAAAATTTGAAGCTTACCACCCTATTTCAGGTGAAATTCTGTAGGCACTTTTGGACATAAAAATAATTCCTCAGCAAGCAAAACAAATTTGTCTCAACCAGATCATGGAACACAGGCCTTTCTGAGGAACAAAGAACATCCTTGGTGTTCTCAGAGCTTGGTTGTTTTGTTTTGTTTCATTAGCCATCAGCACTGATGATGTTATCTAGCTGGATAATGAAACATCTGCAAGAAAACAACCAAGCTCAGACAGCACGAAATCCTCCTCCTCCTCCTCCTCTCCCAAATCCCATTCCCTTTTAGTATTGATGATCTTATCTACTGGTTAATGAAATGTCTGCAAGAAAACAACCCAAATCAGAGAGCACCAAGCACCACACAGTCCTTCTCCTCCTCTCTGCACAACCCCACTCCCTTCTAGCAATGATCATGTTACACAGTTGGGTAATGAAACGTCTGCAAGAAAAAAAAACCTAGCTCAGAGAGCACCAAGAAGCATCCCAGCCATAAACTACAAATCTTCTCTTAAGAACATGAGAACATAGGGTAGAACGTTCCTGCAATCATTTAGCGATACCATGACCCTGGAGTCTACAGCTTCTTTGCTCCCTACCTGGCTTCCAGGAGCCCAGATTGTTGGGGGCAATATGCTGACATTGTAAACCACACTGCTATTGCTATGTAAAGCACTCTGAAGCGGTATATAAGTCTAAGTGAACATAAGAATATAAGAACCTAAGAAGAGCCCTGCTGAATCAGGCCAAAGCCCATTGAGTCCAGCATTCTGTGTCACACAGTGGCCCACCAATTGCACATGGGGATCTTGAGCAGAAAGGGAAGGCAAAACCCTCCCTTTCCCTTGACTCCCAACAAGTGGGACCCAAGGGAATCCTACCTGCCTCAACCAACATAGAGGTGGCACATGGACATCCATTTCAATAACCACCGATACACTTGGCATACATGAATCTGTCTAATCCTGCCTTGAAGCTATCCAGGCTGACAGCTGTCACGACCTCTTCTGGAAGTGAATTCCATAAACCAAGGACCCTCTGGGTGAAGAAATATTTCCCTTGATTTGTCCTCACTTTCTTACCTATGAGCTTTAGGGAATGCCCCCTTGTCCTAGTATTGTATGATAGAGAAAATATTTTTTTCCCTATCCAACTTTTCTATCCCATGTATGATTTTATACACTTCAATCAAGTCACCCCTTCAATGCCATCTTTCAAGGCTGAAGAGACCAAGGCGTTGCAACCTGGTTTCATAAGGGAGGTGCTCTTCTTTTGGATCAAGAGACAATTTGATCTTCAATAGTGATGGGTGAACCAAACTCGCACAATTCGGGTCTGTACCCAATTTTGCGGTGTTCGGTATGCCGAACCCGAACCCGAAATTTTTTCAAACTTTGGGCAAAGTTTGGGATTGTGTTCGGCGTTCAGAGCTTTGATGTCACCGGCAGGTTGCTAAGGACGCCAAGGTGATCATTTCCTGGATTCCATGTAATCCAGGAAGTGATCACCTTGGCGTCCTTAGCAACCTGCCGGTGACGTCAAAGCTCCGCCCCCAGAATCTCTTCGTGGGAGGGATTCCCCGTTCAGGTTTGAGTTTGGGTTTGGTTCGGGTTCGGCCGAATTTTGCATAAAGTTCATCCGAACTTGCCGAACCCGAACACCGTTGGGTTCGCCCATCACTGATCTTCAACATCCTAATTGCACAATTCTGGGCCAGGTTGGTTTTCTTAATGCCTGAAAAGTCCATCAACATCTTGATGAAAATAATCCTCAGCCTTGACTGCAGAGCATTTGATAAAAACCATCCCAACATGAACTAGTATTATTTATTATATTAAGTCCAATTCTGCATCAACCCCATGCACTTCAGCAAGTAAGTCTATTCTTTAGCACAGCTTGTTCTTCTCGGCTCATCAGAATCATCAGATCCTACACCTCTTAGGATCTAATAAATTGATAGCCTTAAAGTGACAATATTTTCAGAAGACTTGTAAGTGATTTTTAAGGTGCTACAGTCTAATTCATTTTAGTTTTTTGTTGATTAGCTAAAGGATTATATCAAATAAACAATAAATTGTGCATTGGGTTTAATTCATTAGTCAGTGGTGATGATTGGAAGAGAAATAGGATGAAATTAATGATAAACCTGTAAACCTCATATGACTTTATTTAGGATTCGTATTGATGCAACACAGTTGGATATTGATCGCCAACACCATTGCATAATATTGATAGCAACAAATATCATAAAAACATAGAAGATTGATGGCAGAAAAAGATCTCATGGTCCATCTAGTCTGCCCTTACACTATTTCCTGTATTTTATTTTAGGATCGATATACAGTATGTTTATCCCAGGCATGTTTAAATCCAGTTACTGTAGATTTACCAACCACGTCTGCTGGAAGTTTGTATCAGGGATTAAAGGGTTAAAAGTTTGCAACTTCTCTCTGATGTTTGGCCTCTTTCCACCTGTTCAGGACAGCTGCAAGCAATCAGCAGCCTTCCAGAGAGCAAACAGAATTAATTTTTTTCTTTTTTATTTTTGCTGGGAGATTAAACCTGCAGCATTTTGCTGGAAATAGCAATAGCACTTAGACTTATATACTGCTTCATAGAGCTTTTACAGCCCTTTCTAAGCGGTTTAACAGAATCAGCATCTGGTTCCCAACAATCTGGGCCCTCATTTTATACACTGCAGAAGGATGGAAGGTGAGTCTGGTTTGTCTCAGATGGGACCTCTCCGAGGCCACATGATTAATTTGGGCTTTATTAAGGTTTGAGTCAGTTTGGGTCCTGACTCAATGCAACATCTTGGGGGTGCCAAATGCCCTTCCCCAGACAAACAAGAATGCTGGATATTATTCACTGAATACTTTTAAAGAAAATGGTCTCCTTAAATTGGTTTGGTTATGTTTGTTTTTATTGATTTAATTTATTGTTGACTTTCTTTCTTTCTTTCTTTCTCTCTCTCTCTCTCTCTCTCCCCCATTCCCTCTCTCCTACATTCTCTTTCTCTCTTTCTTTCTCTCTCTTTCATTCTTTCCTCCCCTCTTTCTCTTTTTTCTTTCTTTCTCTCTTCCAGTCTTTCTCTCTCTGTGTTTTTCTTTTTCTCTTTTGCTCTTACTCTCTCTCTTTTCCTTTTCTTTCTCTCTCTCTCTTGTTCTCTTTCTCTTTCTCTCTTTCGTTCATTCTATTTCATTCTTTCTTCTTCTCTTTGTCTTTCTCTCTCCTTCTCTTTTTTCTTTCTGTCTACCATTCTTTCTTTCTCTCGCTTTCTCTCTGTCTTTCTTTTTCTCTTTTTCTCTCACTCTCTCTTTTTCCTCTTCCTTCCTTTCTCTTTCTTTCTCTCTTTCTCCTTTTTTCTCTTTTGTTCTCTTTCTCCCTCTCTCTCTCTTTCATTCAGTTTCATTCTTTCTCTCTTTCTCTTTTTTCTTTCCTCTCTTTTATTCTTTCTCTCTCTCTTTCTTTCCTTCCATCTTTCTTTTGTTCTCTCTCTCTCTTTCCTCTTTCTTTCTTTCTTTCTTTCTTTTGTCAGTCTTGTATCTTCGAGCTGCAAAGGTTGACAAATACTTGCATAAGGCATCTCTCCTCGTGTTATTCCTGCAACTGCGGCTTCATTAGACAAGCTGGGGCTGAGTTTGACCAGTTATGCTCTGTGTTCTCTGGTCACCTGCTGGACAGGATTTGAGTCTTTCTGGGCCTAATCCAATCTTTTTAACCATCCTGTAATCTTTCCCCTCTCTCAGAAAATGTCCTGCTCTGCTCTGTTTTGCACCCAGCTGGTAACAAAAGATGAGCAGGAGACAACGAACACCCACTGCTTAGCTCACAATTTATGGTTCTCAATTACCAGCTAATTTCTGCTACAAATTATTTTAGATTAAAATAGCTTCTTCTGTGTATAAATGAGGCAAAGTAAAAAAAAAAATTAAACCCCAGAGACAGAGTTTATGCATACATGTGTATATATTTATATATATTTCTGGGTGCTTTTTTAAGTGTTACAGGTATATATCTATAGGTATACACTGCTTTTGCTTGTTTCTATGTAATGAAAAATGAAGTGGTTGAAAAATCTTAGCTGGGAAATTATATTTAATATTAGGTGATAATATGTGCTTTTAATTAGTTTTTTTTTGGGGGGGGGGGTACCCAAGTAAAACTGAAGATGCCCCAGAGGCAGACTATCCAATGTGTTTTTATTTTAGGATGTGCAAAAAATATATTTTGAAAGCATTTAATTTCATTTGTATTTTTTTCTATCTTTTAATCCCCTCCTCTCCCCCAAGTTCCTTTCCTGTAACTTCTGACCTCTTTTTTTGTTCCATATTCTGGAGACATTTGCTCCAGATACGGTACACAGAAAGAACAAATCTATGTATGGTTTTTAACTTCTCCTAGTTTCTCATATTTTGACAAGTTGCACATTTTAGTTTCTCTGTTTCACCTTTTGGGCAAAATTATTGTTTTCAGCTTCTTTCTGTATACTGTTTATTTCTTGAAATTATTTCTATGTTGCTTCTTATAAGAAAGAATCATTAAAGAAGTTAGAAAAAGAATCAAATTGTCCATTGAAAACATGGCTATTGTTTTCTTTTTTATTTTTATACCCTAAGTTTTATTCACCTACTTTGCAGGCCTGTTAAGAATCACTTTAAAATTCAAGTGTATTTTTGTACATTTTTGACACATTTGCATTTTGGTTTACATATTTGCCTAAGGTACGTAGTTTTGCAAGTAATTCTGCCAATTATAAATTACATGTTTGGAGTTACCGGTATTTTTATTTTTTTTGCAAATATATGCACTTTAATGCAGATCTTTCTTTTCTCAACATTTTTTTTAATTGAAGTGTAATTTTGAAGAATTAATTTCAATTCATTAATTGGCTCAAAACTGGAACATGAGAATCTCATAGTAAAATCTGAATTCTACCATTTGAGAAACCTGTAGAAATGTGTCTTAGGAAGGGAAAACCCCAAATGGTCACTAATCCCAATTTTTGTGGTAATTAGTTAAGAACATAGCTTGTTTTATTGATTGGATGCATATATTTCTGTATATTAAAGTAAGAGATGGGAAAAGACCCAGATTGTTGGGAGCAATATGCTTACTCTCTGTAAACTGCTTAGAGAGGGCTGTAAAGCATTGTGAAGTGGTATATAAGTCTAAATGCTATTGCTATTTATCAAAGTATTTGTAACAGTGAGATACAAAAATCACTTGTAATTATATATTTTTTAATTTATTTATTTGGTTGGGCTTCTATGCCACCCTTCTCCGGAGATTCAGGGCAGCTTACAGAGGTAAATTATTAAATTACAGTGGTACCTCTGACTGATGTCCAGACCTGTGACTAGACCTCTGGAATGTGGGAACGGCCAGGCAGCTCATGGTGGGGTTCGAAGTTTCCGCTGTAGAAGGAGTTATGTGAAACTTGTAACTCGGAAGGATGGAAGCCTGAGTCCACTATGAGCCAGTGAGATTTGAACTGCCAAATTGCAGTCAGCCGGCAGTCAGCAGAAGTAACCTGCAGTACTACACTCTAAACACTGCACCACCACGGCTAATGGAACGGCTGCAAGAAAGCAAGCTCAGAGAGCACCAGGGACCTCTCATTGAAAGATTCTATTACTCCAGGTGGAAAAGATGTGGAATCCCAACAATGTACACCAGGGGTCCCTACTACCAAGCCTTGAATTGTTCAGAATCCTGTTGGGCTGCGGAAGTGGCAGGAGTGCTTACATTCCCACTTGCGTGAGTAGCGGATGAACAGCAGGTGAACAGTAGGTGACCCTGTGGGCATGTGCTCCATTTGCACAAGTGGTGTGGTTGCGTGCATGGCACTTCCCCAAATAGAGCTGCGAACGTACGCTTGCCTGTCACTCCTACGCCAACTCATATGTATTTCTGACAGTGGCAATGTCCCAAGATCACGGGGTCTCCTTTTGAGACTTCAATCAATGGAGGAAGCCAGATTCATTTAACAACTGTGCGACTAACTTAACAATTACACTTGCTGTGGTTCAGCCTGAGGCTGCGCAGGGACCAGCTGTGTCTCTGCTGGCTCCATGCCCGGAGGAGGATGACAGGGAAGAGGAGGGGGCTGAACAGTCGGACGGGGGAGAGGAAAGTCAGGAATGGGACGAAGGAGAACAGCATGAGAGCCCCCGGGGGAGGGGGCTCTCCGCAGCCAGTAGCTTGGAGTCATTAGGTGATGAAGCACAAGCCGTCATTGACATGCGACAGAGACGTTCAGATCAAAGAAAGGAGCAATTAAAGAAGTATTATCAGCACTGAATCAGGAACAGCTGGGCTTGGGTGTGGTCCTCCTTACAGGGTTTAAAAGACAGGCAAGCCCTTGAAGCCATGTGGAGTGTTATCAATTGGAGTTACGGTGTCCTGCTTTGTTCTCGATGTCTCTGTTCCTGGCTTGTGGCTCAGCAGTTTGGAAGACCCGTGGGAGGTGTAGGTCTACTATCTACAGCCTCGTCTTGGCAGCAAGAATCCTGCATTGCTGCATGGACTTTTGCCTTCGTGGATATATCTGAAGATACAGCGTTTTCCTGTTTGTAAGGACATTTTCTGTTACCTGTGTTTTTCTTGAATTTTATAAACTGCCTTTGCTTTTTACCGGTGTGTCTGGCTTCTCTTTTTGGGTTGGTCTTGGCTTCCCAGACAGAACAACGCTTAACAACCGTACCAAGAAAAATAGTAAAATGCCTTCTTTAGGAACAGAAATTCTGGGCTCAATTGTGATTGTAGGCTATTGATTACCTGAGTCCTCTTTTCATTGACTTAAATATTTGTTTATCAAATTTAACCAAAGGATCTGTGTTTGGATCTGGGTTTTGCTAAATAAAGAGGGGGCCAGACCAACGTTTCCTGTCTCTTCTCTTCTAGTTATGCCGTGACTGTTCAGGAATCATACACACATCCCTTCGATCAGATCTATTATACAAGATGCACAGATATTCTCAACTGGTTCAAGTGCACTCGACACAGGTAAGCGATAATTGGAAGGTATTTTCAAACCTTATCTTCTCTTTCATCTTCTCTGGATAGCTCCCTTTTCTTCCGAGCCTGGGAGAAGCTACGGAGGATAAAGATAGGTTCTTTTGTGCAGAATAGTTTGGCAGCACTAAAAGAGACACGGACATTTTATTTTATTTCTTTTCTGAAGAAAATAGCCATAGCTTTTGTAAAAGGATGACTAACCAGCCCTGCCTATTTGCAATACATTTGCTTTCAGTGTTGCATATGCAGTCAAGTTGGAAGCAACTTGGAAGGGCTTGTTGCTTCCTTCTTTTATCTTTCTTTCTTTCTTTCTTTCTTTCTTTATTCATTCATTCATTCATTCATTCATTCATTCATTCATTTATTTATTTATTTATTTGTATGCCGCCCCTCTCTGGAGACTCGGGGCGGCTAACAGTGACAATAACACAGTGTACAATAGTAATTTGGTATTAGAAATGATTAAAAATCCATTAATATAAAAACCAAACATACATACATACATACCATGCATAGAATTGTAAAAGCCTGGGGGGAAAGAGGATCTCAATTCCCCCATGCCTGGCGGCAGAGGTGGGTTTTAAGTTGTTTACGAAAGGCAAGGAGGGTGGGGGCAGTTCTAATCTCTGGGGGGAGTTGGTTCCAGAGGGCCGGGGCCGCCACAGAGAAGGTTCTTCCCCTGGGTCCCGCCAGGCGACATTGCTTAGTTGACGGGACCCGGAGAAGATCCACTCTGTGGGACCTAACTGTCGCTGGGATTCGTGCAGCAGAAGGCGGTCCCTGAGGTAATCTGGTCTGGTGCCATGAAGGGCTTTATAGGTCATAACCAACACTTTGAATTGTGACCGGAAACTGATCGGCAACCAATGCAGACTGCGGAGTGTTGGTGTAACATGGGCATATTTGGGAAAGCCCATGATTGCTCTCGCAGCTGCATTCTGCACGATCTGAAGTTTCCGAACATTTTTCAAAGGTAGCCCCATGTAGAGAGCGTTACAGCAGTCGAACCTCGAGGTGATGAGGGCATGAGTGACCGTGAGCAGTGACTCCCTTCTTGCTGTTGAAAACAAACTGGCTAAACCTGTTTTTCTCAACCATAGCAACTTAAAAGATGTGTGCACTTCGACTCCCAGAATTCCCCAGTCACATAGATAATGTCAATAATTGAAGTTCATTTATCTTTATTTCCATGTATCAAGTTTGAGACATACATCAAGGTTGAAAAATCCTGGTTGAGAAACACCTGGAAACACCTGAAAAAGCTGATTCAAATTAGGCCAGATATTTTTCCAAATATAACTATAAACAAACACTTAGTGTGTGTTGTCACTTGTGTGGGTCGTGAAGTCCAATCATTTCTCTCTAAGAGGTGATGCCCCAACAAGTTCATGCCTATCAACATATTTGTGTATCAAAATTGCCCCAGTCCATTGCAAGAGGCTGTCAGTTGATGCTTTGGAATGAGGAAGAGGGGATGGAAATGTTTTGTCCATTTCTGAAATAGTTTTGGAGAGTTTGACCACTTCTTACCACATAATCTTGTGCTCTGATTACTATTCAGATTTCCCCAGTTTTAAAGCAAAACTGCCGTACATGGACCAAATGTTGATAAGCTTGTCTTGGATTTGTTTTCAAGAGCTCCAGAGGTGAAAATGGGCCTTAATCACTACTGGGAAACTTTCCTTCCTTCCTTCCTTCCTTCCTTCCTTCCTTCCTTCCTTCCTTCCTTCCTTCCTTCCCTCCCTCCCTCCCTCCCTTCCTCCTTCTACATGGTCATAATCTCAGTTTGAAGCAATAGCAATAGCACTTAGAGTTATATGCTGCATCCCAGAGCTTTTACAGTCCTCTCTAAGCATTTTTTTGTTATTTTTCCCTTCAGTAACATCTGTTGGGAAGGCATTGAATCTGGCTAAGGGTCAGGCCCTTCTGAAGTTTGGAATTGATGGGGGAGACAGCAATACCTGAGAAAGGGGCCTTATCTAGTAAAATGAAATTCAATGGTGATAAAAGTAAGCTTTTAACACTTAGGCAAGAAAAATCAAAAGTGCTTACTTACAGTTAGTGATGGGCATGTTTATTTTTACGTGAAAGGACCGCCCTTTGCTTGCAGTGCCGCTGCGGCGTCCTTTTTCGTAAAAATAACAATGTTTATTTTTACGTGAAGACCTCCCTTTGAAGGAGCTGGGGAATCCCTCCAACGAAGAGATTCTGGGGGCGGAGCCTTGACGTCACCAGCAGGTTGCTAAGGATGCCAAGGTGATCACTTCCTGGATTCCATGGAATCCAGGAAATGATCACCTTGGCGTCCTTAGCAACCTGCCGGTGATGTCAAAGCTCCGAACGCCAAACACGACCCCGAACTTTGCCCGAAGTTTCAATAAATTTCGGGTTCGGCATACCGAACACCCCAAAATTTGGTAGGGACCCGAATTGTGCGGGTTCGGTTCGCCCATCACTACTTACAGTCATTTAAATATGAGCCAGCAGTGTGCGGCAGCATCCAAAAAAAATCTAATACAATCCAAGGTTATATTAAAAGAGCAGATAGAATCAAGATCACATGAAGGGTCAATACCGCTTTTCAAAGCCTTAATGAGACCACAATTAGTGTACTACATCCAGTTTTGGTCAACACATTATAAAAAAAGGTAATGTTAGAAAAAAGATGTTGAGACTCTGGAAAGAGTGCATAAATGTCCAACCTAAATATCCATATGTGTGGATGTGTGAAACATACCTGCTTCTCAGCAGGTGTGGGGATAAAGGGGCAGGGAATAGCCTAATAAGTGCCGTGTTTGGTCCAGGTGCCAAAAAACCCAACCCCTGTATTAGTGCAAGGAATTGAATTTTGTGCAATATTTATTTTTATTTTATTTACTTATTAAATTTATTTCACTGTTGAGTAACTGTTGAGTAACTCTGCGTGTTCAATATCTCAAACTGCTGCTTATTTCTGAGAACTGTTTATTTATAAGAACTGTAACCAGGGATAGGCAAAAGATTTACACACACCACACACACACACACACAAAACACTTCCCCTTTTCTTGTCCTTTCTGTATCTTGCTTGCCCAAATCTTTTTTTTGGACCTAGCATGAAAATGGCTTAGGATATAGCCGAATAAGTAGGAGGTTTGAATTTGTATCAATCTTTTTAAATATCAAAAACCTTTGCACATTCTGAAGCTAATATTGGACATAACAACCTTGCAGTAATGTAACACAAATAGAATTTTAACTATGGACATTGATTTCCAGGGGTTTTATTTTCCCCCCCTTCCTCTCTCACCCTCTAGGATCAGTTATAAAACAGCCTATCGGAGGGGACTGAGAACGATGTATCGGCGACGGTCTCAGTGCTGCCCAGGATATTACGAGAGCGGGGACTTCTGCATCCGTACGTAGAGGCAATTTGCTATTTTTCTACTGAAGTATCTCTGGCGTTGCATCCCGCACGCAGCTGTGCTGGGGCTTGCAAATGTCGAGATTAGAATTTAAGCAATCAGAAAAAACAGGCTGGCCAGTGGCAAAACCTGAGAGAATTATAAGCCTTTGATTGTGCTCATTTCTCTTCTGTCATGTTCTCATCATATGCTAAACAACGACAACAATAATAACAATATCAATAATTGGCAGCAACCTGTATCAACCATTGCGCCAGTCAATGATATTTGTGATACATTTTTAAATCACCAGTTGACTGAGTTTCATGTCTAATGAATAAAAGAGATAATAATAATAAGGAGGTTGCGTTTTGATGCTGCCCAATAACATTATAGAAGGAGAGCTGGGTTAGTCCTCAGATAGCCATTTTTCACCAAATCTGTCTGTCTGTCTAGCTGCCTCTGTCTGTCTGTCTGTCTGTCTGTCTGTCTGTCTGTCTGTCTGTCTGTCTGTCTGTCTATCCTATCCTATCCTATCCTATCCTATCCTATCCTATCCTATCCTATCCTATCCTATCTATCTATCTATCTATCTATCTATCTATCTATCTATCTATCTATCTATCTTCCCTACCTAATCATCTATTATTTATCTACCCACCTACCCATCCATCTTCTATAATCTACTGGTATCTATCCAGTGAAGGGCTACGAAAATTTATGGGTGTGGCTTATGCAGGACGCCCTGCATTTTCTTTCAACATCTTTCAGTGCAAATTGGGTGCTCTGGGGTAGAGTTCCATTTTTGCTACCCCACTGCGTTCCTCCCTGTCCGGGCAGTAGCCCACCCCTGTATCTATCTATGTGTCTATCTGTCTGTCTGTCTGTCTGTCTATCCATTTATCTATCCATTTACCTATCTATCCATCCCTTCCTATATAATTATTTATTATCTATCCATCTCCCTTCCTCCATCCCTCCATGCAATTTAGCCGCCCCGAGTCTACGGAGAGGGGTGGCATACAAATCTAATAAATAATTTAATTTAATAATAATTTATACAGCTGCCAATTTCAATAAATGGTTTTGGGCGGCTTACTTGAAAAAAACATATACTACGATTAAAACAAAAAATATATTTTAAAATAATTTTAAAAATCTCCACTAATTATGCACAGTGGCGGAGATATTTGGCAGTTTAATAAGAAGGCCAGGCAAGGGGCCCAACTCAGTTTCCATTTAGGCTCAGGAATACAGCCAAGTTTTTAAAGCTTTACGAAAGGGTCAGAGGGTTGGGGCCATTCTGCTCTCTTGGGTGGGGAGAAATATCCCCCAAAGCAGGCGCTACAGGAGAATAACGTAGAAAAAAAGCAGAGTTGAAAGTCCAAAGGAAGTCTCTTAGTCCAATTCTCTGCTCAAGCAGGAGACCCCATACATTCTGCCCGTGCAGTTTCTTCAGAAAAGGCAATGCATTTTATTCAAAGGCGAAAGCTTTCAAAAAGCTGAGACCAGACTTGGGTTTTGTTTTGGTTTTTGCCTGGGAGCAACAGGCATCTGTGGCTGAGCTACAGTCAATCCCAATAAAATATTTTAGGGTGAAATATTTTAAAATTCATCAATATAAAATTAAAAGTGGTAAAGCCTCCTAAGGTTATGTACATTGAGCCCAATGAATAGCAGATTCCAGATTACCTGGCTCTGAATCTGAGGGCACTGGAGTTTCACCTCAGCATTTGAGAAGTAGGCATGTTAGAAACATGGAAGATTGATGGCAGAAAAAGACCTCATGGTCTATCTAGTCTGCCCTTGTACTATTTCCTGTATTTTATCTTAAGATTTATCCCAGGCGTGTTTAAATTCAGTTACTGTGGATTTACCAACCACATCTGCTGGAGGTTTGTTCCAAGCATCTACTACTCTTTCAGTAAAATAATATTTTCTCATGTGGCTTTTGATTTCCCCCCCAACTAACCTCACATTGTGCTTCCTTGTTCTTGTGTTCACTTTCCTATTAAAAACACTTCCCTCCCGAACCTTACTTAACTCTTTAACATATTTAAATGTTTCGATCATGTCCCCACTTTCCCTTCTGTCCTCCAGACTATACAGATTGCGTTCATTAAGTCTTTCCCGATAGGTTTTGTGTTTAAGACCTTCCACCATTTTTGTAACGCATCTTTGGATGGGCCATTTTTACATCCTGTCTTTTTCTTCTGAGCATGTGCAGAAGACGAGTTTCCAGCACTGCGCATGTGTTGCCATCTTGGTTTTGGCTCTTGGGTGGATTTTTTATAATCCCCCTTCCCAAAATTCCCCCACAAAGAAATTCCCCCAAAATTGAAAAAAAGATGGTAGCATCAATGGACTGCCCCTGGCCAAACCGGTTCCATGACATCATCATGATGTCACCAGCGGGTTTCTACCAGTTTGGGTGAATCGGTCCTAACTGGAAGGAACCCACCTCTGCTTGTATGACTGTGAGTTGATTTCCGTTTTTTGGACCTTGTTTGAAGTAACAAACATAAGGTTTGCAGCCCAGGGTTCATCAAGGCTTACGGAAGGAAACCTCTGTAAATAGCACATTAAAATTGTGGTTTGAAAATTGCTTTTCGAAGAATTAATAGTTAGTTCTGCTGCTGCAACTCCCAAGCCTGTTTTCCTGATAAGGGATGATGGATGCCTCACGCCCGAAACGTTTCGCTTAAGTGTAGCAAAGTCAGTCGGACAAGGGTTGCACGCTTGAGTTATGTGGCTAATTATACAGCTAACTACATGCAGACAGTCATTTAAAATTCTCTGGGTTGCCTACTCCTGTGACTCTCTCTTGTTGCTTCTTAACGGCACAGTCTTAAATCTTCAGGCTTCAGATAAATTAATAAATAAAGATTTAAGCCCCTACGATTTTGCAAATGAAGTTTCTAAAACTTGCAATTGTGCACAGTGGAATTCTACTCTGAAATTATGAGGCAGCCACCCTCTCTTGGGTCTGACTTGAGGAAATATGACTGTCACACCTTAAAAAAAAATCTCCATATTAAGTTGACCACTAGTCATGGCAGCAGTATGGAAATGGATTGAATTGCTTTTTAGGGAGAAAAAAAAAGATTACCTAATTTGCTGTACATGATACTGGGATTTCCTCAAAGTCTTCTCAGTGAGGGTTATCTAAAATGATCTTGCTTTATTAGATGCTTCTTCCTGGGATAAGCTGAATCAAAGGAAATGCAATGGTTAATTTAGCATTAGGTTGGTATGTATATTTATTTATTTGTTTGTTTGTCTTTATCAAGTCCGTATTGGTAGTATACAAAGATATAACAGTGTTTATATACACGATATTAGTAAGAGAGTCAATCCTTTCTTGTGGTCTATTAATACATAAGAGAGGATCCAGAGGTATTTTACAAGAAGAGTACTCAACTCCTCTGCTCGCAATAAAATTCTTTATTTCACTAGGCTTGACATTTTAATCCTGGATAACTTGAACTATGCTGTCTATGTTTCCACTTTACCGTTCTACCTATTAACGACTACTTTAATTTCAACTGCAATAATACAAGGACTATCAATAGATACAAAGGAAATGTAATCAGTTCTAATCTTAATTGCAGAAAATACGACTTCTGTGATATAGTAGTAGATGTCTGGAACACTTTACCTGATCCTGTTGTTAGTTTCTCTAACCCCCAAATCTTTTACCTTAAATAGTCTACTGTGGACCTTAAACGTTTCTTAAGAGGTCCCTAAGGGGGCATGCATACGTGCACCAGCATACCTACCATCCCTGTCCTACTGTCCCTATTTATATGTACTTATTTTATGTGTTTATGACTACGTTCTGCTTCTTTATATCCATTTATTTGTGCCATTTTTTCATGTGTCCTGTTTCTTTGCACTTGTTGACAAGTAATAAATAAATAAATATGTCACAAGGGAGGAGCAGCATCGGGATTTTAGAGATGCTTAGGTGGTGGCATGGCCAAAAAAAAAAAAGATTGGGTACCACTGAGCTAGAAGAAGGTTGGGTCTATCTATCTATCTATCTATCTATCTATCTATCTATCTATCTATCTATTTATTGGATTTTTATGCCGCCCCTCTCCGTGGACTTGGGGCGGCTAACAACAGTGATAAAAACAGAATGTAAAAGTCCAATACTAAAACAGCTAAAAACCCTTGTTATAAAACCAATCATACATACAAACATACCATGCATAAATTGTAGACGCCTAGGGGGAAAGATTATCTTAGTTCCCCCCATGCCTGACGACAGGGGTGGGTTTTGAGGAGCTTACGAAAGGCAAGGAGGGTGGGGGCAATTCTAATCTCTGGGGGGAGTTGGTTCCAGAGGGCTGGGGCCGCCACAGAGAAGGCTCTTCCCCTGGGCCCCGCCAACCGACATTGTTTAGTTGACAGGACTCCCGGAGAAGGCCCACTCTGTGGGACCTAACTGGTCGCTGGGATTCGTGCGGCAGAAGGCGGCCCCTGAGATAATCTGGTCCGATGCCATGAAGGGCTTTATAGGTCATAACCAACACTTTGAATTGTGACCGGAAACTGATGGGCAACCAATGCAGACTGCGGAGTGTTGGTGTAACATGGGCATATTTAGGAAAGCCCATGATTGCTCTCGCAGCTGCGTTCTGCACGATCTGAAGTTTCCGAACACTTTTCAAAGGTAGCCCCATGTAGAGAGCGTTACAGTAGCCGAGCCTCGAGGTGATGAGGGCATGAGTGACCGTGAGCCAAAGAAGCAAAGAAAGAACGAGCACATTACTTTAAAAAGAAAGCAACTTCTCTTCCTTCAGTCTAGAAACAACCGCTTCCACGAGAAAATGTGTTTGAAGCTTCAGTTAGCTTTCAGAGAAGATTTTCCATTGGCACTAATGAACATTTGCCAATTAGCCCCAAATAGATCCAGAGAGAGTATTGTTTAGAGCAGGATGTCATCTGTCGCTTCTTCAAAATGGAATCTTAGATGCATTATTGAGGTGGGGGAAACCTCCCCCCCCAAACATCACATCTGTTTTATCCTGCAAGCTACTTTCCCCAGAAGCCTTCCAAATATGTAACCCCATAATTCTCAGGCTGAAGATAATGGGAACTGAAGTCCACACCCCTGAAGAGCATCAGGTTTGGGAGAGACTTCTCTGTGGTGTAGTGTTTCTCAAACTTGGCAACTTGAAGTTGCGTGGACTTCAACTCTCAGGTCTATGGAGGTTCTCAGTCATCTAGGCCAGAGGTCTTCAAACTTGGCAACTTTAAGACTTGTGGACTTCAAATCCCAGACTTCTCCAGTCAGCTATGCTGAGTTGCCAAGTTTGAAGACCTCTGCTTTTGGGGCTCTCCAAGAAACCAGCCTTAATGTGTGAACTGGAGAGATGCATTTATATGTCCATAAAAATCAGGTGGTTGACTGAGCCCCTCTTCTCTCTGATAGCCCCTCAATTCCTGGAAGACTGTAGTTCTTCTCTTTGTTAGAGTAGACCAGGGGTCCTCAATCTTTTCAACTCCCAGAATTCTCCAGCGAGCATAGCTTAGCATAGTTTTAAAGTTGCCAAATTTGAAGATCTCTGATCTATTATTATTATTATTATTATTATTATTATTATTATTATTATTTATTAGATTTGTATGCCGCCCCTCTCCGTAGACTCGGGGCGGCTTACAGCAATGATAAAAACAATATATAATGACAAATCTAATAGTTAGAATCTAAAATAACAATAATACATTTTAAAAGTCTAAAAAACAAGAAACCCCAATATATAAAAACACGCATACAGTCATATCATACATAAAAAACTACATAGGCAGGGGGAGATGTTTCAGTTCCCCCACGCTTGACGACAGAGGTGGGTTTTAAGGAGTTTACGAAAGGCAAGGAGGGTGGGGGCAGTTCTAATCTCTGGAGGGAGCTGATTCCAGAGGGTCGGAGCCGACACAGAGAAGGCTCTTCCCCTGGGTCCCGTCAAACGACATTGTTTACTTGATGGGACCTGGAGGAGACCAACTCTGTGGGACCTAACTGGTGGCTGGGATTTGTGCGGCAGAAGGCGGTCTCGTAGATACCCTGGTCCGGTGCCATGAAGGGCTTTATAGGTGATGACCAACATTTTGAATCTAGGTCATAGTTGTCTCAAAAGTGCTTTTTTCTTCAAACGACAACTGGAGTGCCCCCCCACTGCGGGGAGAAAGAAGAAAACATCTTGCTTCTTATCCAAGGAGCTTCATCGGTTCTGACTGGAATGGGACGGAAGGATAGGTTCTGATACTATGGAGAAAACTGAAGGATGTATTTCTTTGCAGACCTCTGGTCATTAACTCTCTTCGTGAGAGCTCTTTATCTGTGCTCTCAGGGTCACCTGTATCAGAGTGCAAATGGGGGTGAAACCTTCTTGGAACTGTTGAATGGACTGCATTATAGACTTCAGATCGACTGTGTCTTATTCCTCCCCTTTGCTGAGGGAGCTGTGTTCACTTCTGATATAGATATATTCTTTTACACGCCCTCTCAAACCAATGGTCCCCTCTATCCCAAATGTGGACTTTGATGGATAGAGAGAAGATAACATTTCCACTCTTAGGATTGCGTGCCTTTGCTCTAGAGCAGTGTTTCCCATCCTTGGCAACTTGAAGATACCTGGACTTCAACTCCCAGAATTCCCCAGCCAGCATTCACTGGCTGGGGAATTCTGGGAGTTGAAGTCCAAATATCGTCAAGTTGCCAAGGTTGGGAAACACTGCTGTAGACAACGGCTCTTCTGCGCTTTTGCAGGAAGGAGCTGGATTTCATGCCAGGAAAAAATCGATAAAGGAGTTATGGGTTGGAATCATCTGACCTTGTAAAGCTATTTTGTTGGGTGCCCATGAGTTAATAGTGTGCGGTGAGGGAAGTCCAAATCTCAAGGAGCGCATAATGATCAAAAGCCCCTCGCATAAAAGAGGCTTTGTTAAAAAGTCATAGATTAAAGGCTAATTGGGCCTCCTTCTATTAATTGTAGCTGCACTTTCTTGCAAATTTTTTGAAACAGCTTTCTAATCAAGCGTGACACATTTGGAATTGTGAGGAACATGTTTTTAAATCTCTATTAGCGGCGCTGGCTGCTGACCTTAAAGGGATGGAGGCTTAGCTCCTTTTCGCTTCTGATTCTCATTCCTTGCTAGCCCTTTACGCTTTTTCAATACATCTTTTTTTCTTCTCTCCCTCCCTCCCTACACCCCCCCCCTTGCACTGGCATGCCTAGCAAGCTAATTCAAATTCGATCAATTAGGACTTTAGCAAATTGGTATGTTGGGCGATTGTTTCAAGCTCTTTAATAATAATAACAACAGAGTTGGAAGGGACCTTGGAGGTCTTCTAGTCCAACCCCCTGATTAGGCAGGAAACCCTACAGATGCTTAGGCAGGAAACCTACAGACAGATGGTTATCCAACATCTTCTTATAAACTTCCAGTGTTGGAGCATTCACAACTTCTGGAGGCAAGCTGTTCCACTGATGGATTGTTCTGACTGTCAGGAAATTTCTCCTTAGTTCTAAGTTGCTTCTCTCCCTGTTTATTTATTTATTTTGTCCAATACACAATAATACACAATGAAGGTTATAGAGGATATAGTAGAGAAGAAATACGAGATATAGGAGAGACTATAGGACAGGGGATAGAAGGCACTCTAGTGCGCTTATGTACGCCCCTTATTGACCTATTAGGAATCTGGAGAGGTCAACCATGGATAGTCTAAGGGTAAAATGTTGGGGGTTAGAGGATGATACTACGGAGTCCGGTAATGAGTTCCACGCTTCAACAACCCGATTACTAAAGTCATATTTTTTACAGTCAAGTTTGGAGCGGTTAATGTTAAGCTTGAATCTGTTGCGTGCTCTTGTGTTGTTGTGGTTGAAGCTGAAATAGTCTTTGACAGACAGGACATTGCAACCTATGATCTTGGGGGCAATACTTAGATCATGTTTAAGGCGTTGTAGTTCTAAGCTTTCAAGACCCAGGATTGTAAGTCTAGTTTTTTAGGGTATTCCGTTTCAAGTGGAGGAATGAAGGGCTCTTCTTGTGAAGTATCTTTGAACATTTTCAAGGGTGTTAAGGTCTGAGATGCTTCCTGTTCTACCCTCAGGTACTTTGGAGAATAGGTTGACTCCTTCTTCTTTGTGGCAACCCCTGAGATATTGGAATTTCTGGATTTCCTCCCTAACGCAGGGTCGGGGGTGGGTGGGTGGGGGGTGGAATGGGAAATGTTGTGGCTCAATCCCTGGCTTGTGAAAATCCACATTGGCGCCCTCGGCCCCCATCTGAAATTTTGCAGTCATTGCAAGTCATTGAATTTTTAAAAAAAATACCTCTTCATTAACAGCTCTCCTGCCTTGCACAATATGTCATGGATAAATCAAAAGGGGGGAGATTCGATTTCATGTTGCTTTCTGAACTTTGTGCCTTAGCAAGCATCCCAATCCGACTATTTTTCCCCCCTCTGTTCCTTCTCTGTGCATTTCTTTCTCCTCCTTCTCTCCCCAGCGTAGCCCTTCCTCTTGCCCCCTCCAGGCTAGCTGATTGCCTACTGCCAGCGCCCCCATCCTCCCTCCCACCACCTCCCTCCCCCTCCCTCGCTGGGTAATTTTTCAGCCTCGTCTTGCAGCAAAGGAGGACGAACGGATTCCTCCTGGGACAGCGTCCTGCATTATGGATGAGTGTTTCCCCCTCCTTTGCAGGGAGAACATCAATCTTATTTTACCACGGACGTGATGGATGGGCGTTGGGGGGCCGGAGACGGAGGGAGTTCAGTGAATTGAAATCCTTTGGCAAGCGAGCCACAAAAAAAGGGGGCATCAGGAGTGGTGGAAGCCCAGGCAGAACCCCTTCCCCACCCACCCTCTTTGCAAAACCTCAAGTAATCACTTGGCATGGAAAAGCAGGCCTGTCACTTCTGTCCTGTGCCACAGAGGCAAAAAAAAAAAAAAAGGGGCTGGCTCCCTATTGCGTTATTCGAGCACGTCTGTCGTAGAAAAATCAATATCAAAATTATTTCGAGTGGGCAAGCACTTGAATGTAATTTCTCTTGATTAATAAAATTCATTAACCGGTGTTCATTTGTGAGCATCCAGTAGAAGCCGTAGTGACATCATGCGCGATATCATGCAAGCGGTAGGATGATGTCATTATATAAGGTGGCGTCAGGGCCACTATTGTAAATATTCCAGAATAAGAATAAGAATAAAAGAATAAGAATAAAAATAAAAATAAAAGAACAAGAATAAGAATAAAAAAATAAGAATAAGAATATAAGAATAAGAATAAGAATAAAAGAATAAGAAAAAAAATAAAAATAAAAGAATAAGAATGGAATAAGAATGGAATTGAATTGAATTCTTTACTGGCCAAGTGAAATTGGACACACAAGGAATTTGTTTTTGGTATATGTGCTCTCAGTGTACATAAGGAGAATAAAATACAGTGTTCCCTCGATTTTCACAGGTTCAAACTTCGCGAAAAGTCTATACCACGGTTTTTCAAAAATATTAATTAAAAAATACTTTGCGGTTTTTCCCCGTATACCACGGTTTTTCCTGCCCGATGACGTCATATATCATCACCAAACTTTCGTCCACCTTTAATAAATATTTTTTAAAATAAACTTTAATAAAGAAACATGGTGAGTAATAATCTAAAAGGTTGCTAAGGGAATGGGAAATTGCAATTTAGGGGTTTAAAGTGTTAAGTGATGGCTTGTGATACTTTTCATAGCCCAAAAAAGTGTATTTACTTCCGCATCTCTACTTCGCGGAAATTCAACTTTCGCGGGCGGTCTCGGAACGCATCCCCCGCGAAAATCGAGGGAACACTGTACATCAAGAATAAAAAGATACAACACTTAGTGATAGTCAAGGTCACTAACAAGCTATCAAATCGTACTAATAAAAATAATATAATTGCAAGATACAAGCAACATGATTAATGTAATAAGTGGGAAGAGATAAATACTAGTAAGGAAGAGAATAATAGTAATACAGTATTAGTAAATTATTTGATATTGTTGTGGGAATTTATTGTTAAGCAGAGTGATGTATATCTATTTATATTCCATCTGGTCATTATCACTCTTTCTGACAACCAGATAACTGCAAGTAACATAAATCCTTCCATTCCCCATCATTCAATTAGAACTGAAGAAGCTTCTTGAATAAGAAGTGAAATGTCTTCAAGAAAAAATAGCCCAGTTGCCTTTTGAAAAAGCAACTTTAGAACAACCATGACATGGATGACGGAGAATCTCCATAGACATTTAATTATCAGTATTTCCTAACCTCAGCAACTTTAAGGTGCCTTATACTTCAACTCACAGAATTCCCCAGCTGTGTGGACTTCAACTCTCAGACTTTCCAAGATGACTATATAGTATATTATAGATTAACAAAGTTGTAAGGGACCTTGAAGGTCATCTAATCCAATTGCACATCCAAGCAGGAGACCCTACACCAGTGAAGGCGAATCTTTTATTCCCTCAGTGCCGAAAAAGTGTGGGCGTGCGCTATTGTGCATGCGCGAGTGCCCACACCCATAATTCAATGCCTGGGGAGAGCGAAAACAGCTTCTATCACCCCCTCCCCAGAGGCTCTCTGGAGGCTGGAAATGTCCTGTTACCCAACTTCTAGTGGGCCCAGTAGGCTCGAATTCATGTTCTCCAGGCTCCAAAGGCTTCCCTGGAGCCAGGGGAGGGTAAAAATGCCATCCCCCCAAGAGGCTCTCTGGAAGCCAAAAATGCCCTCCCAGAGCCTCTGTGCAAATCAAAAATTAGCTGGCCGACACACACATGCGTGTTGGAGCTGAGCTAGGGCAACAGCTCTCGTGCCAGCAGATATGGCTCTGTGTGCCACCTGTGGCACCCATTCCATAGGTTTGCCATCACTGCCCTGCATCATTTCTGACAAATGGCAGTCCAATCTCTTCTTGAAAGCCTCCAGTGATGAAGCTCCTACAACTTCCGAAGGCAACTTCTGTTCCATCGTTTGATTGTTCTCACTGTCAGGAAATTTTTCCTTATTTCCAGGTTGAATGTCTCCTTGTTCAGTTTCTGTCCATTATTCCTTGTCTGGTCTTCAGGTGCCTTGGAAAATAACTTGACCCCCTTCCTCTGTGTGGCCTTCAACTTCCAGCTAGCCGGCTGGGGAAGCATGCAAAAGCCATCTGCCCCTGCCAGTATGCAGTATTCTGTGACTCGAAGTCCAGACATCTTAAAGTTTCTGAGGCTGAACTAGATGGTGTTCTGGTTTCTGGTAGAACTTTAGCTATTAAAAATAACTCTTACCAAATAACTCTTACCAAAAATAACTCTTACTTCATAAACAATGAAACTCCATTTTTATTCTCTTCACTTCCGTATTCAAAATGCAGTTCAGACTAGCACATTCCTTTTCTCCCGTTATTTCTCTTAATTACATTCCACATACATTCCTCCCAGCCTCCGCCATCTCCCAAGATTTATGTACTCGCAGCATGATTCAAAAGCAGCAGGAATGACTGTAAAATAACACAGAATGAACTTGCTCTCTGGGGAGCTGGACAGAAACACATTTCATTTTAGCACTACAACATTGAAACTCCACCCTTCTTCCCCACTGGCCCCCTGACGTACCAAATACATCACTCCAGTATTTAACCCATTCCTCCCCTTAATATCTTCTTCCGAACACCTGTTCCTTGCGTTTTTGGACCCTTCTGAATTGAGGATTGACCCAGCGAATGTCTGTTTCTTCCTCACTAGATTCTGGATTCATAGCAACATCCTGTGGCTGGCCTCCCACCTGTTCTATTACCTGTAACCCAGGGCCTACCACTAATTCATAAACACTATCTGTATCAGAGTCCTCAAGCTCTTCATCATTCTCCAACTGACCAGGAGTATGTACAAGAAATGGTAGAGCAGGACTTTCCAAATTTGGCAACTTTAAGACTCATTGACTTCAACTCCCAGAATTCTCCAGCCAGCTATGGTAGAGCTTTGGTAAATCAAGGCTGGTCAGTGAGGACCCCTCTAAAATGGCATTTTTCCTAGCAAGGTGAAAACCTTCTGTTTCATACACCCCTCCCTACCCCACTTAATACTTTTCCTCCCAAGGCTGCCAAAAAAACAAGGCTGTCTTTCATTCTGGAGGCCTCTTCTCCACTATTTCAGTTGCCTCTGTGCGTAGTTTTGCTCTAGATCTGCTTCAAAAACAGATGGACTGAGAGAACAACATATTATCTTTATTAAGATTAGCCTGTTGATAAAAAAGAGTGCATTAAAAAAGCAGACTGTTTTTCCTCCCTCAATCTCTCTCCTCCCCCCTTCTCTCTCCCTCCCCCTCTCTCCTTTTAAAATTAGACTAGATTAGAAGATTAGAGCCTAGGGTAGCTTTTTGATTTTTTTCCCCCTTGATGCTTTAAAAAAAAAAAAACCTTGAAGGTCTGAGCAAAGACACTAATTGAAGATCTTTCTTCTTTCGTCTTCTTCTTTTAATAATAATAATTAAAAAAACAGGAGCAAAGGAGTTTCCAATTTATTAAATGGATCCCTTTTTGTGCCCGGGGCCAAGTCTTCATTCAGGCTTTCCTTTTAAATCTTTGTACTTGTAAGAAGCACAAGGCAGCTCCAGGGCAGGGAAAGTGGGGCTTGGATAGGATGCCAGGGTTGGCAGAGATCCATCTGCTGTAAAAAACAAAACAATAGGCCTAGAAATAGATCTGTGGCTATTTCAGCAAACAAATGGGGTCTAGGAAAGAGGGGAAAGACCAGAATCGATTGGGTGAGAATATTCCATTTTGTTTATTTATTAGACTCAGAAGCAAAATAGAGTTGGAAGGGACCCTGGAGGTCTTCTAGTCTGGCCCCCTGCTCAAGCAGGAGAACCTATACCATTTCAGATAAGCGACTCCCTAGTCTCTTCTTAAAAACCTCCAGTGATGGAGCACCCAGACAAGCTGTTCCACTGGTTAATTGTCATTACTGTTAGGACGTTTCTCCTTAATTTCAGGTTGCTTCCCTCTTTGGTTAGTTTCCATCCATTGTTTATTGTCTTGCCTTTTGGAGCTTTGGAAAATAAGTTGAACCCCTCTTCTTTGCGGCAGCCCCTCCAACACTGGAACACTGGTATAATGACCCACCTAATCATTCATTTCTCTAGACCAGTGTTTCCCAACCTTGGCAACTTGAATATATCTGGACTTCAGCTCCCAGAATTCCCCAGCCAGCATTTGCTGGCTGGGGAATTCTGGGAGCTGAAGTCCAGATATATTCAAGTTGCCAAGGTTGGGAAACACTGCTCTAGACTAAGCCAACCCAAATCCTGCAACTGTTCTTCCAATGTTTTAGTGTCCAGGTCTTTAATCAAGGATTAATTGATTAGATTTTTTTTTATCCCGCTTTCATTATTTTTATAAATAGCTCAGGACAGCAACCATAGGTAAAGTGGGACCGCACTGAAGAAGAAACTCAGTGTCTTTTCTCACTCACACATGCACACATCACAAGAGTTTGAGTTTAATTGGATTTGTATGCCACCCTTCTCCGAGGTCTCAGGGCGGCTCACAGCATATAAAATAGACAGTAATAAACAATCCAATTAATATACGTAAAAAACAATCCTTAAAACTTCCATAACAATTCATTCAACAATCATACTAGAAACATTCATTGGTCAGAGGGAAGATCTAATAACCCCAGGCCTGGTGCTAAGATTGTTGGTTATGACCTATAAAGCCCTTCATGGCACCGGACCAGATTGTCTCAGGGACCGCCTTCTGCTGCACGAATCCCAGAGACCGGTTAGGTCCCACAGAGTGGGTATTCTCCGGGTCCCGTCAACTAAACAATGCCGCTTGGTGGGACCCAGGGGAAGAGCCTTCTCTGTGGCGGCCCCGGCCCTCTGGAACCAACTCCCCTCAGAGATTAGAATTGCCCCCACCCTCCTTGCCTTTCGTAAGCTACTTAAAAACCCACCTCTGCCACCAGGCATGGGGGAAATTGAGATGCTCTTTCCCTCTGGGCCTTTACAATTTCATGTATGGTATGTCTGTATGTATGTTTGGTTTTATATATTAATGGGTTTTAATCATTTTTAGTATTTATTGGATTATTATTGTACATTGTTTTATTATTGCTGTTAGCCGCCCTTAGTCTCCGGAGAGGGGCGGCATACAAATCCAAATAATAATAATAATAATAATAATAATAATAATAATAATAATAATAATAAAAAAAGATGAGTTTTTAAACTCTTTTGGAAGGCAAGGAGGGTCAGGTAGTGCAAATCTCCATGGGGAGCTGATTCCAGAGGGCCGGGGCCCCCACAGAGAAGGCTCTTCCCCTAAGTCCCACCAGCCAACATTGTTTGGTCGACGGGACCCTAAGGAGACCAACTCTGTGGGACCTCACCGGTAGCTGTGATTCATGCGGCAGAAGGTGGTCTTGGAGGTAGTCTGGTCCTATGCCATGTAGGGTTTGAAGTCTTCGTTGAGGTTTCACCAGCCCTAAGTCATATTCCCAAGGATTTCTTGCACAGGGACCAGAGCAAGACCCAATTTCCCAAGTCAGGAAAACCATAGAGCTAGTCGAACAAAGTCAAGTCCATGGTCCAAAACACAAATCCCATAAGCCAAAATCCAATTCCAGTGCCCACAAGGCGAAGTCCAAACTCCAGAGTCAAGACAACGTTCCAAGCCAAGGTACAAGGGTGGCTGAAGAAATACACAATCCGAAATGGAAGAATCGCTCTGCTCTACGTGCAGGGATAAATAACTACCGTCCAGTCCAACTCATTAAAAACTGCCTCCTCCTGGGTAGCCTTGCTGACCTCTGTTGAGCCTCTCAGGTCAGGTCCTAATGAAAAGAAGTACCATGATAGCACTTTTCCAATATTTGAAGAGCTCCTTCAAAGACGGGTGGTGGTGTGTCAATCTATTCTCCAAAGCAACAAAAGGGAGGAAAGAAATAATGGATGTAAATCAAGGAAAGAAGCAACCTAGAACTAAGGAGTAATTTCCTAATGGTGAGACCAATTAACTAATGAAATCGCTTGCATTCAAAAGTTGTGGGTGCTCTATCACAGGAGGCGTTCAAAACGAAATTGGACAGCTATTTATCTGGAATGATATATAGCAGTGAGGGCGAAACCTTTTTTTCCTTGGGTCCCTTGGATAAATTATCCAACCAAGTATCTCTAGTTGCAAACTGGGAGTAGTGGGAAGAAATATTTTGAAGACATTTATGTTCAGCCTTGCACACCCAGGTCTGGTCTCCCAGTTTGGTTTAGCAAGATTCCAGTTCAAAATTCACCACACAGAATAAATGAACCCCATCAGCATCTCTCTCTCTGTGTCTTTGCGTGTGTTAGTAATGGTGGTGGAATCTGTGGACTTACTATGTGTTGTTTGGAGAGAAGTGTTGGTTCCTTTTTGAAGGGAATAACTGTAAGCTGGGGATAGATGCATTTATTGGAAAGGAAAGGAATTCAAGAGAGTGAGCAGGCACATTAATGGAGAATACACATTGAATAATAATAATAATAATAATTAATAATAATTTATTGGATTTGTATGCCGCCCCTCTCCGTAGACTCGGGGCGGCTAACAACAATGATAAAAACAGCATGTGACAATCCAATAATAAAACATCTAAAAACCCTTATTTATAAAAATCAAACATACAGACAAACATACCATGCATAACTTGTAATGGCCTAGGGGGGAGGAATATCTCAACTCCCCCATGCTTCGCGGTATAAATGAATCTTGAGTAGTTTACGAAAGACAGGGAGGGTGGGGGCAATTCTAATCTCCGGGGGGAGTTGGTTCCAGATGGCCGGGGCCGCCACAGAGAAGGCTCTTCCCCTGGGGCCTGCCAAACAACATTGTTTAGTCGATGGGACCTGGAGAAGGCCAACTCTGTGGAACCTTATTGGTCGCTGGGATTTGTGTGTTAGCAGGCGGTTCCGGAGGTAATCTGGTCCAATGCCATGTAGGGCTTTTAAAGGTCATGACCAACCCTTTGAATTGTAACTGGAAACTGATCGGCAGCCAATGCAAGCCACGGAGTGTTGAAGAAACATGGGCGAATCTTGGAAGCCCCACGATGGCTCTCGCGGCTGCGTTCTGCACGATCTGAAGTTTCCGAACACTTTTCAAAGATAGCCCCATGTAGAGAGCGTTACAGTAATCGAACCTTGAGGTGATGAGGGCATGAGTGATTGTGAGCAGTGACTCCCTATCCAAATAGGGCCGCAACTGGTGCACCAGGCGGACCTGGGCAAACGGCCTCCTCGCCACAGCCGAAAGATGATGTTCCAATGTCAGCTGTGGATCGAGGAGGACACCCAAGTTGCGAACCCTCTTTGAGGGGGGTCAACATTTCCCCCCGCCCCAGGGTAATGGACGGACAGATAGAATTGTCCTTGGGAGGCACCCATAGACACAACAATACTATGCAAACCATCTGATGTACTCCCCATTGCCATGGCAAGTCCTCAGAGAGGGGTGGCATATAAATCGAACAAACAAACAGACAGACAAACAAAAAATTGATATTGATGGGAATTCCCCATTGTTTGGCTGCTTACTCTCTTATAATCCTTTCCTCTCTAATCTCGTCTCTTTGCGAGGGGGAGAGGAAGGAAGAAAAAAAGGCCAGTCACAGGAGAATGATTTCTGAGTATAATGGCAAACACTTGATTGAGGGACTCAAATCTGGGCATGGGTTGTAAAATTATCCCCCCCACATCGTTAAAATTTCAAACGGTTACTGAGTGAGGCAGATGCTAAGTGAGGACTGCCTGTAAAGTCACATGTTCTGATTGATAAATCTCTGCCCTGCTCAAGAAACCATCTGGCATCCGTCCGTCCCAGCTTCGGTCAAAATTGAATTTTCTTGCCCTTAGGGAATATAGCTCGTTGCAGTGTGGTGCCAGAGTCGCCAAAGGTATTTCTGACTTGCAGGAGCAAAAGAAGTTTATGGGTAGCATAAAAATTGCATGCACACGGGAACTGCCGAGTCAGCAGTTTTGCGCTTCTTGTATCCCTCTGCCCCCCCCCTCCCATGTGCTCCTTTGGCAAATCCTGGACAAGGAGGATGCGTGGGTACACCTCTGCTGCGAGGGGAGAAAGCCCAATGATCCTAGAATAACTGTTGGGCTTTCAGTCTTTTTTTTTTTTGCTGTGAAATACATTTAAAAGGTTCCTTTTCTCTTCTTTTTTTACTTTGTTTGGCTTTATAATTGGAAGATTTTGCTAATTAAAAGCTTTTGGAATTGCTTTTCGTGCAGAGGAGTCTGTAAGTGTTAGTCAGCAGGGTGTGTAACAACAATGCTGCTTAAACCAAGAGAAACCTTAATTTAATGCTATCTGGAGCCATCGATTCCAGATAATCTCCGCTCTTCAAACGGGAGTGAGCTATTGAGTGAGGTGTCATAAGGTTCAGTCCTGGGTCTTCGACTCATCAACATTTTTATAAACGACTGGGAGGAGGCGGAGAAGGGAACCTGACATCGAATCTGAAGATGTCACAGGATTAGGTGAGAAAGTTAAAGCCCTCAGAGGCAGGAAATAGCATTCAAATGATCTGACAGGTTAGGGAGGGATGCAAGCTGGAAAAAATGGAAGTGAGCAATGACATAGATCAGAAGTCTTCAAACTTTGCAACTTTTAAGACTTGTGGACTTCAACTCGCAGCATAGCTGGCTGGAGAATTCTGAGAATTGAAGTCCACAGTTAGCTATAGCATTGAGACTTATACAGTGGTACTTCTACTTAAGAACGCCTCTACTTAAAAACCTTTCTAGATAAGAACTGAGTGCAAGATTTTTTTGCCTCTACTTAAGAACCATTTTCTACTTAAGAACCCGAACCCGGAAAAATTTCCCAGGAAATTTGAGAGCGGCACCAAGGCCTGGACAGTTTCCTGCCCTTCCCCCTGGGTTTCTCTCTGGCGCAGTGTATGGGAAACAGCTGGCTGGGGAATTCTGGGAGTTGAAGTCCAAATATCTTCAATTTGCCAAGGTTAGGAAACACTGCTCTAGCTCACTCCCTGTTCTAGTGTAAAATTCAAGTTGTCTTCAAACTCCCTTATTCTAATCACCAGCATGCTTGGTACAGTTTTAAAAATACCAGGAGGCATTGGTGACCCTCCTAGTTGGGTGTCATTTTGAAAAAAAAGAGAGCTGAAACCTCAAAAGATCACAACGCCATACAATTTCAACGATTAAAGCTATGAGTTTTGTAGATTAAAATTAGTCTTCAAAGAAAGGCAGAGGGCTAAATCTTGTGGGGGAGAGGGAAAGAAAGCAATAGTCAATTACCGGGAGCCCTGAGGTCTAGTTCCACCCCCAGGACTGATAATACACCCATGTGTCTAAGTGTGAACATAAGCCGCAACACAAAAAGACAGTAGAATTCCTTTTAACAAGGACAGTTAGTTATTTTATTGGGTCTGCTACGTTTATGGACAGTGAAGCCAGATTGCGCAGTTGTGAGGGATCATTAGTGTGAATGTTTCACAATCCCTTTGGGGGGGGTAGTATTTTAATAACAATTGATTGATGGATTGGTTAATGCAAAAGCTGAATAGCCAAGCAGATTTCTCTATTATCTCCTCTTTTCTATTGTTTTGGTTTCTGGCCTCAGTTGTCCACCAAGAATAACCAGTAAGGATCAAGGAAGTTAGTTCCATGATATAACATACTCAAGTTGTGATGGCACAGTGATTAGAGTGCAGGGTTGCAGGCAAACTCTGCCCACAGCCAGGAGTTCGATTCTGACTGGCTCAAGGTTGACTCAGCCCTCCATCCTTAAGTCGGTAAAATGTATGCTTTTTAGTACAATTGTTGAATGAATGGTAATGGAAGTTTCTAAAGTACATTTTCATGGATTGTTTTTATGCATTAATTGGGTTGATTTTATTGTCTCTTTATATATGTTGTGAGCCACCCCGAGTCCTCGGAGAGGGGCGGCATTCAAATCCAATTAAATAAATAAATAAAATGAGGCCCCAGTTTGATGGGGGCAATATGCAAATAATACTTCTACCTTGTGTTCTGCCGGGCTCTCTGGTAGGAGCCTCCCAAAAATTCAAGGGTACAAATTTCAGACACACACACACATTTGAAAATTCAAAACAATGTTCTTTATCCCAAAATTCAAAATAAACTAAGCACTCTTTTTGTATTGCAAAGAGCACTCATCCCAAAACAACTGGGAAGTCTGTACAATTAACTTTAAGCAGTACTTATCTAGCAGCTGTGGAGAAACTTCACACCCCTTCTTCTTCCAACAAAGTGAGAGACACACACACACACACGTTGCTCTGCTTTGTTTTCAAAGGCGTGAAAAATCAACAAACAAAGTCCAGAAACCAGCAACACAGGATTCCTGACGAACTGCGATCAGATACTCTTCCACAAGGGCCAAACCCACATGCTGCTATTTATAGCAGCAGCCCTAATTACTGGAGCCCCACCCAAACACAGGTGGCTGCTCTTATCTCCTGTAATATGTCCTTACTTGGTCTCTTCCACGCAAAATTCTGTGCTTGCGTAGATCCAAAACGTCTTCATCCGAATCAATGGAAGATAAGGGAGATTGACTGCCTGGGCTCTGTGCCAAGCCCCCCTCTGCCAAGTCACTCCCACCTTCTTCTTCATCCGAGGAAACTAAACTCTGAACTGACTCTGTCGGTAATAACACATGCCTGTGACATGTTGAAGTTTCCCCTGCATCCACCTCCACATTCCCTGGGGCAGGAGCTGGGCCAGAGCCAACCACAACACCTTGTAAGCAGTATTCCCTCTAATTTTTTGGGGTGGGTGGGCGGAAAAGTATAGTGTCTGAGCGGCAGTCCCTTTGGGACTGGGCGGCACAGAAATAATAAATAAATAAATAACAAACAAAAAAACAAAAAAACAAATAAAAAACCCACCCTGTTTTGCCTCAAGAGAATTTAAAAATAAAATACTGTACTGTGTGTCTATAACAGTGAGCTCATAATAGGGCAACTCTATCAATATCAAAATGCCACTTAAATAGTTGAGCTAGTTTCAAACTAGATTTTGATTTTCTTTCTCTCTTCCTTACTCCCATTCTTTTTCTTTCTCTTTTCCTTCCTCTCTTTTTTCTACCTGTTTCTCTCTCTTCCTCTCTTCCTCTCTCTCTCCTTCCCTCTCACTCTTTCCCTCTCGGCTTCTGGGCAGGTTTGGAAAACTCTGAGTTGATGATGATTTTTAAGTGAGCGATTGCTCACTGCTCAACTTAAGGGAACTATGCTTGTAAGCCATTCATTTGAGGGGTTGCCACAGAGAGGAGGGAGTCAAGCTATTCTACAAGGCACCTGAAGGCCAGACAAGGAATAATGGATGGAAGCTGAACAAGGAGAGATTCAACCTGGAAATAAGGTGCTACTTCCTAACAGTGAGGACAATCAGCCAATGGAACAGATGTTGCCTTCAGAAGTTGTGGGAGCTTCACCCCTGGAGGCTTTCAAGGAGAGACTGGACTGCCATCTGTCAGAAATGGTGCAGGGTCTCCTGTTTGGGCAGCAGGTTGAACTAAAAGACCTACAAGGTCCCTTTCATGTCCCTTCTAACCCTGTCAATCTGTTAAAGCACTACAGGATTGTGCGCAAGTCTAAATGCTAAGCTAGGTTTGACCTCTGGAAGGGCTCCAATGACCTACGTTCAGGCTCCTTCCAGCTCCTCCGCTCTCAACGAACCTCATTGCTAGTCTGCAGGTGTGGAGAACAGCGTTTACAAGGTTGGATCGATAAAGCCATGCAAAGTGAGTGAAAAGGACAGGGGTGGAAAACAAAAAAAAAGCATCCTTAAAATTAAACTTCTCCCCCAACCTGTATTTTTTTTTTCTCTTTTTCCATGCATTTCAAGAACGAGAGATTTGTGTCAGACTTTTTAAAATACACTTGACTTAAAAGAAAAGAAGAAAATGTGTTGAGTCCCTCGGTTGGGTTGACCTCTGAAAAGGACTCAAAAGTGTCATGGTCGAATCCTGGGACAGCATCTTTCCCATGTTGTGCTATTGTTGTGTCCTCCAGCTGTGCCCCTTTCTGGCCAGCCCTCTCGCCTGTTCATTTTCTCTGCCATAAATGAAGCCGACCATCAGGGACCCTAAGAAAGGAGAATCAATCTCCCCCATAGGGTTTCTCTTGCGGAGTGGAACAAACAGGTGCTCCGAGCACTTCTCCTCTTCTTTCCTTTCCTTTCTCTTCCCTGCCCACCCCCCCTCCCATCCTGCGGGTTGAATCAATAGCTCAACCAGGGGGCGGAACTGCCTTTCAAGCATTCTGATAAATAAAAGCCAATGACCTGCCGTGCTGGCTCATTGGCCACAACCTAATTAAAGTCCCAGATGTTAATTGAGTCTTTTGGAGCTTGGTTGGTTTTAATGGTGGCAAAGAAGTGAGCTGGATCGTTCTTGCGATTCCATTTCCAGAGTACAAAAAAGGTTTGTTTCTCAGCTAAATAATCTGTTGTTAATCGGGACTGGCCAGAAGATACATTTTACACACACACACACACACACACACACACACCAACTGAAGCATCCTGGTTGATTTCTGGGACCATTGGAAAAAAGTACAGTGATTCCTTGTCTTACAAACTTAATTGATTCCAGGACGAGGTTCTTAAGGTGAAAAGTTTGTAAGATGAAACAATGTTTCCCATAGGAATCAATGGAAAAGCAATTAATGCATGCACGCCCAAAATTCACCCCTTTTGCCAGCCAAAGCATCTGTTTTTGCGCTGCTGAGATTCCCCTGAGGCTCCCCTCCATGGGAAACCCCACCTCTGGACTTCTGTTGCCAGCAAAGCACCCATTTTTGCGCTGCTGGATTCCCCTGCTGGGATTCCCCTGCAGCATCACAAAAACACGGAAGTCCGGAGGTGGCGTTTCTGATGGAGGGGAGCCTCAGGGGAATCCCAGCAGTGCAAAAACGGGTGCTTTGCTGGCAACGGAAGTCCGGAGGCGGGGCATCCCAGCGGCGGCGGTGGGTTTGTAAGGTGAAAATAGTTTGTAAGAAGAGGCAAAAAAATCTTAAACCCCAGGTTTGTATCTCGAAAAGTTTGTATGACGAGGCGTTTGTAAGACGAGGTATCACTGTATGTGGTTGCAGTTTTCTTTAACACCAGAGAAAGCTTAGACCTGGAGTATAACAGAATAACAGATTTGGAAGGGACCTTGGAGGCCTTCTAGTCCAACCCACGGCCAAAACAGGAGACCTTATACCATTTCAGACAGATGAGCTGGAGGGTTTCCACTGGGGGGTTTCAAGCTCCTCTTAAAACCCTCCCGTGGTGGAGCAGTCACAACTTCTGGAGGCAAGCTGGTTTATTGTTCTCACTGTCGGGAAATTTCTTCTTGGCCTTAGGTTGGTTGTGTCCTTGATTAGTTTCCATCCATTTTTTTCTTGTCTTGTCTTCAGGTGCTTTGGAAAATAGGTTGACCCTCCCCCCTCTTCTTTGTGGCAGTCTCTTGGATATTGGAACACAAGTCTCCCCTAGTCCTTCCTTTCTTTAGTCTGAGCGAACCCAAATCCTGCCATTGTTCTTCATATGTTTTAGTCTCCAGGTCTTCAATCAAGAACTAGTTCTTCTTTTTATGAAACTTGACAAACCAATTCCTGCAACTGTTCTTTGTATGTTTTATCCTCCAGTCTCCTAATCCTTATGCCTGCTCTTCTCTGCACTCTTTCCAGAGTCTCAACATCCTTTTTATATTGCGGCAACCGAAACAGAATACAATATTCCAGGTGTGGTCTTACCAAGGCATTATAAAATTGTTATATTGATGGTCTTATCCTGATTTCCTCCCATTTAGGGGGAAATGATATTTACAAGTATCAGTAACCCAATTAAAAATAGATTCACACACTTCTTAATTTAGTTTAACATTGTTTAGTTTAAAGAATTCCAGTAGAGCCCCATTGGCAGTGGATTTGGTGAATTCTACTTTAATCCTGTTTTGTTATGATACAGGGAAGAGCAGCAAAGTGACTGAGCGTTAACCTTTTGCAGATTAAACTGTAACATAAAAATGCACCTAAGATGAATTTATGCTGCTGAACGTTTCCTACTAGCAGCAGCATTTAGATGTGTTTAAAAGAGCTGACAAGCAGCCTTCAACTAACAGCCATTCATTTAGCAATATCAATAGCCCTTAGACTGATATACCGCTTCACAGTGCTTTGCAGCTCTCTTCAAGCAGTTTACAGAGTCAGCCTCTTACCCCCAACCCTCCAGGTCCTCATTTTACTGGCCTCCGAAGGATGGAAAATTGAGTCAACCTTGAGCTGGTCAGGGTCAAAATCCTGGCAGTTGGCAGAATTAGCCTACAATATTGCCTTTTAACCACTGAACCATCACAGCTCCTCCCTCCCTACTTTCTCAATAGCACTTAGACTTATATACTGCTTCACAGTGCTTTTACAGCACTTTACAAGCGGTTTACAGAGTCAGCATCTTGCTCCCACTAATCCGGGGCCTCATTTTACCCAATTCAGAAGGATAAAAGACTGAGTCAACCTTGAGGTGGTCAAGATTGAAGTTCTGGCAATGGGCAGAGCTAGCCTGCATTATAGCCACTGCGCCACCATGGCAATAGACTCATGGGTGGGTTCTAATTTACCTTGTTCATTGCTCAGAAGACAAGTATTACAAGTTGTTCTGCCAGCGTGTCTCAACCACCTGTAATTACAGGGTAATTAGTCCAGGAAGACATACACCACATGATAAAAGGAAAACCCAAACGTTTTTATAAACAGAAAAACAGAAACAGCTCCCTTTTTAAATGTCAAAGGGATTTTCTGGTACACACAAGGCACAGGTTAAATGCAGTCCAATTGCTCACCCAATAACTGGGAAATTGAGTCCAATTCTAAAGTCCAGAGAGTCCACACACACAATCCTGAACAGCAAAAACCACGATCTTGATGAAACAATGAATCAGATAAACTGCCATGAGGCTAAAACACCAGGCTGCACTTTTATCTGTAGCACTAATTACAGCAGCCCCACCCAACCACAGGTGGCCTCATTTTCTCTTGTAATAATCCTTCAGTTGTTGTCTCCTATGCATCACTCTACGCATGTGTGGATGTGTCATTAATTCTTGTTCAGAATCCAAGGATGATACAGATGACTGATCTCCTTCTGGGCTGTCTGCCAAACTCCCCTCTTCCCTGTCACTCACGCTTCCTTGGTCAGAGGAGACTTTGTCGGCAGATTCTACTGGAAGCAAAACAGGCCTGCTGCATGTGGATGTCTCCCCGACATCCACCTCCACATTCCTTGGGGCAGGAGCTGGGCCAAAGCTAACCACAACAACAAGTATTACAATATTTTGGAATGATTGTGGGGGGAAAGTGCCTAGGTCAGTCTCACTAGTCAGAGCCTGAATTTGTGGAGAAAAGTTCTGTGTCTCAGTGCTAAATGAAAGAAAGAGACCAAAAACCATCACGTAGAGCCAGTTTGGTCTAGTGGTGAAGGTGCTGGCCTAGAAACAAGGAGATAGTGAGTTCTAGTCCCACCTTAGGGATGAAAATTCGCTGGGTGACTTTGGGCCAGCCATTCTCTCTCATCACAACCCAACTCACAAAATTGTTGTTGCATGCAAAATAGATAACTCAAGAGGGCGGACATACCTAGTGCTCCTTCCTCAGAGCATTAGCTATGTTTGCCATCTTGAGTTATTTATAAAAATGACAAAGCCAGATTTTTTTAAAAATAATCTAATAAATAAATTGTCCATGATGAAAGTGCTCGGATACCTCTCTATCCTTACTATATAATTATTTTTATCTCTTGCTTTGAAGAAGTACAGTAATTTCTGTTTCATGTGTTTTTTTCATGGTCACTTTTACTTTGCTTTAGTACTCCCTTTTCCCCTTTAGGTTAGTTTGCAGTTTAATGTTTGACTTTGAAATTTAATGAAGATATTATTTTCTGAAAAAGAGAGAAGTGCTGCAGCTTCCACTACCAGGAATTGTTGGCCGTTTTTACAATACGTCCAACGGAAAGGATACAAAACAATTTTGCATCCGTAAGCTGTGTTTCCAGATTTATACGAGAGGGGCCTGGTTGGGTGTTATAATGGTTCATTTGATAATAGCCCACTCTACTTTGGCACAATCTCACTTCATTCCACTTATCACTGTTTAAATCAAGCCTGTGCCAGATTACTAAATGGTCCTCGTGCTATTCCAATGATACATTGCAGTCAGGAGAGCCCCTTGGCACAGGCTTGCGAGAGTTTCAATGGGGGCGGTGGGTTTAAAAATAGTTTTCCCTGGGGGTTGCTGTCAGCAACAACTTTTCCTCCTCTGCCGTGCTCTATTTTAAAAACTGCAGTTGCATCCTTGCATCCCAAATGCCATTTCCTGTATTCCGGAAGAGGTGACTGGTAGTGATGGGCGAACCCAATGATGTTGGGGTTCGGCCAAACCCAAAGCTCCGCCCCCGGAATGCCATCGTTTTTTATTTTTACGGATTTTTAATTTTTATTTATTTATATTTTTACAAAAATGGACACCACAGCGGCGCCGCAAGCAAAGGGAGGTCCTTTCAGGTAAAAAAAGACCTCCCTTTGCTTGCAGCGCCGCTGCGGTGTCCCTTTTCGTAAAAATAAAAAAAAATTTACATGAAAAGACCTCCCTTTGAACGAGCTGTGGAATCCCTCCCATGAAGAGATTCTGGGGGTGGAGCTTTGATGTCACGTATACCAGCAGGTTGCTAAGGATGCCAAGGGTGATCACTTCCTGGATTCCGGGGGTGGCACTAGAATAATGGAGGGAGGATGGAATCCAGGAAGTGATCAACTTGGCATCCTTAGCAACCTGCCCGTATACGTGATGTCAAAGCTCCGCCCCCAGAATCTCTTCATGGGATTCCCCAGCTCCTTTTGTGCCTCCCTCCCAGCCTCCCAACTGGCCGACAGCTCCCCAGTGTTCGCCTTCCTCTGCCGCCACCGGCACCTGGCTCCTCCTCCTCTTCTCAGCAGATGACAGCGGTGGCTTTCGCGGTGTTCGGCATGAACGCCGAACCAAAGCACAATTTTTTTAAAAAATTCGGGTTCGGGTCCGGCATGCTGAACACCACAAAATTCGGTACGGACCCAAATTGTGCGAGTTTGGTTCACCCAAAACTAGTGACTGGCCATCAGCCTCCCTAAAGAGCCTTGTTGAATTTGCTGCCCCCAGAATTCCTTGCCAATCTGACCAGAAGCTGGGGAATTCTGGGAAATGCAGTCCCTAGAGATCTGAAGCTTGCTAGGAGAGGCTGCAGGGAGCTTGAGAAGGAAAAGGGGAACGATCAAGAGATGTAGGAATAACCTTGAGGAACAGGAAGAAGAAACATAGCCAAGGCAGTGGTCAGGTAAAAAAATATCTGAATATAAATGTAATTTGAGAAAGTATTTCCTGCAGGACTTGTAGGAGGAGTGACAGAATCTGGGGTGGGGTCAAAAGAGGGATCAGCCTAGAATCCCTTCGTAGCCACAAGTGAGTTAGGTAAAACCACCACCCTCAATTTCCATGGACTCTTATCTAATTACAAGCAGGTGCTAACCAAGTTATTTGAGAAGATTCCTGCTCATAGGCATAATTTGCCATAAATCAGTTGATGACCAGTTTATTTGCAATAAATTGCAAGATTAATGTCAGCCCTTCAAGCTAAACTGTACTAGGAAATCAAGAGTAACAAATGCTAATACTAATTTTATTACTATTTAAGTAACAGATTCTTTCAAGTCTGAACGCACTTCCCCCTTCCTTCCTCTATCTATCTATCTTATAAGATGCAGGGAGAGTCATGTTTGAAGCACTTTCCCCATATTCAGGTTTCTTTTATTGGTTATTTTGGTAGCAGCTCTTTATCCTGTTCCTCAAGGTATGCTTATTGCCATTACAAGAACTCATAATAAACCAGTTTCCAATTTTCCAAGATAACACGCTACAAGATTGAAATGATGGATATAAACTCGACCAGTTACAAATCCGGTATATAGCTCTCTTGTATTTTCTATAGTAATAAGAGACCTTAGATATATACAGATAGAATATTTACTACTATTTCCTAAAATCTCTGTACTTTGATTAATTCAACACCTGCATTTGCCTACCCAGATGATTAATCCGAACCATGGTAATGAGCTAATAAATTAGGAATTAGTTCTCATTTTCAATACAGCTCCCCCGGACATTCGCCAACCCCTTTACCCTTTCTACCCTTCCTTTGTTCTCTGTCTTTTCTATCTTTTTCCCTCCTCTTCTTTACCCTTTTTCTACTTACTCTTTTCCCCTCTTCTTTACAAGTCTTCAAGTTTGTAAATTGTTATATTATGCTAGGATTTAACTGTTTTCTGTTTTGATTATTCTTTTATGTTTTGTACATTTGTAAATTAAAAAATAATAATAAAAAGAAGAAGAAGTCATAATAAACCAGTTTCCAATTTTCCAAGATTCTGTATTTATCCTGAATGAGCATTACAGACACTGCACAGGAGGCTGTGTTGTTGTGCTGGCTTCCTTGTTCATGCCCTGGTGCTTGAGGCTTGGCAGCTGAGACATGATGTGGGGAAATGATCCCCCCGAGTGAGAAGGCTGTTCTTGAGGATCTGTGGGTTAAGTGGCCTGTATCTGTAATGGTGTCTTCAGGCCCAAATAGCACAGCTTGAAAACACCCAAGTTAGGAGGGAGATTTGGACGTGGAGCTGAATAAATTACATATATACAGTGGTACCTCTACTTAAGAACGCCTCTACTTAAGGTCTCTAGATAAGAACCAGGTGTTCAAGATTTTTTTTGCCTCTTCTTAAGAACCATTTTCTACTTAAGACCCCGAGCCCGGAAAAATTTCCCAGGAAATTTGAGAGAGGCACGAAGGCCCGGACAGTTTCCTGCCATTCTCCCTTTAATCCTGGCCATCTCAGGCTTTTCTGGGCTTCCAGAGTAGCCTTTCGGTGGTGCTTGGAGAGGGAATAAACCTCTGCCAGTGCCCAGAGAAAAGAAATGCTTCCTTCACTCTGGGCAGCGACTGTCCTCCTCCTCTTCTTCCTCCTCCTCCCCCCACCCAAATTCCGAGCTTTTATTTCTTTCCTAATGGGTTTGCACGCATTATTTGTTTTTACATTGATTCCTATGAGAAAAATTGCTTCTACTTACAAACTTTTCTACTTAAGAACCTGGTCACGGAATGAATTAAGTTCTTAAGTAGAGGTACCACTGTATAAGTTTGTAGCAATAGAATAGAATGAGATGGAAGGGACCAGTCCAGCCCCCTGCTCAAGCAGGAGAATCTATACCATTTCAGATAAGTGACTGTCTAGTCTTGTCTTAAAAGCCTCCAGCGATGGAGCATCCATGATTTCTGAAGGCAACTTCTGTTCCACTGGTTAATTGTCCTGTTAGGAAATTTCTCCTTCGTTCTAGGTTGCTTCTCTCTTGCATTAGTTTCCACCCATTGCTTCTTGTCCTGCCTTCTGGTGGATTGGAGAATAATTTGACTTCCTCTTCTTTTTGGCAGCCGCTCAAATACTGGAATACCACTATCATGTCATCCCTAATTTTAAATCTTTAAATATTTTAATTAATTGAATTACTTATGATTTGTTTTACACTTGTTGTGAGCCGCCCCGAGTCTTCGGAGAGGGGCGGCATACAAATCCAAATAATAAATAATAAATAAATAAATAAATAATTCTTCTTTTCTCTAGCCTAGACGAACCCAAATCCTGTAACAGTTTTTCATATGGTTTAGTCTCCAGGCTTTTGATCATCTTAGTTGCTCTTCTCTGAATTTTTTCCCCCAAAGTTTTCTTGTAGTATGGTGTCCAAAATCAGAAAGGCTATAAATACAGCTGTGTCGTGGACTGAATTCTATCAACCCAACCCATGATGCTTGGTTCAACCAAAAAAATTTACAGTTTAAGGTGTGTGGCCTGGAATTCCAGGAGGAAGGGAGAGAGGGACTAATCTGGTTGGGTAGAAGAAAGTTAAAGCGATTCACAGAGGATATCTTTAAAGTTGCAAGTAATCTGTTTCTTTAGTTTGGCAAAATTCTGTCTATAGCTGAAAGAAAATGCCCCGTAACTCTGTATGTCCTTTGTATTTGGTATATAGAAACATAGAAACATAGAAGACTGACGGCAGAAAAAGACCTCATGGTCCATCTAGTCTGCCCTTATACTATTTTTTGTATTTTATCTTAGGATGGATCTATGTTTATTCCAGGAATGTTTACATTCAGTGACTGTGGATTTACCAACCACATCTGCTGGAAGTTTGTTCCAAGGATCTACTACTCTTTCAGTAAAATAATATTTTCTCATGTTACTTTTGATCTTTCCCCCAACTAATAAGGCATGTTAACCCAATGAAGGGCTACCAATTTTTTTACTACCACACTATGGCTGTGGCATATGCAGGACGCCCTGCATTTTCTTTCAACATCTTTCAGTGCAAATTGGGTGCTCTGGGGTGGAGCTCCATTTTCGCTGCCCCACTGCCTCCCCCCCCCTGTCCAGGCAGCAGCCCACCCCTGTGCTAACCCCATCTATAGATATGTAAAGCCGCCATGTTTGCGTAACACACTGTGCCAACATGAGTCATATTGTGGGTTAAGGTGACTGCCTGATTCCCACAACGTGTTTAAAACACTGGTAAGTTGTGTAAAGTAAAAGCACGTTGTGGGTGGATAAACTGCAGCTTATACAGTTTGATATTGCAAGCAAACAGTCCCACATTTGGTGACCGGTATCAGTTCCTTGTCAAAGCTGAACACCTTTATGTCGGAATCCTTGGCTAATAGTTGCAATGTGTGAACAAACACATAATGGAACATTATGCCCCATCGCCACCCACAGCTGGGTGGAACAGCGTTACCAAATATAATTTATGACCATAATTTCTGCTGCTAAGCAGAAAGTTGTTAAATGAATTTAGGGCCTTTCTTACCACAATTCTTTCTTACCACAATTAATCTACTACTTTTTAATTTTATTTTCTGCATTGACATCAGGATCTGATTACATCAACTTGAAAAGTCGGCAGTAGAATATGACTTTTTCATCACCTTGTCTTGACCAGCATCAGTGATATCTTGCAGATATTCTTGAACAATATTTTTTTCTCAGAGAATTTCAATCACTGCAGTTATTAAGAGAGTAGCACTGTCATCATTAAGTGTTGTACCACATGATTCTTGACAAATGTATCTTTTTCTTTTATGTACGTTGAGAGCATATGCACCAAGACAAATTCCTTGTGTGTCCAATACATTTGGCCAATAAAATTCTATTCTATTCTATTCTATTCTATTCTGTTGTTCAGTTAATTTCTCCATTGATATTGCTTGTCAGAAGGTTGCAAAACGTGATCATACTGCAGGCACCATAAATATGAACCAGCTGCCAAATATCGGAACTTTGATCGTATGAGCAGGGGGATGCTACATTTTTTTTCAGTGTCGTTGTTACTTCGAATGGTCACTAAATGAATGATTGCAAGTCAAGGGCTATTTATTTATTTATTTATTTATTTATTGTTTGTTTGTTTACTTACTTACTTACTTACTTACTTACTTACTTACTTACTTACTTACTTACTTATTTAGACTTCTATGCCGCCCAACTTCCAAAGAACTCTGGACAGCTCACAAAGCAAATACACATGAAATGTAATATAACACCCCCCCAAAAAAAACACATTTCAAAACAATTTAAAACTAACAATTAAAACTATTAAAACAGTGAAATAACCATACATGTCTTTAGTGGCCAGATCCCAATGGTATTTATTTATTTATTTGCTTATTTATTTATTTATTACCTACTTATTTATTTGTTTGTTTGTTTGTTTGTTTATTTCACCCAATACACAATACACATTGAAGAGAATAAACAAGTAGTAATATATATATATATCAAGGAAAGGATAGAAGAAAAGATATAAGAATAAAATATGTCAATGAAGAATAGAGGAAAAGATACATCATTGATCATCTGATCAATGACCCCAGGCCTGCTGGAAAAGCCAGGTCATTCCGGCTTTCCAGAAGGCCAGTAGGGTGGGGGGTAGTCTGGATCTTTGGAGGTAGCTAGTTCCAAAGAGTCGGAGCAGCCACACAGAAGGCAGTCCCAAGCAGGCCTGCCAACATTGAGTTGATTGAGACATTGAGCCACCGAGAAGGCCCTCCCCAGAAGGCCTGCTGACATCCTGCCTTGAGCAGGGGGTTGGACTCGATGACCCTGGAGGTCCCTTCCAACTCTATGATTCTATGACACTATTTAGCTGACAGACCAACTCTGTGGGCCCTTACCAATCGCTGGAAGCTCTGTGGTAGAAGGCAGTCTCAAAGACTACCTGTAGTCCACAAGGAAATGAAAGAAAGTGCAGTCAGCTGCTTCTAAACCAGGTTTGTCATGCCTACTCCCAGGTTAACCAAGGAGAGAAAATTGAAACACATCACATGATGACAATGGGTCATTGCGAGTTTGACACCCCGCTCTAAACTATGGAAAGCAAAGAGGGGGTGGTCACAAGCAAAGAAGAAGAAGCCTGGACAACCTACTTTCATTAAAATCTTAATGATGTGGTTTTACTTCTTCCATCTGACAACTGCTAAAAATAATCATAACAACATGACCCTCATTATCAAGCAACCTTGAGCAAGATGGGTAAAATCTGGATGGAGAAATGGATGGTGAACTTTGGCTTCGTGGAAGACGTGATTAGGAGATATATATATTTTAATTGAGATCCAGATATGGCCTATATTTCTTTTTCTTTTAAAGATTCCAAGCTGTGGATTCCTTGGTGCTCTCAAAGCTTGGTGGTCTGCTTGCATAGAATAGAAAATATAGAATCGTAAGGCCGGAAGGGACCTTGGAGATCATCTAGTCCAGTGATGGAGACCTCACCTACAAAAAGATATTGACAAAATTGAACGGGTCCAAAGACGGGCTACAAGAATGGTGGAAGGTCTTAAGCATAAAACGTATCAGGAAAGACTTCATGAACTCAATCTGTATAGTCTGGAGGACAGAAGGAAAAGGGGGGACATGATTGAAACATTTAAATATGTTAAAGGGTTAAATAAGGTCCAGGAGGGAAGTGTTTTTAATAGGAAAGTGAACGCAAGAGCAAGGGGACACAATCTGAAGTTAGTTGGGGGAAAGATCAAAGGCAACAGGAGAAAATATTATTTTGTAGAAAGAGTAGTAGATCCTTGGAACAAACTTCCAGCAGACGTGGTAGATAAATCCACAGTAACTGAATTTAAACATGCCTGGATAAACATATATCCATTGTAAGATAAAATACAGGAAATAGTATAAGGGCAGACTAGATGGACCATTAGGTCTTTTTCTGCCGTCAGTCTTCTATGTTTCTATGTTTCTATGGTGAACCTTTTTCCCCTCAGGTGCCGAAAGAGCGTGTGCATGCACTATCGTTGGGTTGTGTGGTTATTTTTAATGATAAGGGGTTTTTTAGATAGATTTTTAATTATTAGATTTGTTATATATATTGTTTACTATTGTTGTGAGCCGCCCCGAGTCTTCAGAGAGGGGTGGCATACAAATCTAATAAATTATTAATTATTATTATTATAAGTGCCCACACCCATAATTGCCTGAGGAAGGCAAAAACAGCTTCCCCCGTCCCTGGAGGCCCTCTGGAGACTGGAAACGCCCTGTTTCCCAACTTCTGGTGGACCCAGTAGGGTCATCTTTCACCTTTTCCAGGCTCCAAAGGCTTTCCTGGAGCTGGGGGAGGGTAAAAATTTCCTCCCCCATCTCCCTGGAGGCTCTCTGGAAGCCAAAAACACCCTCCCAGAGCTTCTGTGTGAGCCAAAAACCATCTGGCAAACAGAGGCTCTGGGATGGCGTTTTTGGCTTCCAGAGGGAAAGGGGGAGAATGTATTTACCCTCTCCCAGCTCCAGGGAAGCCTTTGGAGCCTGGGAGGGCAAAACATGAGCTATTGGGTTTAACAAAAGTTGGGAAACAGGTCGTTTCCTGCTTCCAGAAGGCTTTTGTGGGTGAAAGAAGCTGTTTTTGCCCTCCCCATGCATTGAATTATGAGTGTGGGCAATGTGCTCTTTTGCACTCAAGGAAAAAAAAAGGTTCGTCATCACTGCCCTAAAGCATTTCAGACAAATGGCCGTCCAATCTCTTCTTAAAAGCTTCTGATGTTGGAGCAATCACAACTTCTGGAGGCAAGCCATTCCATTGCCTCATTGTTCTTCCTAATTGTCAGGCAATTTCTCCTTAGTTTTAGGTTGGTTTACTCCTTGAGTAGCTTCTACCCATTGCTTCTTGTCCTGCCTTCTGGTGCTTTGGAGAACAGCTTGACTCCCTCTTCTTTGTGGCAGCTCCTGAGATGCTAGAACACTGCTGTCTTGTCATCATTCATCCTTCTTTGCATTAAACTGTGAGACTAAACATAGGAAAGGTGTTGCAAAGACAAGCTGGATTTATGCACCAGCCAACGTGCTCTTGTAATGTTTGGATAAACTTTCCAAGCAAGTCTAAAAGAGTGGCAGGAAAGAAAGAGAGTTGAACTAACTCTCGGAATACAAATTCATGGGTCACGTCCTGTGCTGACTCAGCTGAGATTTGAACTTCATTACTCAGTTCTAAGAGATTTGTAATTCCTTTCTGAGAAGACTAATGGCAGTCTGGAGTCGCAGGCTTCCGTAAGTTGGCCGTCGACTGGTGCAGAGTAAAAGCTGGGAATAATACAGGGAAATATTGCAGCATTAACATTATTGATTTAGTAAGATTGATTGAGCCTCTGTGGGTTTTGCCCTGGGTTTTGCCTGGATGTGGAAGAAGAAAAAAATACATTGTTTTCAATAAGAATGCATTGGAAAGCTCCTCCTTTTCCTCCTGTGACAGGCACAGCTGCCTACATCTAAATATTCCCATCAGGTTGATACACATCGCACGCCCATTTGTGCTGAATGGTGGCCATGCACACAATTCCCTTCTGTGTGCGATGGAGCCTAGTGGACTCCTTAAAAAATCTCTTATATCTCCAAGGTCAGGAACCCTATGAAGGCTTGCATTTGAACCTCTACCCCAATGCTGGAGAAGTCTTTAGACATCTCCATAGGCACCTTCAGAGCTATTGATGTACTTCTTCTGTTATTGGACAGCGCCAATGTAGAAGTTGAGTCTTCCACAGTCTTAGGAACAGCCCTTCTGGACAGACAGACAGACAGAAGGATAGAACTTTATCATTGACCAGTGCAAACACAATCAATCAAACGAACAACACAAAGCTAGCTCCTAACAGCAGGACCCATTAGCAACCCTTTGTGGGTGAAGCTTGCGCATAAAATAGGAAAAATGGTTCTCCTTTTAAAGAAATAAATTTATCTTCCTTATTTATACAGATAGTGTAGATAAAGGTATCAGTGTGTGCTGGAAATTTAAATAGAAGAGAGATAATCCATTGGTGGCGGATGTTCCTTGTAGAATCGGTAATACAGAAAAAACATGGGCTGTGGGTTCTAGTATTGGGTTCTATATAGGGTTTTCCTGCGTTTCTCTTCCAGGACAGCTGTGGGAGTCAGTTTGGGAATTATTTCGGATGCAAGCAAGGACAATGTCTTTTGTGTGTGGGGGGGGGGGTTTCTTAGTTGAGCACTAAAGCAAGCTGGTTTCTAATTTTCAGCACGGAGCTCTCCAGGGTGCTGACAAAAGTTGTGTTCTTGTTCCTTACACACTCCAGGATAGGGGTGGGCTACTATGGCAACTTTACGAAATGTGGACTTCAGCTCCCAGAATTCCTGTTCTAGGAAATGACATCAATAGTACAATGGTACCTCTACTTACGAACTTAATTCGTTCTGTGACCAGGTTCTTAAATAGAAAATTTTGTAAGTAGAAGCAATTTTTCCCATAGGAATCAAATAATGTGTGCAAACCCATTAGGAAAGAAATAAAAGCTCGGAATTTGGGTGGGAGGAGGAGGAGGAGGAAGAAGAAGAGGAGGAGGACAGTCGCTGCCGAAGGAAAGTGAGATGAGGGGAATTTTTAAAAATCCAAAACTTTAAAAAAGAGGGACTCTGAGGCAGCGAGGAGGAGCACGAGCCTCCCATACATCTGGTGCGAGGCTGCCTCCCATATACTGCGCCAGAAACCCAGGGGCAATGGCAGGAAACTGGCCCGGCCTTCGTACCACTCTCAAATTTCCTGGGAAATTTTTCTGGGCTCAGGTTCTTAAGTAGAAAATGGTTCTTAAGAAGAGTCAAAAAATCTTGAACACCCAGTTCTTATCTAGAAAAGTTCTTAAGTAGAGGCGTTCTTAAGTAGAGGTACCACTGTACTTTTATTAAAATGTTAAGCAACAGAATCTTAAAAGTTTCAATGAACTTCCCCGCGTCCTCACTTTTATCTTCATGAGAAACTAGAAAAGGACTTTCTCGAGCTACAGTTTGGGCACAGACTCATTTTTTTAAATCTGACTGGTATGTTACTTGTGGCTCTGTCTCCTGTTCCTTAAGGTTATTCCTTCTAACCATTACAATATAGGTATTCCTCGACTTGCATTCATTTAGTGACAGTTCAAAGTTACAACAGCACTAAAAAAAATGACTGACTTTCATACTTACAATCATTACAGCATCCCCCATGATCAAAATTCAGACACTTGGCAACTGGGATGTATTTATGACACTTGCAAAATTCCGGAGGTCACGTGATCACCAGTTGTAACCTTCCCAGTTGGCTTCCAACAAAGTCAATGGGGAAAGGCAAATTTGCTTAATGACCACATGATTCACTTAACAACTGCACTGATTCACTTAACCATGGCAAAAAAGGTTGTAAGGTGGAACAAAACTTGCATAACAACTGCCTTGCTCAGCAATGGTGTTTTGGGGCTCAGTTATGGGTGTAAGTTGAGGGATATCTGTATGGCACCAGATAAGTTCACCCTAGAAACTGTTTAAGGTAGAAACATAGAAACATAGAAGTCTGACGGCAGAAAAAGACCTCCTGGTCCATCTAGTCTGCCCTTATACTATTTCCTGTATTTTATCTTAGGATGGTTATATGTTTATCCCAGGCATGTTTAAATTCAGTTACCGTGGATTTATCTACCACATCTGCTGGAAGTTTGTTCCAAGGATCTACTACTCTTTCAGTAAAATAATATTTTCTCATGTTGCTTCTGATCTTTCCCCCAACTAACCTCAGATTGTGAGGCACAACACTTAATGATAGTACAGGTACAAATAAGCAATCCAATGATATTAGGAGCCAGTCAATATTAATTGTAAGGATACAAGCAACAAAGTTACAGTCATACATTCATTTGTGGGAGGGGATGAGTGATGGGAACAATGAGAAGATTAATAGTAGTGCATACTTAATAGTTTGACAATTGTCCAATTATTGTCCAAATGTTGGACAATAAAGCCATAAATTAACCTGCTGTGCTGGCAAGACAGAAAGTGACTCACAATCTGAAATAATTAGATTAATCAACTTCAGTCTGTTAGTTAGGCCAACTTAAGCAACTTTTAAAGATCTGCGGACTTCAATTCCCAGAATTCCCCAGCCAGCAGGAAAGGGACCATTGTTTAAGAAGGATGCTGAGGTGATTTGTTCATATGGAGAGGAGGAATAAGGATTTAGTCTCTCAATCAGTGTTTCTCAACCTTAGCAACTTTTCAACATGTGTGGACTTCAACTCCCAGAATTCCCCAGCCAGCCATGGGGAATTCTGAAAGTTAAAGTCCACATATCCTAGAGTTTCTGAGGTTGAGAAATACTGACTTAACTAATAAGACACAACCACTATAAAAATGAAGAAAGAGCTCTTTGTATCAGGGGGGAAAGTGAAAAGTGTTTTATTTTAAAAATTGAGGATGGAACTGCCCCCAAAATAATATTTTCTCATGTTGCTTTTGATCTTTCCCCCAACTAACTTCAGATTGTGTCCCCTTGTTCTTGTGTTCACTTTCCTATTAAAAACACTTCCCTCCTGGACCTTATTTAACCCATTAAATAAGGTCCAGGAGGGAAGTGTTTTTAATAGGAAAGTGAACACAAGAACAAGGGGACACAAGAACAAGGTAGGGCCACTCCAGTTTTTTTCAGCCCAAACTACACACAGCTGCAGCTGCTGGGATAAAATAAAGGGACATCCATTCCTCCAAAATCTTAGCTGCCTTAAATCTTCGTGAGATGGGAAGATGGAATCAAAATAATAATTTAATAATAATAATAATTTATTAGATTTTTATGCTGCCCCTGTCTGAAGATTTGAAATACAAATAAGAAAACTAAATGATGTATCAATTTGGAGCAAACCCCCCCCTCCAAAAAAAGCACTGCCCTCCCATGGGGGAAAAAATCTGCCAGCGTTTGGGATGGATTTCAGCTCTCATTACAGTCAGCATCAGAAGTCTTTTAAAATCATATCAGCCATCTGTACCATCCCAGCCTTCTGCAGTTGGATGGCCTCCTGAAGCATTGGACAATCACTCTTGGAATTCCCAGCGAGGCCTGCCAGCCGAGGACGATGGAAATTATAGCCCACCGTGCATGGAAGCTGCTAATTTGCAGAAGGTGTACCAAGCATATGCTTAATGGCTAATTTCTATCCTGGTAATAAGTAGCAGTTAATAATAATTACAGTTGGCTGTCCTCCGTTTAGAGACTTCCATGCAATCCTGCACAACTGGCTTTATTCTAAGTAGCTGCTTTAATGGGCTTTGGGGCTGGAAGGACTCCGATGGGCTGGGAGTGGCCATGGTAGAAAGTAAAGGGTGGAACTGGATTAAAACGTCAGAATAATAGAGCTGGAAGGGACTGCGGAGGTCTTCTAGTCCAATCCCCTGAGTTGAGCAGGAAATCCTATACAGGTAGTCCTCCGTTTAGGATCACAATCGAGTCCAACATTTCTGTTTCTAAGTGAAAAGTTTGCTAAATGAATTTTGCCCCATTTTATGATCTTTCTCACCACATGAAGTGAATCACTGCAGTTGCTAAACTGGTAGCATGGCTGTTGAATCTGTGAATCTGGCTTCTCCAGATGGATTTTGCTTGTCAGATGACCACATAAGATGATCACATGATCCTGCAACTGTGAAAGCCAACGCACCACCAAATTGGATCAAGAGAGGGATACAATCTAGGATTATAGGAAGGTACTAAGCCCTAGTTAGACCACAACTAGAGTACTGCATCCAGTTTTGGACACACTACAAAAAAACCATTGAAACTCTAGAGCAGTGTTTCCCAACCTTGGCAACTTGAAGATATTTGGACTTCAACTCCCAGAATTCCCCAGCCAGCATTCGCTGGCTGGGGAATTCTGGGAGTTGAAGTCCAAATATCTTCAAGTTGCCAAGGTTGGGAAACACTACTCTAGAGAAAGTGCAGAGGAGAGCAACCAGGATGATTAGGGGGCTGGAGACTATAACATATGAAGAGTGGTTGCAGGAACTGAGCATAGCTAGTCTAGTGAAGAGAAAGACCAGGGGAGACATGATAACAGTGTTCCAATATTTGAGGGCCTGCCATAGAGAGGAAGGGGTCAAGCTCTTTTCCAAAGTACCAGAAGACCAGACAAGGAATAATGGATGGAAACTGAACAAGGAGAGATTCAACCTGGAAATAAGGAGAAACTTTCTGACAGTGAGAACAATCAACCAGTGGGACAGCTTACCTACAGAGGTTGTGAGAGCTTGAGACTTTCAAGAGGAGATTAGATGTCCATTTGTCAGAAGTGGTATAGGGACTCCTGCCCGAGCGGGGGTTGGACTAGATGACCTATAAGGTCCCTTCCAACTCTAGTAGTAATCTAATCTAATGTCCCACCCCTAACAAGTTTTTTTTCAGTAGTCATACATTAGATTAATTATGTAGTCATACATAATCTTGTTCTGACTACATTAGTAGTCATACATTGGAATAATTCCAGCAGAGTGTCCCCAAAGTGCTTTTTTCAAGAGGCAACTGGACTTTCTGGGTTTTGTTTTTATTTTGAATACATTTTGCTTCTTCAAAGCATTGGGATGGAATTCACCATCCAGTCAGACCTGAAGAAGCTTCTTGGATGAGAAGCAAAACATCTTCAGAGAAAAACAAAGCCCAATTCCCTCTTGAAAAAGCACCTTTGGGACAAACATAGCTTGAATGATGGAGAATCTCCATAGACCCTCCTGAGTAGAGTGTTTCACTAGGAAAACGTATGTTTGCACTTAGAGCAGAGGAAACCAAAAAAAAAGCATTGAAGGACCCCATTCCTTGATATTCTCCCAATTCCTCTACACTCCCCATGGAGGAATGAGGGGAGGGGGCCTCGTGATCTTCAACACAGCCCCAACATTTCCTGGGGAAAGCATCTGCTTCCCAACTTGGCAGGAGTTTGATGTAAGTACGTTTATAACCCAGCCGGCTCCAACCAACTCCTGATGCCAAGAATGCTAATAATATACTAATCAGTGAGGTTCTGGATTGTTCAGGAGAAGTGACCCCATGCGTGGTGAGGGGCAAGTGGAGAGTGGGGAGCCAGCGGTTGGCAGAGGCCGGGCCAGTTTTGCTAGGCAACGCCACAGTTCTTTGCCTGCAGGTGGGCGGGAGAGTTTTATTTATTCCTCCGGGGGCAGAGGGGGGAGATGGTGGACGGCCTGCAGAACAGGGCAGGGACTGTGAGTAAAGAGAGACGCGCGCCTTTATTTGGGGTTGCACCGTTTGGAGGCGAGTGATTTTTTTATGGTTCCATTAACTGGCGAGATCGTTTGTGAAAAAAACATTAGGAGAAGTGCCTTGGGGAGCCGTGTATCCTATTATGTGGAATGCTAATAGAATGAAAAATTAATTAATGGAAAGCTTACAGCAGGACAGGGCTCTCCCCCTTCCTTTGTGGAGGGACCTAGGAATGTGTGCTAACAGGGGGGGGGGGGGGGGAATGACCTGGAATGGAATTGTTGATATTGACAATTTTCTGGACAAGTTTAGAACCGATCTATCAAGCCTCCAACTGCTACATTTAATCAGTGGAAGAGTGAATGTGTCTTTTTGGTCGTCTCTTCTTCTGTAGCTTATTCCAGAAAAATGGGGAAAACACTGTTTTACTGATAGGGAAACTGAGATCGGTTGAACAATGGCAATTCTTCCAACCAAGGTCACCAAACAAAGGTGTTACATCTTGGAGATTTAGAATGGAATGGAATAGAATAGAATAGAAATTCTTTATTGGCCAAGGGTGATTGGACACACAAGGAACTTGTCATTGGTGCATATTTATTTATTTATTTATTTATTTATTTATTTATTTATTTATTTATTTATTTATTTATTTATTTATTTATTTATTTACTTACTTACTTACTTACTTACTTACTTACTTACTTACTTACTTACTTACTTACTTACTTACTTACTTACTTACTTACTTACTTACTTACTTACTTACTTACTTACTTACTTACTTACTTACTTACTTACTTACTTACTGGATTTGTATGCCGCCCCTTTCCGGAGACTCGGGGCGGCTAACAGCAATAATAAGACAGTGTATAACAATAATCCAATACTAAAAACAATTAAAACCCATTATAATAAAAAACCCAACATACACACAGACATATCATGCATAAAATTGTAAAGGCCTAGGGGGAAAGGGTATCTCAACATGGCTAGTGGCAGAGGTGGTTTTTAAGTAGGTTATGAAAGGCAAGGAGGGTGGGGGCAATTCTAATCTCGGCGGGGAGTTGGTTCCAGAGGGCCGGGGCCGCCACAGAGAAGGCTCTTCCCCTGGGCCCCGCCAAGCGACATTGTTTAGTTGACGGGACCCGGAGGAGACCCACTCTGTGGGACCTAACTGGTCCCTGGGATTCGTGCAGCAGAAGGTGGTCCCTGAGATAATCTGGTCTGGTGCCATGAAGGGCTTTATAGGTCATAACCAACACTTTGAATTGTGACCGGAAACTGATCGGCAACCAATGCAGACTGCGGAGTGTTGGTGTAACATGGGCATATGCTCTCAGCGTACGTAAAAGAAAAGATAACTTCTGATTTAACTTTTGCCTGCTTCACGTCTGTGTGTGCTTAACAGGAATATGTTTCTTTAATTTTCACAATCCTACAGTTCCTGCAAGAGATCCTTAGAATTGCAAAAGCCTGGGAACCTTCCCTAAGGCTCAGGAGGGAGAAAAATCCAGTAATTAAATACTCAAAAGAGTTACGGACCACAGGGGATTTGACAGTAGAATTCAATCTGCTGTTGTCTTGCACATTCCAGCCATTGAATGTGCACATGGGATAACTGTGTTTTCTCACTTATTTCAATTTGAATTTCACCCTTCTTCCATTAAGCAAGAGGGGAGGGGATGCCAAAGAAATGAATATTTTGTCAGCCTTTGCAAATTTCGCCCTCAATAGTTGCCTGCTAAGGAATCCAATTTATCACTATAATTTTCTTTCTTGTCTGGTCATCAAAGTAGACATGAAAAGAATGAATTTTTAAACTCAAGTAGCAGTTTATTCAGATTTATCCTGGTAGATGAATGTAGAATATAGTATAAAAGATTTGGAAAGAACATTGGAAGTCTTCCAGTCCAAACCACTGCTCAGGCAGAGTTATACACCTCCACCCCATGTCCAGTCAACGAAGCAGTGGAAGTGATGTGCCGGTGCCTGGAGGCTGTTGGGGCCTGGATGGGTGTCAACAAACTCAAATTCAATCCAGACAAGACGGAGTGGCTGTGGGTCTTGCCTCCCAAGGACAATTCTATCTGTCCATCCATTACCCTGGGAGGGCAAATTATTGACCTCCTCAGAGAGGATCCGCAACTTGGGCGTCCTCCTCGATCCACAGCTCACATTAGAGAAACATCTTTCAGCTGTGGCGAGGAGGGTGTTTGCCCAGGTTCGCCTGGTGCGCCAGTTGTGGCCCTATTTGGACCGGGAGTCATTGCTCACAGTCACTCATACCCTCATCACCTAAAGGCTCGACTACTGTCATGCTCTCTACATGGGGCTACCTTTGAAAAGTGTTCAGAAACTTCAGATCGTGCAGAATGCAGCTGAGAGAGCAATTATGGGCTTCTCTAAGTATGCCCATATCACTCCAACACTCCGCAGTCTGCATTGGTTGCCGATCAGTTTCCGGTCACAATTCACAGTGTTGGTTATGACCTATAAAGCCCTTCATGGCACCGGACCAGAATATCTCCGGGACCGCCTTCTGCTGCACGAATCCCAGCGACCGGTTCGGTCCCACAGAGTGGGTCTTCTCCGGGTCCCGTCGACTAAACAATGTCGTCTGGCGGGACCCAGGGGAAGAGCCTTCTCTGTGGCGGCTCCGACCCTCTGGAACCAGCTCCCCCCAGAGATTAGGATTGCCCCCACCCTCCTTGCCTTTCGCATACTCCTTAAAACCTTAACCATCCTGGTTGCTCTTCTCTGCACTTTTCCTAGCACCTCAACCAGCCTTGGGTCGTTCCCAGTTCTAAGAACCAGTAGCGCTGGTGGTGGGCGTTCCCCCCTCGCCCACCCGGGACGCTTGTGCACACGAGCATCAGAAGCATCATGTATGTGCGCAAACTGGTAGTTAAGGGTTTTAGAACTCACTACTGGTCTCAACATCTTTTTTATCATGTGGTGATGAGAACTGAATGAATTGTGGGAAGCCCCCACCCCTGAGAATGAAATATTTCGGTAAATAGTAAAAACACAGAATATTATACAGTGGTACCTCTGCTTAAGAACGCCTCTACTTAAGAATGTTTCTAGATAAGAACCGGGTGTTCAAGATGTTTTTGCTTCTTCTTAAGAACCATTTTCTACTTAAGGACCTGAGCCTGGAAAAATTTCCCAGGAAATTTGAGAGCGGCACGAAGGCCTGGCCTGTTTCCTGTCATTCACCCTTTAATCCCGGCCATCTTGGGCTTTTCTGGGCTGCCAGAGGAGCCTTTCGGTGGCGCTTAAGGAGGCTTTGGCAGTACAGAGCTAACAAAGCATTTTCCTTTCTCTGGGTGCTTGGAGAGGGAATAAACCTCTGCCAGTGCCCAGAGAAAAGAAACACTCTCTTTGTTCTGGGCAGCGACTCCCCTCCTCCTCTTCTTCTTCCTCCTCCTCCTCCTCCCACCCAAATTCCGAGCTTTTATTTCTTTCCCAATGGGTTTGCATGCATTATTTGTTTTTACATTGATTCCTATGGGGAAAATTGCTTCTACTTACAAACTTTTCTACTTAAGAACCTGGTCATGGAACAAATCAAGTTCGTAAGTAGAGGTACCACTGTATTTCTCCAAAAGGAGAAATGGAGAAACATGTTCTTGAAACAGAAAGCAGACTCAATAGCCCCTCACCAGCAGATATTTGGTGCCCAGGCGAGGGTTCCTACTTATCATCGCTACCGGTGTGATGCGCATGTAGCTCTGGGTGACCGGTGGGGGCGTGTGCGCATTCCGGTGAGATTTTGCTTCTGCGCATGCCGTTCTTGTAATTTGCTAATTTCTTGAATTGTGCCTGACTTAGCTTGGCTCGGAGGCAGTCATCAATCAAAGCAGCATAGATTTTTTTTTAAGCTGGGTTTTTAATGATTTTTATTGTATATGAATATTTGTAGGCTGCCTAGAGCCCGAGGAGGAGTGGGTGGCATATAAATTTTTCAAATGAATAAGCATCATTCCCTCTCATTCTGCACAGCTTTTACTTTGGTTTCGCCACTGGGCTTATGTCAGCAACATGCTATACCAGTGTTTCTCAACTCAGCAATTTTAAGAGCGATGGACTTCAACTCCCAGAATTCCCCAGCCAGTTAGGGAATTCTGGGAATTTAAGTCTACCCCTTTTAAAATTCCTCAGCCTGTTTTTGGCCTGCAGGATGCTTCTGGGATGGGCAAAAACGCGGCACTCAGAGGGCCTGGGAGCCCCCAAACAGGCCATTTTGGGGCAAAAATGGGCCATGCAGAGGCTTCGGGAGGCCAAAACTGCCTCTATTTGGTGTATAAGACACACCTAAAATTTCACCCACTTTTAGGGGAAGTGGGAAGTGTGTCTTATACTTGGTAAATATGCCAAATTCTGGGAATTTTAAAAAAAACCACTAGTTAATGAGGTTGCTTGATATTTTAATAAATATTTAAATGCAGCCACGCAAGTTGTTTTCAATGTACTGAAACTATTCAGAACTAAACACAGTATTCCAAATGTGGTCGCACCAGCACTCTCTGCAGCGGGATCACAATCTCCCTCTTCCTGCTTGTTATACCTCTAGCTATGCAGCCAAGCATTCGACTTGCTTTCCCTACCGCCTGACCGCACTGTTCACCCATTTGAGACTGTCAGAAATCACTACCCCTAAATCCTCCTCTTCTGAAGTTTTTGCTAACACAGAGCTGCCAATACAATACTCCGATTGAGGATTCCTTTTCCCCAAGTGCATTATTTTACATTTGGATAGATAGATGATGGATGGATGGATGGATGGATGGATGGATGGATGGATGGATGGATAGATAATACTAGCATACACATGTCATTGGCTGCCGGTTGGTTTCTGGACACAATTCAAAGTGTTGGTGATGACCTTTAAAGCCCCATATGGCACTGGACCAGATTACTTACAGGACCGCCTTCTGCCACACGAATCCCAGCGGCCGATAAGGTCTCACAGAGTTGGCCTTCTCCAGGTCCCGTCGACCAGACAACGTCGTCTGGCAGGGCCCAGGGGAAGAGCCTTCTCTGTGGCGGTCCCGGCCCTCTGGAATCAGCTCACTCCGGAGATTCACACTGCCCCCACAAGAGCCTCAAGACCCATCTATGTTGCCAGGCATGGGGCAGTTAGATCATGCCCCCCTTTTCTGACCATCAAATGTCATGTGTGGATGTGATTGAGTAGACTGTTTTTTAATGTAATGGGATTTTAGCTTATAGTTTTTAATTATATTGTGTTCTGTGAGCTGCCCCAGGTCTTCGGAGAGGGGCGGCATACAAGTCTAATAAATGATGATGATGAAGTGTTTTTAATAGGAAAGTGTTTTAATAGGGAAGTGTTTTTAATAGGAAAGTGAACACAAGAACAAGGGGACACAATCTGAAGTTAGTTGGGGGAAAGATCAAAAGCAACATGAGAAAATATTATTTTACTGAAAGAGTAGTAGATCCTTGGAACAAACTTCCAGCAGACGTGGTAGATAAATCCACAGTAACTGAATTTAAACATGCCTGGGATAAACATATATCCATCCTAAGATAAAAATACAGAAAATACCCTGTTTCCCCGATAGTAAGACACCCCCGATTGTAAGACGTATCGGGGGTTTCAGGGGGGTCGGCTAATATAAGCCATATCCCCAAAGTAAGACATATGTCTTACTTTCGGGGAAACACGGGGGTATTGCCGGGGGGGGAGCCCGATGACATCGCTTCCAAGCTCCCCGCGCGCCCCTCTCCTTCGCCTCACCGCGGCGCCACCGCCTCTTCCCCGGCTTGGCAAAGTGAAGGACGGCGCTGGTCCGAAGCGAGCCGAGCGGGCGGCGGCTTGCAGCGAAGGCGCTCGTCCCAGCAACTGAGTCCTGCTGAGGCTCGGCTGCAAGCGGCCAGCGAGGCCGACCAGCTCCGAGGCGAGCGGCCGGAGCTGCGGCCTCCTTTGCCTGCCTCCTTTCCGGCAGGCAGGTGGGGCTGCCCAACTGCGCAGAGGGGCTCCTCCCCTCCAGAAACACGCTTCCCCGACACGCGTCTGTGGCTCCATGCGTGCACGCCGCTTGGAGCCCTGAGGTTGAACTTGGAAAAGGGCTCACGAGGCTCCTGTCCCGCGGCTGCCCTTCTGGACTCTGGGGAGATGCCTTCGGGAACGCGACCCTTTCAATTTTTTTCCAATGTAAGACATACCCTGAAAGTAAGATGTAGTGGGGCGTTTGGGGGTAAAAAGAAAGTAAGACACTGTCTTACTTTCAGGGAAACACGGTAGTATAAGGGCAGACTAGATGGACCAGGAGGTCTTTTTCTGCCATCAGACTTCTATGTTTCTATGTTTCTATGATGATGATGATGATGATAATGATAATGATAATGATGATGATGATGATGATGATGATGATGATGTCAGCTTTTCTGGCCTGTGACCATGAAGTAACGCATCTCTCTTTCTGTCCCTAGCTCTCTGCACCGAAGAATGTGTCCACGGACGGTGCGTGTCCCCTGACACCTGTCACTGCGAACCTGGATGGGGAGGTCCGGACTGCTCCAGCGGTGAGTGGGAGAGCCCAGTTGGACTCATCAGCACCCCATAATTGTGAAACGACCTGCCTTCCCCAAGTATGTGGCTTATGTTTCAAACCGGGGAAGCGCTGTCTTCGAAGCGGAGGCTCTCCGTGATAAATACCTTCTTTAAAATGCCGTGTTTCTATTTTGAGATAAGGATCGTTCCAGGAAAGCCGTGGGTTTCTCTTACGGTTTTATTCTTAGATACTTTTCTGCACAGTCGTTTTTTAAAAAAATGTCATCCCTCCGCTATTAGTCATTCATTGTTCAGTGTCCAAGAACATTTCGCTGGTGGCTGGGCTGCTTGCAGAGAGAGCCTGGCGCGCTTCCCCGCTCGGGGATTGTTGTGATTCAGCCTGAGGCTCCTCAGGGACCGGCTGGATCTCTGCCGGATCCATGCCCAGAGGAGGAGGACAGTGAACAGGAGGGGGAGGACCAGGCAGATGGGGGAGAGGAACATCAGAAAGAGGAGGAGGGAGAGCAGCCTGAGACCCCCGGGGGGGCTCTCCCCAGCTAGTAGCCTGGATTCATTGGATGAAGACGCACAGGCTATAATAGACATGAGGCAGCGATGTGCAGCTCAAAGACGGGGCCAATTAGAAAGGTATTTCCATCCCTGAATTGGCAACAGCTGGGTTTGGGTGTGGTTCTCCTCAGCAGGGTTGAAAAGGCAGACCCGCCCTTACAGTCTTGTGGAGAGTTATCAACTGGGAGTCCTGTGACCTTGCTTCGATTCTCGGCGTCTCTGATCTTGGCTTGTGGCCTAGAAGTCTGGAAGACTTGGGGGAGGCGTGGGTTTTATTATCTCCAGCGTTGTTTTTGCCAGCAAGAATCCTGTTTTATTGCCTGGCCTTCGTGAAACCTCTGTGAAGCTTCATAGTGTTCCTGTCTGTAAGAACAGTTTTTGTTATCTGTGTTTGCTTTGAATTATATAAACTGCCTTTGCTTTTTACCAGTGTGTCTGGATACTCTTTTTGGTTGGTGTTGGCGTCTGGGGGGACCCAGACAGAACAGGGATCCATTCTGCTTTCTAGATGGGCTGTGGGATTTTTTTCTGCAAACGGAAAACCGGTGGTTGGTATGATTGCGAAATGCAACGTGGCTGGACAAAGAGGTTACAGGTGCTCATTAGCTGGAATCTGTGCCAAGATCCTGAGTGAACCACACGGAGATACTTATTCTTCTCCTCTCCCTTGTCAGCATGAATTATCCCTTTTTCCAGTAAAACTATTGCAAGCCTCTAAACCCCCTTTTACCTGGTCCGAGTCCAATTCTGTGACAGCCCCAGCGAAGCACTGACCTATTTAAGGTCTCTGAACTGTGCCAGAGCTATTTTGAAGTTTCGCTTCTTGTGATATGTGGCCTTATTTTTCCGGGGCGAAAAGGTTTGTGTGGGGATTGTGTGTGTGTGTCTCTGTGTGTAAAATTGTCTGATTCAGAGCCAGCCATTTGGCTGTTCCTATGGAAAGAATCAGTGTGTCTGCTGATTCAAATCTTTCTCTCTCTCTTTTTTTTTTTTTTGCAAAAGCCCTAATTTCTGTAACACCTTTTTAATTGGCAAGTGAGTTGTATGTTTGCTGGCTCTGTGACTTTTTTTTTTTTTTTTTTGGTAAAGTAGAAGTTCTAGTGCAACACCCAAAGTCAACAATGGTATGTTATGCAAACTGCTACGGTGTATCTGTCACTGTTATAATGACACGAAGCTTGTTAACTCTGCTAGAACAGCCTGTTCCATAGGAGGGGAAAAAAAGAGTTATTAAATTCACTACCTCCTATTTGCACTATTGATCAGAAATTTTGACAAGTACCTCCAACAAGGATGAGGATAATAGAGTAATTCTTCTGGGACGTTCTCCCCAGATGCTGCTCTGACCTTTTGTGGTGATTTGTTGTTTGAAGTCATGGCTGCACATGCTGACCAAAACTGGATGCAGTACTCCAGGTGTGATCATACAGTGATAGCTTGTCTTACAAACTTAATTGGTTCCAGGACAAGGTTCTTAAGGTGAAAAGTTTGTAAGACGAAACAATATTTCCCATAGGAATCAATTTAAAAGCGATTAATGCGTGCAAGGCCAAAATTCACCCCTTTTGCCAGCCGAAGCTCCCGTTTTTGCACTGCTAGGATTCCCCTGAGGCTCCCCTCCATGGGAAATCCCACCTCCGGACTTCTGTGTTTTTGCGATGCTGCGATTTCACTGAGGCTCCCCTCGCTGGGAAACCCTACCTCCGGACTTTTGTTGCCAGCGAAGCGCCCGTTTTTGCATTGCTGGGATTTCCCTGCTGGGATTCCCCTGCAACATCACAAAACCACGGAAGTCCAGAGGTAGGGTTTCCCATGGAGGGGAGCCTCAGGGAAATCCCAGCAGCACAAAAATGGGTGCTTCGCTGGCAACGGAAGTCCAGAGGTGGGGCATCCCAGCAGCGGCGGTGGGTTTGTAAGGTGAAAATAGTTTGTAAGAAGAGGCAAAAAAATCTTAAACCCCGGGTTTGTATCTCAAAAAGTTTGTATCACGAGGCGTTTGTAAGACGAGGTATCACTGTACTAAGATATATAAATAAAATCTGAATAGAAATGCAAGCCCGGTCCACTATTTCTGCACAGCTATCATGAACTGCATCAAATGATTTAGAAAAAGGGTGATCGTGGGATTCTTTTTAAAAAAAAAGATTTAAAGCTAGAGGATTTTCCTACCTTAAATATCATAGCTTTTATAAGTAATTAGGAATATTAAAACACTGACAATGATGGAGGTAGAAACATTATTCATAACTGATATTTCCTTACTGGGCAACAATCCAATATATATCATGTATGAAAGGTTTGGTTTCTTTGGTGTGTTTTTTAAAAGGACGTTCCGGAGAAGAACATTAGCCAACTAGTAAATTAACTGGTCCCTGGTAGCCTTTACAAACGAGACCTCTCATTAGTCTTGAAATCTCAGCGTACTTGTTCTTGTTAAACAGAATTCCTGCATTTACTGGTCTTGGAGCTTTGAAGGCCGTTTATTAGCTGTACCAGAATGTTTGGGTAGGCAAGACTGGCAAGCAGAAGTCTCTCTTCCCATGAGTGGTAATAGCACTACTATTGAAAAACAGGATATGGCCGTGATGGTGAAAGTATGGCACGCATGTCCAAAGAGGCACACAAAGCTATGTCACCCAGCATGTGTGCCCTTTTCTGTTGCATGCATGCATAATCAGGGGTGGGTAGCAGGCAGGACGGGATGGAACGCAGTTCCACCGGCGGAAATGAAGATGTGTATGCAGCTCCAGCTGATTGGTGGCTGTCACTTCCTGGATTACCAGTCTCGGCTCAGCTCTCCTTTTTCCCCCCTGCTGCTGCTGCTGCTGCATCTGAGCTCCTTGCTTTTTTCCTCTTTCCTCCTTCCTGGCCTCGGAGGAGCTTCCCCCTCTCCTGCCTGGCTTCCCTCCAGCCTCATGCGGCCACCTCCTGCCTGAGGTGCAAGCAGAAGGCATGGGTGGAAGCGGCGCTGGCAGCATTTATGCTTCTGGCAGCACCCATTCGCCTAGCTACCCAATCTGAGGCAGGGGGTGACCCAGGAAGGAGAGTGTGGGAAATGCGAAGCAAATTGTACACTGTTTTATTGTTGCTGTCAGCCGCTCCGAGTCTCCGGAGAGGGGTGGCATACAAATCCAATAGATAGATAGATAGATAGATAGATAGATAGATAGATAGATAGATAGATAGATAGTCAGTCATCCCAACGAGCAACACTGGTAAGGTTGTAAGTCGAGGACTTAACACTTCCCTTGAATTATGATGATTGTTCAAGCCACTCCCACCTGGTCACATGGCTGGCAAGCCACTCCTACCCAGTCACATGACTATTAAGCCACACCCACAAAATAAGCCACACCCACAGTGTGGCAGTAAAAGTTTTGGCTGCCCATTACTGTGCGTAATGATCAGCTGTCCTTCATGTGCGCGGCAGTGCTAAACACCAAGGTGCGCAAGCGCGTCGGCCAGCTGATTGTCAGGTGTGCATGCATGCCAGAACCTGGAAGTCCATCTTTTCTGGAACGGAATTTTTCATGTACACGGCAATAATGAAAACCGGCCTGTGCATGCACACTGGCCAGCTAATTGTCGAGCGCACATGAGCACTAGAACCCAGAGGTTTGGCTTTTCTGGAGTGTGGTCCCGATAAGTGTTCTGTCTGGGTCACTCCAGAAGCCAATACCAACCCAAAAAGAGAAGTCAGACACACTGGTAAAAGGCAAAGGCAGTTTATATAATTCAAGGAAAACACAGGTAACAGAAAATGTCCTTACAAACAGGAAAAACGCTGGAACTTCAAATATATACACGAAGGCAATAATAGTCCATGAAGCAATACCAGATTCTTGCTGCCAAGACGAAGCTGTAGATAGCAAACAGACACCTCCCACGAGTCTTCTAGACTGCGAGGCCACAAGCCAAGGTCAGAGACGCTGAGAATCAAAACAGGTCACCGCAACTCCAATTGATAACACTCCACATGGCTTCAAGGCCTTGCCTGCCTTTTAAACCCTGCTGATGAGGACCACACCCAAACCCAGCTATTTCTAATTCAATGGTGATAATATTTCTTTAACTGCTCCTTTTGTTGCTCTGAACGTCTCTATCTCATGTCAATGACAGCTTGTGCGTCATCACCTAATGACTCCAAGCTACTGGCTGGGGAGAGCCCCCCCCCCGGGGCTCTCATGCTGTTCTCCTTCATCCCATTCCTGACTCTCCTCTCCCCCGTCCGACTGTTCAGCCCCCTCTTCTGCGCTATCATCCTCCTCCGGGCATGGAGCCAGCAGAGACACAGCTGGTCCCTGAGCAGCCTCAGGCTGAATCACAACAATAAGCATGCGAGTGTGATGTTTCTGTGTTCGCCATCACTGGACTATGATATCAGAGAATGTGTAGAATGGAAGGAGGTCTTCTAGTCTAGCCTTCTACTCAGGGTGGGAATACCTAAAGCATCCTAGACAAATGGTTGTCCAGCATTTTCTTGAGATGGAGCCTCCACAACTTCTGAAGGCAATTTGTTCCATCGATTAATTGTTCTCCATTGTATCTGGAAGGAGAGTCCAATATGGGTTATTCTCAATCCTACTGGTCGAGACTGAGTTTAAAATTAGCATAATATTAGGCACCGCCCCTTGCCTGCCCCCAGTGAGCTCAGTTTTAAAAACTCAGTCAATGTAACGAGACGTATGAGTTTGTTGTAATAAAGAAATGTTTTATTTTAAATTGTTTTTTAACTGTTTTAACTATCTCTCTTCTTGTTTTTCTGTTTCTTCAGGTACTACTGAAGTTGGAAGGGGTCTCTACCCTCCGTGGGCAGATTCCCCCATCGAATTTCCCCAGGAGACCTCTTCCCTCATAGAGGGTACCGTCCCACAAGGGGATCAGCCTGGTGTCACTGGCCTCCGTGGCCAAACTCGGCTGGGAGCCGAAGGTGGGGGGGTCCGCCCCCCCCACTGGGAGGCTCGGGGACACGGAGTTCCCCTGAAGAAAAGAGGATTCCCCGGTCAAAAGGCTTACAGAAGCTAAAGTAAATACTGAGAGGCAAACGGAGCCCAGCGCCACAGCCGCTGCCTTTAGAACAACGCGGCAGACTTCAAGGGCTAATTGCCGCCGACCATATGTTCGGCGGCCGAGCGCGCGCGCGCGCAATTCAAGGCCGGGTAACAGGAGAGACAGGAGAGCGAACGCCAGGGGAAGGTCATACTTTAATACCTGTTTGGCGGTCACCCGAGCCAGGGGGAATGCGAGGGCATGATCCCCCCCCACGTTAAGGCGGCAGTAGAGGCGGGAGGGCAAGCAGCCCTTTTCGCGCCTCTTTCTAATAAACGGCAACCCGCGCCCGCCATTTTGGACGGCTGGCGGGAATGTCTTGCTCCCCCTCCCAACCTGTTTTTCTCCAACGGCCCCATTTAGGCGCGAGGAGCAGTTGGGACGGCTGGGTCGCGCATGCGCCCTTCAGGGCAGGCACCGGAGGCCATTTTGAGGTGTCTTTGCAAGTGGTAAAAAGCAGCAGTAATAAAAGCTCCGTGCTTTCCTTGCCTTTCGTTACCATCTTCTCTTGCCTCACCGTGAGTACAATGGATGTCTGTGGCAATACAGATCCAGCCCCAGCCTCGGGTTCTGCCATTTCTGTTTCGGTGCCCAAGCCCAAGGAAAAGGGGAAGGTCAAAGCAAAATCCTCCCAATCATCTTCCTCAGCCATCAAGGAGGCCGAGAGGCGAATTCAGGCCCTTGAGCAAAAGTTGGAGGCAGCTCTCAATAGTGCTCCTTTGGCCAAACCAGGACCACCACTGGGCTTTGATGTAGCTGCTGACCCACATACCCCAAGGGAGAGGGTGGATAGAGACTGGTCCCCTGATCATGCAACCCCTGCTCAGCTGCAGGCACCCAGAAGCAGGCCCGGATCAGTGTGCCAAGAGAGACCAGTGTGGGGTTTCTCCCCTCAGGCCAAAGCGGTTCCAGCAGCTACCTTCACACCTACAGCTGCCGGGCTCAGGGATCAACCTGATATGTGGCAGGATATGCCACCGGCCTTTCAGGAGCTACTAACTAATGTCTATACAAAGGGCATAGCGGTTGGAGCTCAACAAGGGCCTCAACAACCAAGACAAGCCCCAACCCGGGACCTCTGGTCTGCACCGCCCCTTTCAGGTTTAGGTTCAGTGACTGAGGAGCCTGTGTTAATGGAGGATAGTGACAAAGACTACGATATGTCTGATGATGAGGCACCTCCAGAACAGCCACCGGTAGCTGGACTGTTCAAACAATCCTCATTCAGAACTCTGTTATATAAAGCAAAACAGACAATGGAGTTGAAGGATCCGGCCCAACCATCTCAGGCCGTACCATCAAGATCCTCTACTCTATTAAAAGAACCTAAGCCTGAAACAGACCATGTTCCGGCATCTGAAATTTTTGTGCAAAGTATCAAGAGACCGTGGCAATATCCAGCCGCGGCCCAGGGACCATCAGTGATAGAGAGGAAGTTCTACACGTTTGACGACGAAGTAGAGGCCCTCTTACAGTTTCCTCCCATAGATTCACCAGTAGTGACACTGGTTTCCAATGCGCTGGTCCCTGCCGAGATGGGAGACAATTTGAAGCCAGAAGACAAGAAGGCTGAGGTTCTCCTCAGGAAGACCCATATGATGGCCGGATGGGGGTTTCGGGCAGCGGCGGCTGCTTCCTTCTTTAACAGAGCCTCCATCGTCTGGATCGAGGATATGATGTCTCGCTTAGGGCCAGAGGACGGTCGGATGCGCCAGGATCTCAGTAAGTTGTTGGCTGCAGCAGAATTCTCTGCTGATGCCACCTTACATGCTGCAAAGTTCGCGGGTAGAGGGATGTCCGCCACCCTCGCATCACGCCGACTTCTATGGCTACGCAGTTGGCAAGCCGACACGAAATCTAAATGGCGCCTGGCATCATCGCCTTTTCAGGGGTCTCAACTCTTTGGGGACATATTGGAAAAAGTCCTCATAGAGGACAAGGACAAACGGAAAATACTTCCAAGGTCCAAGAGGGGTCAGGATCGTCGTCAGACTCCGTACAATTGACGTCAGTCCTTTCGTTGGGACACATCACGGTCAAACCAGCAATTTAGATCCTTTTCACAGGGCAATTACAACCAAAATGCCTACAGGAATGACCGTACCTCCTTTCCAGACAGGACCAGAGGTTATCAGTCCAACAGACGCCCCTTTCGAGGCTCCAGCCAACGTGGGTTTAAACGACCCAAATGACTTTTCATTAACACAGCCAGTAGGAGGGAAATTACACCTTTTCAGCGCCTCCTGGCTAACCACCTCCTCAGACAAATGGGCTCTGTCAACAGTAACACAGGGACTGCGGTTGGAATTCATTCAGCCCCCGCCCAACCGATTCCTACACTGCCCAACACCAAAGACCACCTCCAAACGGAAGGAACTACTTCAAGAAATAGGTCACCTCTTACAGATTCAAGCCATAGAGCCTGTGCCAAAACACACAGAGGGCATGGGATTTTACTCTATGGTGTTCGTAGTCCCCAAATCATCCGGGGGCTGTCGATTAATTCTGAATCTGAAACAGTTAAATCAATTCATCCTTTACCGGAGATTCAGGATGCACACCCTGCACACCATTCTAGCAGCTGTGCGACCTCACGACTTTCTCACTTCCTTGGACCTGAAGGAAGCTTACTTGCACGTACCAATATTTCCACCACATCGCAAGTATCTACGATTTTGTGTGGAAGGGACGCATTATCAATACCGGGCCATGCCATTCGGCCTATCATCGGCTCCTCGTACCTTCACAAAATTGCTCGACGTGCTCACAGCTCATCTCCGTGCACGGTCCGTCCGCCTGATGGCATACTTGGACGACATTATCGTGTTGTCCAAGTCCCAGGCAGGGGCACTCCGAGACCTCCATCTGACAATGACCTTTTTAGAAGAGCACGGCTTTACCATCAATATTCCCAAGAGCCAATTGATCCCCTCTACAAGGCTCCTACATTTGGGATCGGTGATAGACACCGCTACGTGCAGGGTGTCACTTTCACCAGACAGACTGGACAATATCTTGGCCTTGATAGCTTCTATCCGGAGACAACCAAAGGTGTCTCTAGCCCTGCTGTCCAGGGTACTGGGAACCATGGTTTCCTGTATAGGGATTGTGCCATGGGCCAGGCACCACATTCGCCCATTACAAGGGTTTCTGCTACCGGCACAGAAGGCGAAACTCAGCCAGTCAAACCGGCCGGTCAGATTGCCACACAGTGTCAAGGCCTCATTGGATTGGTGGACTTCACCAGCACTGTTCCAGGGTTGCTCGTTCCAAGCTCCCGACCAGCTGGTCATGACCACAGATGCAAGCTTGTCGGGTTGGGGCGCTCACATCGGTCCCCAGATGACTCAGGGACTCTGGACCAGGGAGGACCTCGACCCTGTAAACATCAATCTCCTAGAGCTCAGAGCTGTGTTTTTGGCACTCCAACATTTCGTGGCTTTGGTTCGAGGACGTCACGTCTTAGTCCTGACGGACAATATAGCAACAAAGGCTTACCTCAACCATCAGGGAGGCACGAGATCACCTCGCCTCATGAGGGAGACCTTGGCCCTCTTCGATTGGGCCGAGTGCAACCTGGCTTCTCTAGCTGCGGAGCACATTGCGGGAGTCAACAACGTCCAGGCCGACTGGCTCAGCCGAACAACCTTGGACCCTACAGAGTGGAGGCTGGACCCGCAGCTGTTCCGCAAGATCACACAGCGATTCGGGACACCACTGTTGGACTTGTTTGCCACTCACAGCAATACGCAGCTCCCCAGGTTCTACGCACGGTTCCACTCTCATATGGCAGAGAAGATCGACGCCTTACGGTCGAGCTGGCCGCGCGGTCTGTTGTACGCCTTTCCTCCGACAAATCTGGTACAGAGGGTGATAGACAAGATTATAATGGAGGAAGCGGAGGTACTACTTGTTGCCCCTCATTGGCCACGTCGCCCATGGTTCTCGGACTTGGTAGCGTTGTCGATCTCCCCACCTTGGCGGATACCGGACAAAATAATCTCCCTCAGTCAAGGGTCAGTCCTTCACCCGGACCCTCAATGGCTCCAGTTAGCCGTTTGGCATTTGAAAGGAACAAACTGAGGGAGCATTGTCTACCGGACAACATCATTGCCACAATGCAGGCCGCCCGCCGACCATCCACGTCCAGAATTTACCAGGCCACATGGGCAGCCTTTTGTAAGTTCTGCGACGGTAAAGGCGTACAACCTGGACAAGCTCATATTCTGACTGTCTTAGAATTTTTACAATCAGGCCTCGAAAAGGGACTGTCTCCAAACACCCTTAGGAGACAAGTGGCTGCATTGGCAACCGTCATCCGACTACCGGAATTCCGCTCCTTGGCAATTCACCCTTGGATACGGGATTTTCTTAAAGGAGCTTCTAACAGTCATCCGCCACCTCTTCATAGGTTTCCATCGTGGGACTTATCCCTGGTGTTGAAGGCCCTTACTGGGCCTCCCTTTGAACCTCTGAGAACTGTTCAACTTAACTTCCTTTCCATCAAGACGGCCTTTTTAGTGGCAATTACTTCGGCCAGACGGGTATCGGACTTGGCTGCATTATCCATCAGACCAGACCTTTGTATATTTTATCCGGACAGGGTGGTTTTACGTTTAGACCCATCATTCCTTCCTAAGGTTAACTCGATTTTCCACAGGAAGCAAGAACTAATTTTACCGGACTTTTGCTCACACGGTAGTCACCCTACAGAACTTAGGTGGCACAAGCTAGATGTGAGGCGAGCAGTTAAGATCTACATTAGAAGGACCGAGACCTTTAGAAGGTCCGAGTCATTGTTTGTTTCATTTGCAGAACCAAAGAAGGGTCTGGGCGTCTCTCCCAGTTCAATTAGCCGATGGATCCGGGACTGCATAGGGGAGGCGTATAAGGCTAGAGCTCAGAATCCACCTCAAGGGGTCACGGCACACTCTACTCGCAGTGCAGCCACGTCTGCAGCTTGGAGGACTCAAGCCTCAATCGAGGACATTTGTCGGGCTGCGACGTGGAAGACTCCATCTACTTTCACTAAACATTACAGACTGGATGCCTATGCTTCAGCTGAGGCATCTTTTGGGAGAAGGGTATTACAGAGGGTGTGTACCTCTCCAGCTGCCCTGACTTAACAATCTCCCTCCCACTTAATTTGGAACTTGGGTATATCCCATATTGGACTCTCCTTCCAGATGCAATGGAGAAGAACCGTTGTACCTACCTGAACGGTCTTCTCAGTGCACTGGAAGGAGAGTCCAAACCCACCCAGTACTGGATTGTTTCAGGGAAGCTGGGTTCGTTGAGTTGGTGGATGTTATATATATATTAGTTCAATAAAATAGTGTTGGATTATATTACCTGTCGTTTTTAAAACTGAGCTCACTGGGGGCAGGCAAGGGGCGGTGCCTAATATTATGCTAATTTTAAACTCAGTCTCGACCAATAGGATTGAGAATAACCCATATTGGACTCTCCTTCCAGTGCACTGAGAAGACCGTTCAGGTAGGTACAACGGTTCTTCTCACTGTCAGAAATTTTCTTCTAGGTTAAGCTGGATTTTGCCATTGATTAATAGTGATTCCGTCAATGCCAAAATCATTAAAATGACATTGCTCAAACGTGTTTATTGGGAGTACTTTTGATTTCTTTTGCCACAATCATTCTATTTCTATTTGTAGATTTTTAAAAAATCTTCTCCAGTTCCTTCTCTTCTGGTCTGCTCTCTCTAGCTGCTGCCACATCCATTATCCAGACTTTTTGTCTTTCTTATCAACAATTGTTAAGTCTGGGGTGTTATGTGGCAGGTGCCTGTCTGTTGGAGTGCTAAAGTCCCAGAGCAATTTAGTTTCTTCTGATTCTATTACTTTGTCTGTTTTATGGTCCCACCAATTCTCATTTGCAGGTGAATACTATTTCTTGAAAATAATTATTATTTCTCACTTGTCTTGGTCAACTCAAGGTGGCAAATATACCCAATTAGCCTGCCTCTTATTTTCTCCCACAGTAACAACTTGGCCAAATTCCCCCCAATAACATCTAATAACTAATGACATCTAGTAACCAATAATATCCAATAACAATCAAAAATCAATAACATCAAATAATCAATAGCCAATAAAACCAATGGGGAATAATTTAATTTAATTTATTTGTATTTCTAGGCAGCCTAACTCCCAAAATGCTCTGGGCAAAACTCTGCCAACAGCATCCAATATCCAATGATATCCAATAACAACCAATAACATCCAATAATAACCAATATCCAATAACATCCAATAACTAATAATATCCAATATCCAATAACATCCGATAATCAATAATGCCCAATCTCCTATAATATCCAGTATCCAATAATATCAAATAATCAATAGCCAATAATAGCCAATAATTAGCCAATTATTGGCTATCCAATAGCCAATAATATCCAACAACCAATAATATGCAATATCCAATAACCACTTGGATGAGAGTCATCTAACCAAGCTTCTTGTGTAAGAGAAGCCCCAACTCCTAGTTTTTGGCTTACTAGGCCAGCATCCAGTGATGGGCTACCAAAATTTTTACTACCACACTGTGGGTGTCGCTTATGCATTTTGTTTCAACATCTTTCAGTGCAAATTGGGTGCTCTGGGGTGGAGCTCCAAATTTTGCTACCGGAACTGCGTTCCTGACCGTTCTCGTAAGAGCTCATCACTGCCAGCATCTTACACACTACGCCAAACGGACTCTTCAATTGTATGGCTATGGTCACCTTCTTGATTTTTGTGACACACACACACACTCGTGGAACCCCATGGTTGGGAAATAAGATGGATGCGGTTCAGATATCTTCTCTTTGGCTGATCAAGTAGCTTTCAGGAAGCCACTTACCTGAGTGGCTTCATAACGGAGAAGGCTAAAATAATATTATTGAGGGAGATGACCAGGCTGAGCCTGAGGGTGGGGTCAAATGTATGATCAGTTTGGAGTCCCAAAAGAGACCTGAATCCACCTTCCCAAAGTCTCTTGACTCTTATGTGACATTAATTAGCATTGACTGTTAGTGGATCAGATTGTTATCACAGCTTGCATGGAATAAATTTGCAGAGTTTTTCAACTCTATTCTGGCTCCTGGTTTCTTGTGCCTGACATTAATGTCATTTTCTGGGAACCCAGCATAGTATGTCATATAAACTAAACCATCATCTGGTTTATTTAACAGAGTTGGGAGGGACGTTTTAGGTCTTCTAATCCAATCCTCCACCCAAGCAGGAGACACTATTTATTTATTTATTTGTTTGTTTGTTTGTTTGTTTATCTGTTTATCTGTTTATCTGTTTATCTGTTTATCTGTTTATCTGTTTATCTGTTTATCTGTTTATCTGTTTATCTGTTTATCTGTCTATTTGTCTATTTGTCTATTTGTCTATCTCTCTATCTCTCTATCTGTCTGTCTGTCTGTCCGTCCGTCCGTTCGTTTGTTTGTTTGTTTGATTTTTATGCCACCCTTCTTCTTAGACTTAGGGCGGCTTACAACACGTTAGCAATAGCACTTTTTAAAAAGAGCTAGGTTATTTCCCCCACAATCCGGGTCCTCATTTTATCCACCTCGGAAGGATGGTCTACGGAGAGGGGCGGCATACAAATCCAGTCAATCAATCAATCAATAAATCAATCAATCAATCAATCAATGGCTGAGTCAACCTTGAGCCGGTGATGAGATTTGAACTGCTGACCTTCAGATCTACAAGTCAGCTTTAGTGGCTTGCAGTACAGCACTCTACCTGCTGCGCCACTCTGGCTCAAATACCAGTGATAGTGAACCTATGCCACGGGTGCCACAGGTGGCACGCAGAGCCATATCTGCTGGCATGCGAGCCATTGCCCTAGCTCAGCTCCAACGTACAACTGTGGCGGCTAGCTGATTTTTGGCCTGCATAGAGGCCTTCAGAGGCTTCCACCAGGGAAGCCTCTGGAGCCTGGGAAGGGTGAAACACGAGCCCACTGGGCACACCAGAAGTTGGGAAACAGGCCGCTTCCAGCCTCCAGAGGGCCTCCGGGCAGTGGGGAAAGCTGTTTTTGCCCTCCCCAGGCATTGAACTATGGGTGTGAACACTCGTGCCTGCACGATAGTGCACGCACACGCTTTTTTGGCATCCAAAGAAAAAAAGGTTCGCCATCACTGCCCTATACTATTTCTGACAGATAGCAGTCCAGTCTCTTCTTGAAAGCTTCCAGGGATGAAGCTCCCACAACTTTTGAAGGCAACTTTTGTTCCATCGGTTGGTTGTTGTCACTATCAGAAAAGTTATCCTTATTTTCAGGTTGAACCTCTTCTTCATCAGTTTCCATCCATTATTTCTTGTCTGGCTTTGGAAAATAGCTTGACCCCCTTCCTCCTCTCTGTAGCAGCCCCTCAAATATCGGAAGACCACTATCATGTCACCCCTTGTCCTTCTCTTCACTAGACTAGCCATGCCCAGTTCCTGCAACCATCCATCGTACGTTTTGGTCTCCAGTTCCCTAATCCTCCTGGTTGCTCTTTTCTGCACTCTTTCTAGAGTCTCAACATCTTTTTTATAATATGGGGACAAAACTAGATGCAATACTCTAGGTGTGGTCTAACTAAGGCTTTATAGAATGGTTTTAATACCTCACTTGATCTTGATTGTTTCCCTCTGTTAATGCAATTTAGAATTATGTTGGCTTTTTTGGCTGCCACCACACACAGTTGTTTTTGTATGCATTGCATGTTAAGGAAACACACAACAATGTTAACTTTAGAATTTACTGTGACCCATAGAGTATGCCTTATACAAAGGACCTTATATAAGCCACGCTAGTGCATGGATAGAGGAATAAAAGATTGCTTAGGGAAGTGTGGCTCAAGTTTTATTGTGTCGCCTTGGTTGAAATGCTCCTGGTGGTATTTAAGGACAGCATCTGTTTACATCATCTGGGTTTGAAGCCAAGAGCAGCTCTCATCATTTGGCATTTCAATGCAACGTTGGGTTCTGCCGTTTGCAGCCTTTTGCAATCTTTCAGCCCATCCACTTCAGCTTTTGAAATGACTTTAACTCAGAAGGCAAGAAATGAAAAATAAAAGAGTTTTCCAAGCCAGTCGCTTTGGTGTCATCTTGGGCTGCCAATTCAGTTGAGATCTCAAAGTATTTTAATTTGGGGGTTATTTGCTTGTTCATGATAGCTCATGATGAGAAACAAGTGACCACAAAGATTCTTCAGCAGAAAATGAGAGAGGGAGAGGGGGGGGGGAGAGAGAGAGAGGGAGAGAGACAGAGGATAGGAGAGAAAGATGGAGAGAGAGAGAGAGAGATGGAGAGAGAGAGACAGGGGGAAAGAGATATGAAGAGAGAGACGTGGAGAGAAAGAGAGAGAGAGACGTGGGGAGAGAGATGGAGAGAGAGAGATGGAGAGAGAGACACAGAGGGGAGGGAGAGAGAGAGAGATGAAGAGAGAGAGAAAGAGAGAGAGAGACAGACAGAGAGAGACAGACAGAGAGAGACAGAGAGAGACAGAGAGATGGATGGAGAGAGAGAGAGAGAAAATGTAAGGCCTGCCTAGCTTGACCAGTAATCTAAACAGATAGGAGAGTTTTCATCTGACTTCTTGGAACAAGCTGTCATTGAAATAAGAACCCATTTCATCTTTATCTTTGCTGTGCACATAAAGCACCAAAGGTCAAAAACAAGCAGTATATTTGTATTAAAGGTTCTATCTCTGGACATTGAGAAGCTGGACTTTGGGTTTTGATGCTAGAAGTAGCAAAGGGATAGAAAATAACACCTGTTATGCGACTTTGCTTCTGTTTGGTATAAGGAGGGGAGAAGCAGAGAGAAACTCTGGAAGTTATTGTACCTTGTAGTAATAAAGCAGAGTTTTAGTAGTTGTTGTATTGTCTGTTCATTGTTTACTAACCTGACATACCTGATAAGTCTATGGAAAAAAATTATCTAAAATTCTTTTCCCTACTCAAAGCAGAAAGCAAAGCGAAAAGCAAAATCAGTAGCACTTATATACCGCTTCACAGTGCTTTGACAGCCCTCTCTAAAAGGTTTATAAGTAAGCCTCTTGCCCCCAACAATCTGGGTCCTTGTGTTACCTACCTCGGAAGGATGGAAGGCTGAATCAACCTTGAATCAGTCAGGATCGAACTGCTGGCATTGGAGTCCTATTCTAACTAATGCACCACGATGGCTCCTGTCTTATCAATGAGACAAAAATGGAAAATGTTTTTAACTCAATAGATGTTGATTAATGACTCCCATATTTGGTGATTGCAATAATCAACTCATAGGATTTGACCGGCATCCGCTGGCTGGGGAATTCTGGGAGTTGAAGTCCAAATATTTTCCAGTTGCCACGGTTGGGAAACACTGTTCTAATCCAACCTCCTGCCCAAAGCAGTCATCTTTATATCATCACAGATAAAGAGATGAAAACTTTTTTTAAAAAACAAAAAAACAAACATCCTCAAATGGATCACCCACAACTCTGGCAGGCAATCTGCTCCGTTGAGGAATTGTTCTCAACGTCAGGAAATCTCCCCTTAGCAATAGCAATAGCCCTTTTAGTTATACAGTGTTCCCTCGATTTCCACGGGGGATGCGTTCCGAGACCGCCCGCGAAAGTTGAATTTCCGCGAAGTAGAGATGCAGAAGTAAATACACCATTTTTGGCTACGAACAGTATCACAAGCCTTCCCTTAGCACTTTAAACACCTAAATTGCAATTTCCTATTCCCTTAACAACCATTTACTCACCATTATTACTGGTACTCACCACTGAATAAGACACTTAGTTATCCTGATATTTATAAACATAATTATTTATTAACAATAATTATTTTTTTTGTTATTTATTTGCAAAAATTATTAGTTTGGCGATGATGTATGACGTCATCGGGTGGGAAAAAACGTGGTATAGGAAAAAAACTGTGAAGTATTTTTTAATTAATATTTAGAAAAACCGTGGTATAGGCTATTCGCGAAGTTCGAACCCGCGAAAACCGAGGGAACACTGTATATGAATAAATGATGTATGAATGTTTATATTGGGGGGTTTAACTGTATTTTTATTATTGTATTTTTTTATTGTTGTGCACCGCCCTGAGTCTATTTGGAGAAGGGTGGCCCACAAAATTAATTAATTAATTAATTAATTAATTAATTTTATAGGTCACCCTTCTCCAAATTAATTAATTAATTAAATATACCACTTCACGGTGCTTTTACCGCCCTCTCTAAGTGGTTCACAGTGTCAGCCTCTTGCCCCCAACAATCTGGGTCCTCCTTTTACCCACCTCACAGTGGTGGAAGGCAGGGGTGGGCTACTACCCGGATGGGAGGGAACACAATGGGGTAGCGAAAATGGAGCTCCACCCCAGAGCCCCCAATTTGCACTGAAAGATATTGAAAGAAAATGCAGAGCGTCCTGCATAAGCCACACCCACAGTGTGGTAGTAAAGATTTTCGTAGCCCTTCATTGGTGGAGCCTGGTGACATTCAAATTGCCAAATTGCAGGCAGCCGGCAGTCAGCAGAAGTAGCCTGCAGTACAGCACTCTAACCACTGCGCCACCCCAGCCCTTGTTTCAAGCAACGTTAGAGATCACAGGTGGTCCATTCATGATGTGTCCTGCTCTGACCCACCTGCCAGAGCTTTAGGACAGGATTCCACCAATGATAGAATTTCTGTTGATGGTGTGAAGAAGGAGATCATGATCAAACCAGCCCACAGAAAATATCAGGACTTTCTTGGTTTGAAGATGATGACTACTGCAATGCTCTCTACATGGGGATACCTTTGGAGAGTGTCCGGAAACTGCAAAACGTGCAAAATGCAGCCGTGTGAGCGGTCATGGGCCTTCCTAGGTATGCCCATGTTTCTTCAGCACTCCATAGTCTGCATTGGCTGGTGATTGGTTTCTGGACGCAATTCAAAGTGTTGGTTATGACCTATAAAGCCTACATGGCATCGGGCCAGGTTACTTGTGGGACTTCCTCCTGTCGCATGAATCCCAGTGACCAGTCCGGTCCCACAAAGTCAGCCTTCTCCAAGTCCCGTCAACAAGACAATGTCGCTTGGTGGGGCACAGGGGAAGAGCCTTCTCTGTGGGGGCTCCAGCCTGTGAAATCAGCTCCCCCCACAGATTCATACTGCCCCTACCCTCCTCGCCTTCTGCAAAACTTTTAAGACTCATCTATGCTGCCAGGCTTGGGGCTATTAAACTCCAGCCCCTTTGCCAACAAATGTAATGTATGTTTGTTATTTGAGTGGGAATGGTTGATTTTTAATGTAACTGGGGATTTTAGATTAGATTAGTTTAAATTAATTGGATTTAGACACTTGTATGGTTTTTCTTTTATATGTTGTAAGCCTCCCCAAGTCCTCGGAGAGGAGCAGCGTATAACTCCAATCAATCAATCAAACAATCAATCAATCAATCAATCATGATGGGTTGATTTTAATGCTATATAGAGCGCTGGTGAGACCACATTTGGAATACTGTGTTCAGTTCTGGAGACCTCTCCTACAAAAAGATATTGACAAAATTGAACGGGTCCAAAGATGGGCTACAAGAATGGTGGAAGGTCTTAAGCACAAAACCTATCAGGAAAGACTTAATGAACTCAATCTGTATAGTCTGGAGGACAGAAGGAAAAGGGGGGACATGATCGAAACATTTAAATATGCCAAAGGGTTAAATAAGGTTCAGGAGGGAAGTGTTTTTAATAGGAAAGTGAACACAAGAACAAGGGGACACAATCTGAAGTTAGTAGGGGGAAAGATCAAAAGCAACATGAGAAAACATTATTTTACTGAAAGAGTAGTAGATCCTTGGAACAAACTTCCAGCAGGCGTGGTTGGTAAATCCAAAGTAACTGAATTGAAACATGCCTGGGATAAACATAGATCCATCCTAAGATAAAATACAAAAAATAGTATAAGGGCAGACTAGATGGACCATGAGGTCTTTTTCTGCCATCAGTCTTCTATGTTTCTATGATGACATGTCTCTTCATCAGAGTGAAGTTCTAAAGCAGCGGTCAGCAACCTGTGGCTCTGGAGCTGCATGTGGCTCTTTTCATCCTGCTGTTGCAGCTCCATGTCACCGATCGGCACCACAATTTTGAGAAGAGCTTCCGGTTTTGTGGGGGGGGGGGGGGGGAGAAGGGCATGCCAGGAGAGGACTCTATGGCAAGGGTTGGGTTTTCCATTCAGCTCCACAATTGATAGGGCTTTTAATTTAGGACTGGTAGAGGAAAAAGGACCCTGTGCTTGAAGGAGACTTATGGTGGGGAACGGGACTTCCAGTCGGCTCCAGAATTGAAGGAGGGGGATTCCAGCTAGGACCTTTGTGACTCTTTGTGTGTTTAATACCTCCGGAACCGCCTGCTACCGCCCGAATCCCAGCGGCCGATAAGGTCCCACAGAGTTGGCCTTCTCCGGGTCCCGTCGACTAAACAATGTCATCTGGCAGGCCCCAGGGGAAGAGCCTTCTCTATGGCGGCCCCGGCCCTCTGGAATCAACTCCCCCCAGAGATTAGAACTGCTCCCACCCTCCTTGTCTTCCGTAAACTATTTAAGACCCACTTATACCGCCAGGTATGGGGGATCTGAGACACCTTATTATAATTTATGTTTGGTATGTATGTGCTGTTTGGTTTTTAATTATGATAGGGTTTTTAGTTTTTTTTAAAATATTAGATTTGTGCCTGTATAATATTGTTTTTATCGTTGTTGTGAGCCGCCCCGAGTCTTCGGAGAGGGGCGGCATACAAATCTAATAAATTATTATTATTATTATTATTATTATTATTATTATTATTATTATTAATGTTGTTGACCTCTATCCTAAAGGAACACTTTACTTACATTCTTTGGATTTCAGTAACATCCCATTGCGTCCAAGGTCTTCTGTGGTGTTGTGCAGCCTTTCCAATCTGGCACACAGCAGGTGTGTTTAAGAGCACAATTTCTAGTTTGGAATAGTCACTAAGCTGAAATGGGAAGAAAACCTTTCCTCTGCATTTCCATGAGTTTATTAGTAAGAAAGAAGGATTACTCATTGTAAAGACAATATTAGCAACTATGGCCAGCTTCAATATTTAATTAATCTTTTGCAAGGGAGCCATCCTTGTGGGGTGGAGGAGGCATAAAAATGACAAACACATCATTTTATAACAGTTCGACAAAAACTATTAGGTGCATTATTAGTTTTTAATTACTGTACCAGATTTTAATGTTTGTAATTATATTTATTCACTAACCGTTGTCTCTATGACACTAGCTGAGTCTTTTTTTTTTTTTGGCCATTCTCTAGGGCTCGCCAATCTAGTTTGGTTCAGATATTTTGGGGTTTCCTACTAAATTAAGGGGGGGGGAGGTTTTTAATAATAATAATAATAATAATAATAATAATAATAATAATAATAATAATAATTTATTAGATTTGTATGCCGCCCCTCTCCGAAGACTCGGGGCGGCTCACAACAACGATAAAAAACAATATTATACTGGCACAAATCTAATATTAAAAAAAACTAAAAACCCTATCATAATTAAAAACCAAACAACACATACATACCAAACATAAATTATAATAAGCCTGGGGGAAAGGTGTCTCAGATTCCCCATGCCTGGCGGTATAAGTGGGTCTTAAGTAGTTTACGGAAGACAAGGAGGGTGGGAGCAGTTATAATCTCCGGGGGGAGTTGATTCCAGAGGGCCGGGGCCGCCGCAGAGAAGGCTCTTCCCCTGGGGCCCGCCAGATGACATTGTTTAGTCGATGGGACCCGGAGAAGGCCAACTCTGTGGGACCTTATCGGCCGCTAGGATTCGTGCGGTAGCAGGCGGTTCCGGAGGTACTCTGGTCCAATGCCATGTAGGGCTTTAAAGGTCATGACCAACACTTTGAATTGTGACCGGAAACTGATCGGCAGCCAATGCAGGCCACAGAGTGTTTAGATACGTGGGCGAATCTGGCAAGCCCCACAATGGCTCTCGCTGCCGTGGTCTGCACAATCTGGAGTTTCCGAACACTTTTCAAAGGTAGCCCCTAATTTTAATTAAAAAATTAGCAAAATGAAGCTGCAAATTAATATTTTCTGAAAAGCCCACTGCATTAATTACAACACATAGGCAGGACTTGAGTATTGGCAAGTTGTGAGTGGCTTGAAAAAATCCATTAGCTCAAGCCAGGAAGATCTGAATTCAGATCCTGGCTGAGGATTTACATGTTCTGAATTTCCTTGGCTGCATCTTAATTTAATTTGGGGGTTTGTTAAAAGTGGAAAAGGTCCAATGTTTGCCAGCCTGCCCATAACTGATTTTGTTGGCATTTTCAGAAGATAAGATGGATCTTGGTTAGTAAATGGATGGGAGACAACAAGGAAATATTACGTCGGTAGAAAAAACTGGGATGTAAAAAAAAAAAATCCAGAAGAGGGCAGTGGTAAATTATTTTGGTATTGTTGCCAAGAAAACCATAGTAATTTTGTGTATAGTTAACCAGGAACTGAGTTCAACTTTACGGTTGCATCTAATGGGGGTTCATTAATGGCTTCCCTTCAGTTTGGTAGTAAATAAATGTAACTGCAAACATTAAAATCTGGTGCAAGTCCTAGGCTCAGTGCTAGTCAACGTTTTCATCAGTGACTTGGCCAAGGGAGATGACAGGACAAGTTTCAGGGTTGCAGAGGACACAAACCTGGAGAGGTTTCTGATCCTGTAGAAAAGAGAAGTTTGTAGAAGATCTGAACTGGCTTGAGCAGAGGGCAGGAGCCGAGAGCAGCCAGAGGGATGGGAGGGGTGAGGAGACAACCTTTGGAAGACCATAGTAGGGCTATATCATTATGAAGAAAAATCTTTTAAGTTTGCTAGGAATCAAGCATGACTGCATAGCACATGATCTTTTCTCCCAGCCTCTCTTGTCCTTTCCGCCTTCCTTCCTGTCTACTTGCCTGCCTTCTTTTCTCCATCCCTCTTCCTTCTTTCCATCCCTCTATTTCCATCAACATTCCATCTGTCCCTTTCTTCCTCTCTCCTTCCCTCCATTTCCTTCCATCTCCTTCCTTCCATCCTTCCATCCTTCCTTCCTTCCTTCTTTTCCCTCCGTATCTATCTGCTGTGTCAGTAAATCCAGGCCTCCAAAACAACACTGGAGATATTTAATGTCCACTTCTCTTTCTCTCTCTCTCTTTCTGAGAGTGTGTGTGTAGGTCTATTTTTAGACAGCATTTACCAAATTAAGATATAACAAGGAACTGGAGAGCGACCAATTTTCTTTTTATATACTGTAAACACCGACTAAATGACACAACTTAATTTTAATTCATTTACCATCCATTCTGTCATAAATGGTTGCAAGCATCAGTGGCTGCTTCTCTGAAGAGAGAAAAACATTTTCACTTGAAAGCTTTACCCTATATTTCTAAAATACAAATGTGTGCAAGTCACTTTATAGAAACATAGAAGACTGACGGCAGAAAAAGACCTCATGATCCATCTAGTCTGCCCTTATACTATTTCCTGTATTTTACCTTAGGATGAATATATGTTTATCCCAGGCATGTTTCAATTCAGTTACTGTGGATTTACCAACCACGTCTGCTGGAAGTTTGTTCCAAGGATCTACTACTTTTTCAGTAAAATAATATTTTCTCATGTTGCTTTTGATCTTTCCCCCAACTAACTTCAGATTATCGCAAGGTAATCCAGAAAATAAATACACCCAGAAGAGCTAGGTCCACTTTATTAAAGGTTACGTTCATAGGACCTTACAGTTCTGAAAATATATTTCTCCCCTGTTGCCTTTGAAGCCCAAGAAACTTTAGAGCAGGGGTCTGAAACTGTGGCAATTTTAAGACGTGTGGACTTCAACTGTCAACTGTCAAAACCAGCTGAGGAACCAACAAACTGAGGAACCAACCAACAAAACCAGCTGAGGAACTCTGGGAATTGAAGTCCACAAGTCTTAAAGTTGCCAGAGTTGGAGACCACTGCTTTAGAGGGTCTCTTCTGAGCAGGGGCGGGCTACCATTCCCAGCCCTACTGGAATGGGCTAGAAGCATGCCCCCCCCGTGAGCCCCCGTGCCCTGCGTGCACGTGCCCCTCGTGTGGGATTCGGCTTCTGCGCATGCATAGAAGCCTAATCTTGAGCAAGGATGAGATTTCCACATTTTTTCACTTCTGCACATGCAGAAAATCCCCCCGGAAATAGCCTAAAAAAGGGGAAGTGGCCACTGCCGTTCGCCCCACTTGCCACTGTTCGCCCCACCACCCGTGCGCCTGTCACAGTGGCTCCCTGCTGCCTTTTGCCCTGCCCGTCCGTGCGCCTCTCGCGGCAGCGGCTCCCCACAACCACCCACTCCTGCCCACCGTGCTGCACTGCGAGTGTCCAAAGGCTTTCCTTGTGCCAGGGGAAGGTAAAAATGCCCTCCCCCATTTCCCTGGAGACTCTCTGGAAGCCAAAAACGCCCTCCCAGAGCCTCTGTGCAAGCCAACAATCAGATGGCCAGCACACACACACATTTTGGAGCTGAGCTAGGGCAACAGCTCATGTGCCAGCAGATATGGCTCTGTGTGCCACCTGTGGCACCCATGCCATAGGTTCGCTATCACTGTTCTAACAAATGCTTACTCAGAAACCTCCAGCCTCCAGCTAACACAATCCAAAGCCTTGGTGGGCTACGTGAGTATCTATAGTGTAAAACGTGTAAAGCTACTTGGTATAAGAAAGGGATATTGAGAGTATTTATCAACCGTATCAACTTTAAGATCCATGGACTTCAACTCCCAGAATTCCCCAGCCAGCAAACCTGGTGAATTCTGGGAGTTCAAATCCATGGAAATTAAAGTTGCTAAGGTTGAGAAACACTATGTGTAATGAATGAAATGCCTATATCTTAGATCATAGATAAAAACAACATAGATATTGTAAAATTGGAAGGGACTTTGGAGGTCTTCTAGCTGAACCCCTGCATAAGTAGGAGGCCTTGTACCATTCCAGACAACTGACTGTCCCGTCCCTTCACTATTAATGAGCCCTTATTTAGCTAGGGCTTCACAATCTCTTCTTTCCTGACTTTTATAGCTGTTGGCTTGCTTTCCCACAAATACACAGCGTAAATAATCATTAATTATTTTTTAATTAAATTGGTTTAATTATTTACAGATCATTTTGAGTACAACCCTCCATCTCCAACATGGGAAAGATTAAATTAAATTGCTGTTTATAGTCCATATACAAATTGCATTATTTCCAAAAGATACACTTGAAGTCATATTTCTGGCAGTTGGATATATAGTGTATCCTGTTTTATACTGGAAAGGTTAATTTGGACTGAAAGCAATTGAAGTGCACTAATTCTCAAAGAGAGGATGAATTTGGCATATTTCATCTCCACCCCACCTTTTTAAAAAGAGAATTAGGATCCTAATACATTGACTCAGCAAATAAGCTCAGAAAAGAGCAAAGAGAACCTCTATGATGGGCAAAGCTTGCTTTAATAGCATTGGTGATGATGCTTATTCCTTATACAGTGGTACCTCTACCTAAGAAAGTCTCTACTTAAGAACTTTTCTATTCAAGATTTTTTTGCCTCTTCTTAAGAACCATTTTCGACTTAAGCACTCAAACCCGAAAAAAATTCCCAGGAAATTTGAGAGCGGCACAAAGGCCCAGCCAGTTTCCTGCCATTCCCCCTTTAATCCCAGCCATCTCGGGCTTTTCTGGGCTGCCAGAGGAGCCTTTTAGTGACGCTTAAGGAGGCTTTGGCAGCCCAGAGTGAACGAAGCATTTTCCTTTCTCTGGGCGCTTGGAGACGGAATAAACCACTTTGCTGTGGTGACTCCCTCGCGCTGCCTCCCATACATCCAGTGCGAGGTTGCCTCCCAGAGCATCTGGGCATGGAAAGGCAAAAGGAGGCGCTTCACCCCGGCTGGGTCAACTCAGCTTCAGCCAAACCAAGGTGTCACCACAATGAAGGAAAGGCGCCGGCTACAAAGCGAGCGAGCGAGAGGAGAGGGAAGCCCTTCAGCATGGGAAGGAAGAGGAAGCAGGTAGCAGCAGCAGCAGCCGCCGCCGCCTTTTGGTCAAAGGAGCGGGAGGTTCCCCCTCTCGCTCGCCTGATTTTCTATCTCTGGTGCAGTGTATGGGAGACGTGTGTTCCTCCTCGCCGCCTCAGAGTCCCTCTTTTTTTTTTTTAAGCCTTAATGTTTTGGATTTTTTTTATTCCCCTCACCTCACTTTCTTCCTTTGGCAGTGACTGTCCTCCTCCTCTTCTTCTTCCTCCTCCTCCTCCCACCCAAATTCCGAGCTTTTATTTCTTTCCTAATGGGTTTGCATGCATTATTTGCTTTTACATTGATTCCTATGGGAAAAATTGCTTCTACTTACAAAGTTTTCTACTTAAGAACCTGGTCACGGAACAAATTAAGTTCTTAAGTAGAGGTACCACTGTATTTCCTTTTGACAATCAAATTCGGAGTATAGAATAACAGAGTAGGAAGGGACCTCGGAGGTCCGCTAGTCAAACCTCCTGCTCTACCAGACGACCCTACCATTCCAGACAAATGGCTGCCCAGTTTCTTCCTGAAAACCTCCAGAGATGGAGCAATAGCAATAGCATTTAGACTTATAGACCGCTTAATAGTGCTTTATAGCCCTCTCTAAGTGGTTTACAGAATCAGCCTCTTGCCCCCAACAATCTGGGTCCTCATTTTACCCACCTTGGAAGGATGGGAGGCTGAGTCAACCTTGAGTCTACTGAGATTCGATCTGCCAAACTGCTGGCAGCCGGTGATCAGCAGAAGTAGCTTGCAGTACTGCACTCTAACCACTGCGCCACTGCCACCGAGCACCCACAACTTCTGGAGGGAAGTCATTCCATTGGTTGATTGTTCTCACCGACAGGAAATTTCTCCTTAGTTCTAAGTTGGATTTCTCTTTGTTAAGCTTCCATCCAAAGTTCTTTCCATTCCAACCCAATGACTCTACATTTATTTATTTATTTATTCAATTTTTATGCCGCCCTTCTCCTTAGACTCAGGGCGGCTTACAACATGTTAGCAATAGCACCTTTTTAACAGAGCCAGCATATTGGCCCAACAATCCAGGTCCTCATTTGACCCACCTCGGAAGGATGGAAGGCTGAGTCAACCTTGAGCCGGTGATGAGATTTGAACCGCTGACCTGCAGATCTACAGTCAGCTTTAGTGGCCTGCAGTACTGCATTCTACCTGCGGCGCCACCTCAGCTCGTATATTCCATGTATACCTCCTATCATTTAGAAATGGTCAGTTTCCTTGAAGAGAGACTGATCACTAGTGGTGAAATCCAATTTTTATTACTACCGGTTCTGTGCAGGTAGCTTGGGCATGGTGTGGCTTGCTTGCTTGCTTGCTTATTGATTGATTGATTGATTGATTGGATTTGTATGCCTCCCCTCTCCGTAGACTTGGGGCAGCTAACAACAGTAATAAAAAACAGCATGTAAATCCAATACTAAAACAACTAAAAAGCACTTATTGTATAACCAAACATACATACCAACAAACAAACCATGCATAAATTGTAAAGGCCTAGGGGGAAAGAATATCTCAGTTCCCCCATGCCTGACGGCAGAGGTGGGTTTTAAGGAGCTTATGAAAGGCGAGGAGGGTGGGGGAAATTCTAATCTCTGGGGGGAGTTGGTTCCAGAGGGCCGGGGCCACCACAGAGAAGGCTCTTCCCCTGGGCCCCGCCAAATGACATTGTTTAGTTGACAGCACCCGGAGAAGGCCAACTCTGTGGGACCTAGCCGGTTTCTGGGATTCGTGCGGCAAAGGCGGTCCTGGAGATATTCTGTTCACAGAGTTGATTGAACGTCACTTTGACCAGAAGACACCCATGAATTGTAGGGATGGCAGCTGTTGTTTGCCCCACTGGAGCTCTTTACCTCCACGTGTGATTATGTTTCTGCTCAGCAACGGAGAAGGTTTTCGAATTCATCTCTTCCTTTCCCTGCTTTTTGTTTTGGCTCAGTGGTGAGTTAATGGTGCAAAGGTGCACGGGTTTAATTTTGCTGTATGACGCAGTTTGCCAACTGCAGGTTTATTTATTTATTTTGCCCAGCTGTGCCTTGTTTGGGATGGCGATTGTAAAGGTTACAGTTGAAAGGGAATCGTTAATGGAATGGCTCAGCTCAAAGGTTTCTGAGGTTTCCCAAACGATCTGATTGTCCTTCTCAGAGACGTTTTGCCTGCTGGAGGCATCCACATCCATCACCCAAGGCTGAGATCGGAGGGTAACAGATGGCTTCTCAAAACTCGGAAGCCTGATAGGGAAGTCCCTTGAAGCCGGGCCCCTTTTCTTGTCTCCTGTCCTCTAAATCAAACCGGTCGGAGTGACCTTTCTCATTTCAGCAAGGTGGCTGCCAAATAGGTTTGCGTCAACCTGTTGCACATTGGCGGAGGTAGAATTGTGGGTCCAATCCAACTCTTGTCAAGTTGGCAGATAAGAGAACGAGGGAGGAATGGAAAGCGATGGCGGTTAAGTGTTCAGAACCCAGCCAGTCTTGTTTTTCTGGCTTGGTTGCGATAATGGGAAAGGGCAGGAGCTTTCCTGCCTGTGTTTGTGAGTTGCTGGAATTGTCACTCCCTCTTGGGTAGAGCAGATTAGAAAATCCACTCCACAGGAAGACCACAACTACACTTTATTGAGATAGACGTGTAAGAAGAGAATCTTGCAAGTCTGATTCTGCTGCATCCGATGTAGGAGGAGTAACGAAACCTGAGGGTGGAGTTTGTTTGTTTGTTTGACATGATCGAAACATTTAAATATGTTAAAGGGTTAAATAAGGTTCAGGAGGGAAGTGTTTTTAATAGGAAAGTGAACACAAGAACAAGGGGACACAATCTGAAGTTAGTTGGGGAAAAGATCAAAGGCAGCATGAGAAAATATTATTTTACTGAAAGAGTAGTAGATCCTTGGAACAAACTTCCAGCAGACGTGGTTGGTAAATCCACAGTAACTGAATTTAAACATGCCTGGGATAAACATAGATCCATCCTAAGATAAAATACAGGAAATAGTATAAGGGCAGACTAGATGGACCATGAGGTCTTTTTCTGCCGTCAGTCTTCTATGTTTCTATGTTTCTATGTTTGTTTGTTTATCTATTTATCTATTTATCTATCTAATCTATCTATCTATCAGATGATAGATAGATAGATAGATAGATAGATAGATAGATAGATAGATAGATAGATAAATAGATAAATAGATAAACAAACATAGAAACATAGAAACATAGAAGACTGACGGCAGAAAAAGACCTCATGGTCCATCTAATCTGCCCTTATACTATTTCCTGTATTTTATCTTACAATGGATATATGTTTATCCCAGGCATGTTTAAATTCAGTTAGTGTGGATTTACCAACCACGTCTGCTGGAAGTTTGTTCCAAGGATCTACTACTCTTTCAGTAAAATAATATTTTCTCATGTTGCCTTTGATCTTTCCCCCAACTAACTTCAGATTGTGTCCCCTTGTTCTTGTGTTATCTATCTATCTATCTATCTATCTATCTATCTATCTATCTATCTATCTATCTATCTATCCATCTATTTATTTATTCATTCATTCATTTGATTTTATTATGCCGCCCTTCTCCTTAGGCTCAGGGCGGCTTACAACATGTGAGCAAGAGCACTTTTTAATTAACAAAGCCAGGGTATTTCCCCCACAATCCGGGTCCTCATTTTACCCACTTGGAAGGACGGAAGCCTGAGTCAACCTTGAGCTGGTGATGAGATTTGAACCGCTGACCTGCAGATCTACAGTCAGCTTCAGTGGCCTGCAGTACTGCACTCTACCTGATGCACCATCCTGGCTCTTAAAGTATGAATAGGAGTTAAATAGGAGTTAAAATAGGAATCAACCTAGAACAGTGATGGCGAACCTTTTTGGCTTCTGCACATGCGTAGACGCTGAATCTTGTGCAAGCACCCATGGGCACACGTTGGGGACACAGAGATGCATGCGCATCTCCATTTATGCTTCCACACTATAGTGTGGCCTGTCCTGGGTGCAATCAACCACTGCATGTGGATTAGGTGATTATGAAAGCATATTTTAAATTCTAGTTTGCTACTACAACATTTCTGCATTCTTACTCCAAACTCCTGGGTTTTTTAGCGGGGCATTGTCATTTCCCCATGATTGTGGCGTTTTTAATCTTGACTGCTCCTATTTCAGGTAAACACTTTAAAATCTGATGGGATCTGGGGAGGGGGCATCTCATGATGTTCTTCATATTTTTATTACTGTTCTTAAAAAGTACATTAAAAAAAAGATTAGAATTCTGTGTCTACCTCCAGGGAATGGCATGGCTAAGATAGCTTAGATAGGCTTTGTACTGCGAGCATTGCATTGAAATTATAAAATTACAACGTTGCTAGCTTTTAACTGAGCACTGTATTTTTCGGAGTATAAGATGCACCTTAGTTTTTTTTTGGGGGGGGGGAAACAAGGGGGGGAAATCTGCCTCTGCCTCCAGCAATTTGCCTCCCAGCAAACAGTACAGATGATACACAATGTTTGCTGTGTATTTCTGTGCATGTGTGTCTGACCCATAGAAATAGCAAAGAATTGGAGAAATGGACATTATGGCAGTATATTAATACCAGAAAATTTTCTTAAATGTAGTCACACTAATTCCTCCCAATTGTTTAAATAGATCTACTCCAAACATGACTAAGTCAAGGTTTAACTCAGCTGCCGTATACAATAGCATCCGACTAAGCATTTATTTTAAAAAGCTTCTTAATTTTGTTAAGTTGTCTAGAACAATAAAAGAGGCATCTTTTAAAAGTAAGTCTATTAATGTAAACATTCTACAAGCATTTATAGTTCTTGACTTATCTCCTTGCATCCAGTTTCAGCAGTCTGATTAGCACAAGAAAATAAAAATTTGCCGCTGCCTCTCTCTACCAGCAATTTGCCTCCTTGCATCTTCAGTTTTCACTTTCAGTTTAGCAGTGGCCAACCAGCCTGCAGCCTCTATCATTTAGCCTCAGTCAGCTGATGGTTGGGAGCAATATGTAAATTGCTTAGAGAGGGTTGTAAAGCACTGTGCAACATCCCCATTGTCATCAATGGGTATTCCACCTCTGGAGGTTTTTAATAGCAATAGCATTTATTTATTTTATTTATTTATTTTATTTATTTATTAGATTTGTATGCTGCCCCTCTCCGTAGACTCGGGGCGGCTCACAACAATAACAAGAACAATGTAAAAAACAAATCTAATAATTTAAAAAACACTAAAAACCCCATTATTAAAAGCAAACACACACACAAACATTCCATGTATAAACTGTATAGGCCCGGGGGAGATGTGTCAGTTCCCCCATGCCTGACAGCAGAGATGGGTCTTAAGAACTTTACGAAAGGCAAGGAGGGTGGGGGCAGTTCTAATCTCCGGGGGGAGCTGGTTCCAGAGGGTCAGGGCCGCCACAGAGAAGGCTCTTCTCCTGGGTCCCGCTAAACGACATTGTTTAGTCGACGGGACCCGGAGAAGGCCAACTCTGTGGGACCTAACCGGTCGCTGGGATTCGTGCAGCAGAAGGCAGTCCCGGAGGTATTCTGGTCTGATGCCATGAAGGGCTTTATAGGTCATAACCAACACTTTGAATTGTGCCCGGAAATTGATCGGCAACCAATGCAGACTGCGGAGTGTTGGTGTGACATGGGTATATCTTGGAACGCCCATGATTGCTCTCGCAGCTGCATTCTGCACGATCTGAAGTTTCTGAACACTTTTCAAAGGTAGCCCCATGTAGAGAGCGTTACAGTAGTCGAACCTTGAGGTGATGAGGGCATGAGTGACTGTGAGCAGTGAGTCCCGGTCCAGATAGGGCCGCAACTGGTGCACCAGGCGAACCTGGGCAAACGCCCCCCCTCGCCACAGCTGAAAGATGTTTCCCTAATGTGAGCTGTGGATCGAGGAGGACGCCCAAGTTGCGGACCCTCTCTGAGGGGGGCAATAATCCCCCCCCCGGGTTATGGACGGACAAATGGAATTGTCCCTGGGAGGCAGGACCCACAGCCACTCCGTCTTATCCGGGTTGAGTTTGAGTCTGTTTAGGTATATAAGTCTAAATGCTATTGCTATTAAAAACCTCCAGAGGTGGAATACCCATTGATGACGATGGGGATGTTGCACCCAACATTGGAGACAGCAACGGATGAAGGATGCGATGGAGGGCTTTGCCCTGGTTGAGCCAGCTGTTGAAAACAGATGTTGCTATTTTCTCATTCTCCCCGCCCCTTGCTCCCCAAATATGAGACAGACAGCAGAAGGAGACCTTTAAAGGAGAAACAACAGGGAAGCCAGGCAAACAAGCCCTTCTCTTTTGTGTGTTTGTGTGGCTTTGAAAGAAGAAAAATCCCTCTGACTGAGGAAGGAATGGCCCAGCTTGAGAGCCAAAAAGCCTCTTTATCAGCCTCATCAGCTCTCGTGAAGGGAGGGAACTGGGTCCCAATTGTAAAGCAGCTGCCGTCGCCTTGACAGCAGAAGGGAGACCCACGAGGGGGACTTCTCCGGAGGCATTCATCGGCTCTCCTGGCCTCCAAAGTCTTTATGAACGATGTAAAGATCTATTTTATGATCTCGTTTGCTCAATATGTGCCATAAACATTCTTTTTTATGTTGAAACATAATGCACAGAACGAGATCCCCATCCAGAGGGGCTTCTTTCTGCGAAGGAAAATGAATAAAGCTGCGTGGAGAAAAAAAATTGAGAAAAGGAAAATAAATAAACAAAACTCCTAGTTTTGCCCATTTGGGATAAAGGAGGAGTAATTTACTTGCCCAGGACATGGGACAGGAAGTTGATTCTGGTTTTTTTCTTCCCTTTTCCCCAATGCCTTTCAGCCACTGGGTCTCTCTCTCTCTCTCTCTCTCTTTTTAAAATTCATTTCTTATTAGTTACATTTTTTATTTTATTTTATTTATTTATTTAATTTACTTGGATTTCTAGGCCGCCCTTCTCCAGGGCACTCGGGGCGGCTTATATAATAAAAGAAATATAAAATACAGAGTTTCAACAACCCAAGTATAAAGTCGTAGTGCTTAATAAACATTGTGTTGGCTGGGTATTTAATTGGGGTGCCCATACATGGGGGGCAAGGCACATGCAGAAGGTGTGGGGGCAGGGTGAACACGCAGGGGTGCAAAACATGGGGTCACGCATGCATGCATTGGGGTGGGGCACGCAAGAGTCACATGCATGCGCTGGGATCATGCACACATCGCATTATGGGTGTCTGTGCATGCGCTTTAGGCACTTAGCGTGAAAAAGGTTAGCCATGTGCAGAAGCTGAATCATGTGCATGCCTCACGCTGCCATCGCTACTGGTTCTCTGAACCACTGGCAGCAGCCACTACCGGTACCCTCGCACTGGGCCGAACCAGTAGCATTTCACCCTTGATCAGAGATTGTGTTTGCTCGCCATGTGAAATCTGCGTGTGATCTGAGGCCAGCCTTTGTGTTAGTCACTCTCTTATTTTGCTAATCAGACTAATTAAAGGTTGCCAATCTCATTAACTGCTGGCATTTCAGCAGGAATTATTGTTCTTAAGGAAATTGGGTGTCTTGTCGCACATCTTGGATTTTGTGATCTGAATAGTTCATAGCTTGGTGCTTGTGGGGCAAGGAAATTTGCATTATGAATGGTGCAGACTATACACAGAATGGAAACAGATAATGTCAGGTGCAAGAAATCAGGAACCGGGATTGTTCAAATGAGAACCATTCTCTTCCATGCTATCTCTTATACAAGAATCTCAACTAATTTATTCATTTATTTATTTATTCGATTTTTATGCCGCCCTTCTCCTTAGACTCAGGGCGGCTTACAACATGTTAGCAATAGCACTTATTAACAGAGCCAGTTTATTGCCCCCACAATCTGGGTCCTCATTTCACCCACCTCAGAAGGATGGAAGACTGTGTCAAACTTGAGCTGGTGATGAGATTTGAACCGCTGACCTACATATCTACAGTCAGCTTCAGTGGCACTCTGCCCGCTGCACCACCCCAGCTCTATAATGGTGAATTGGCAGAGATAAGAGTCAGTGGAATTCAAGGTGGGCTCGACTTAGATTTCTTGTGGGCCTGAAGGGACTCAAAGCTAATGACACATTTGACCCCTCCTTCAGACTCAACCAAGTCATCTCTTATAGGAATAGTCAGATAAGAGACAGCATAACCTTCAGCTGGATAATGGGTGAGGCAAGAGTTTCTGAAGAGATATTCCCTAATGTCAGGCACAAGAAATTGAGAACTGAGGTTGTTCAAATGAGGACAACTTTATTCTATGCTATCGTTCCCAACAAGAATCTGAACTACTAACAACCAGGGCAAATTGGTGGTAGGTAAAAGCTAATGGAATTCATGGAGGCCTGGATTGAGATCTCTTGTGGGAGCGAAGGGACTGAAGACTGATGACACATTTGACCCCCTCCTTCAGTCTCAGCCTGGCCATCTCCTATAGGAATGGTCAGATAAGAGACAGCATAGCCCTCAGCTAGATAATGGGCGAGGCAAGACTCTCAGAAGAGAAGTTCCCAAATGTCAGGCTCAAGAAATCAGGAACCAGGATTATTAAGAAAAGTACAAGTTTATTGCTAACACACTCTATAAGAATCTGAGCTACTAACAGACAAGGCAAAATGGCTGTTGATAAGAGTCAATGGAATTCAAGAAAGGCCGGAGGGCTGGACTTGTGGGCACAAAGGGACTGAAGATTGACCCCTCCTTCAGGCTCAGTCTGGTCATCTCCTACAGATAGTAAAGTTTCATCTTGATTTAGAAGGCATTATACAATGCAGGTAGTCCTCAACCTACAATCATTGGTTTATAGACCGTTTGAAGTGCTGAAATGGTGATTTAGGACTGATCCTCACACTAATGACCAACACAGCATCCCTACATTCACATGGTCAAAATTCGGATGCTTGGCAACCCGCAGTAATTTATGACAGTTACAGCATCTTGGGATGTGGGTGAGGGTGAGGGGCATGTGACTATTCCCAGCAGCTTCCGACAATCAAAGTCAATGTGGGATTTGATTCACTTAACAACTGGTGAGATCCTTTAGCAACTGTGGCCAAACAGGCTGCAAAATCAGGCACAATTCACTTAACAACCCCCTTGCTTAGCGATGGAAATTATTGTTCCAGTTGTGAGCATAAATCACTGTTTATATCTCCTTATAAATAAACAGGAATTGATCACGTTTGGAAATAAAGTGCATGTGAGCTTTAAGGCTGCCCTAGAGAGATTTTGGCACACCTACCTGATATGTATATGCTAACAGTGAGGAAGATTGGACTGTCCCTTAAGATTTCTACCAGTTTTAACATTTTAATTTAATGTTGGGGTATTGCTTAGGGATGTTGCAAATGTCAGGGCTTCCCCAGGTATCATATTGCTGACTCTTAACATAGATAAATGAAACTGCCTTACAGTGTGTGCATCCAGTTTGATTGTCTTATCCCAACTGACAGGTGTATTTCCCAAGCTAGTTCTCAGGAATCCTTCAACAAGATGGGAGGAACTGAAGTGACATCGTCCCTGTGAAAAACATGGGATTCATTTTCTTGGTTTAATAAGATTTTGCCTCCGAGCCACAGCTTCTTCTTTTTTTCAGAATAGAATACAGAATAACAGAGTTGGAAGGAACCTTGGAGATCTTCTAGCCCAACCCCCTGCTTAAGCAAGAGACCCTGAATAGAATAGAATTTTTTATTGGCCAGAATAGAATAGAATAGAATAGAATTTTTATTGGCCAAGTGTGATTGGACACACAAGGAATTTGTCTTGGTGCATATGCTCTCAGCGTACATAAAATAAAATATACATTTGTCAAGAATCATGTGATACGACACTTAATGATTGTCATAGGGGTCAAATAAGCAATGAAGAAGCAATATTAATAAAAATCTTAGGATATAAGCAACAGGTTACAGTCATACAGTCAACATGGGAGGAAATGGGTGAAAGGAATGATGAGAAAAACTAGTAGAATAGAAGTGCAGATTTAGTAGAAAGTCTGACAGTGTTGAGGGAATTATTTGTTTAGTAGAGTGATGGCGTTCGGAAAAAAACTGTTCTTGTGTCTAGTTGTCTTGGTGTGCAGTGCTCTGTAGCGACGTTTTGAGGGTAGGAGTTGAAACAATTTGTGTCCAGGATGTGAGGGGTCAGTAAATATTTTTCCCGCCCTCTTTTTGACTCGTGCAGTATACAGGTCCTCAATGGAAGGCAGGTTGGCAGCAATTGATTATCCTCTGAAGTCTGTGTCGGTCCTGTTGGGTTGCAGCACCAAACCAGACAGTTATAGAGGTGCAGATGACAGACTCAGTGATTCCTCTGTAGAACTGTATCAGCAGCTCCTTGGACAGTTTGAGCTTCCTGAGCTGGTGCAGAAAGAACATTCTTTGTTGTGCTTTTTTGATGATGTTTTTGATGTTAGGTGACCATTTTAGGTCTTGAGATATGATAGAACCTAGAAATTTGAAGGTCTCTACTGTTGATACTGTGTAGAATAGAATAGAATAATAGAATAGAATATTTTATTGGCCAAGTGTGATTGGACACACAAGGAATTTGTCTTGGTGCATCAGTGTACATAAAAGGAAAGATACGTTCGTCAAGAATCATAATGTACAACACCTAATGATAGTCCGGGTTCAAATAAGCAATCAAATCATATTAGGAACCAGTCGATATAAATTGTAATGATACAAGCAACAAAGTTATAGTCATGCAGTCATTTGTGGGAGGAGATGGGTGATGGGAACGATGAGAAGATTAATAGTAGTGCAGACTTAGTAAAAAGTTTGATTGTGGTGAGGAAATTATTTGTTTAGCAGAGTGATGGTGTTTGGGAAAAAACTGTTCTGGGTCTAGTTGTTCTGGTGTGCAATGCTCTATAGCAGGGGTCCCCAAACTTTTTACACAGGGGGCCAGTTCACTGTCCCTTGGACTGTTGGAGGGCCGGACTATTAAAAAAAATGAACAAATTCCTATGCACACTACACATACCTTGTTTTAAAGTAAAAAACAAAATGGGAATGTGCTATTTAGAGGGAGGAGAAGGTCTGAGATTCATATATGAAATTCATAATGGTTAATAAGTTAGAAATATAATTGGTGCTGCACTTTTTGAAGGAACATTAAGGAGGAAATTTAATTTAAAAAATGAATGTAACTGGATGACAAAATTAGGAAAAAAACTTTTGCAACTTTTTTGATAATTGATATTAGTTACTAACAAAATACTGCATTTTATTCATGGAAAATTAGATGGTACACTGTGTTGTTTGAATGTATGTTGAGAGAAAAAATTAAAAAAATTAACACCCCCCCAAAACAGTCCTTCCTTCCTCTGTCCTTTCATTTTATTCTTCCTTCCTTCCTTTCTTCCTTGTTCCCTCCATTTCTCCTTCCTTCCTTCCCTCCTTCATTCCTCTCCACTTCTCCTTCCCTCCCTCTCTTTCCCTTTTCTTTCTTTCTCTCTCTCTTTTCCCTGTGCTCTTGTCACTCACCGGCGGGCCGGATAAATGGTCTCAGTGGGCCGCATATGGCCCGTGGGCCGTAGTTTGGGGACCACTGCTCTATAGTGTCATTTTGAGGGTAGGGGTTGAAACAAATTAGGTCCAGGATATGAAGTGTCTGTAAATATTTTCCCAGCCACAAGTTTTAAAATTGCCAAGTCTGGAGGCCCTTGGTCTATGAGAAAAAGCACCAAAATCAGATCTCACCGTTCATCCATGAACTACAAATATTCTCTTCTATTGGTAACTTTTCTTTTAATTGTTGCTCTTCAAATCAACCATGCCATTAGCTTGATCTTTCTCAAAGCATCAGCACATCCAGTTCTTCTAACATATAGTTGTCTATCAGATATGTGTGTCAGGGTTCCGACCAATGCCCTAATAAAATCAAGAGCCTCAAGCCATTTAGCAAGAAAAATCCAGTTGTTTATTAGGAACGCCATGTTGTCACGAACCGAGTGAAGTCAGCTCTGACTTCACCCAGTTCGCCCCTTGCCTCTGATCTGTTTCCCCTTCTCCCCTGAGTGTGTCACCAATCACATTCCCTAACGAAGTAATTTTGAGTGTCGTACAAGTCACTTCCTCCATCCATTGTGGGTCTCCATGGAGATGGCCTTGTCTTCGGACTGGCTAGAATGTGTTTTGTTTTGACTGAGGTCTGAATTCCTCAGTACAGCTGCGAGGTATGATTTTCCATCCCCTGCCTATGGCAACTTGGGAGCAGGTCAGAAAAACTTTGTGAGTTGACAATGTGTTCTGCTGGGCTCTCTGATAGGAGCCTCCCGAAAATTCAAGGGTACAAAGTTCAGACACACACACATTTGAAAATTCAAAACAATATTCTTTATCACAAAATTCAAAATAAACAAAGCACTCTTTTTGTATTGCAAAGAGCACTCTTCCCAAAACAACTGGGTAGTCTGTACAATTTCCCTTAAGCAGTCATTAAGTACTTAGCTAGCAGCTGTGAAGAAACTTCACACCCCTTCTTCTTCCAACGAAGTGAGACACACTCACACGTTGCTCTGCTTTGGTTTCAAAGGCGTGAAAAAGCAACAAAGTCCAGTAACACAAGATTCCTGATGAACTCCGATCAGATATTCTTCCACAACGGCCAAACCCACATGCTGCTATTTATAGCAGCAGCCCTAATTACTGGAGCCCCACCCAAACACAGGTGGCCTCCCTTATTTCCTGTAATATGTTCTTACTTGGTCTCTTCTACGCATAATTCTGTGCTTGCGGGGGTCCAAAACGTCATCATCCGAATCAAAGGAAGATAAGGGAGATTGACTGCCTGGGCTGTGTGCTAAGCCCTCCTCTGCTGAGTCATTCCCACCTTCTTCTTCGTCCGAGGAAATTAAACTCTGAACTGATTCTGTCGGCAATAACACAGGCTTGTGACATGATGAATTTTCCCCTGCATCCACCTCCCCATTCCCTGGGGCAGGAGCTGGGCCAGAGCCAACCACAACACAATGTGGCCATGAACTCCCAGAATTTCTTAGCCAGCATGGCTATTATGGTCTAGTCTGGCATATCTTTTCTTATATGTTTGGTGCTGTCTGAGCTTCAGATTTTGAGCAAAGAAGGGGAATAGAAAGTCCACTCATTTTTGTGGCAAGTGTGTCCAGACAGATTAAGTGGGATGCTTTTGTTTAATGGCCACCATTAAAAGGCCATTAATGGAATTACCGTTCTTTCTTGACTCTGCCATACTGAACGACTGGAAATAGCATCTGCTAGTGTAGCAGTTTGGATGAGAAAGAATGGGAAGGAAAGAGAAGTATATTTATTTTATTTAAAATAAAATCTTATAACTGACACTGGGTAGCTCTCTCTCTTTAAAAAAAATATTTTTATTGATTTTATAATATAAAACACGTGCAAAACATATAACAAGTGCTCAGTGATTACTTCCCGCCACCAGACAACATATTTTGTATATACCATTTTAACTCAAGAGCAATATATCTATTTACATATTATAAAGTGATTCCAATTTATTCCTTATAGCTTGGTCTCGAATTCTACTGACCGCATATCCTCTTACCTTGTCCCATCGTCCCATCAGTTCCCGCAGATCAGTTTCACTGGCTGAATTCACCTTTTTATCCATAATCTCAAATTGAATATGATTCACCATATACTGATACCAGTTTTGTATTGTCCAATTTGTTGCATCCTTCCAACCCAAGACTATTACTGCCTGAGCGCTTTCTAATCACTGCTTCTTTTATTTCTCTAAATTCTCCCATCTCGTTCCTTTTAACTAATACTGCCATTTCCTTTGTAATTGTCCATCGTATATTTAGCATCCTATTAATATCCTCTTGCACTTTTTTCCAAACGTTCTGCACTACCGGGCATTCCCAAAACATATGCATATACACTCCTTTATCTTGACAGACACTGGCTAGCTCTCAATCAGAAGTAAAAACCACAAAAAAGTCATAAAAATAAACGGTTGTCAGAAAAATTCCCGCACTAAAGAAAAGGTATAAATAGGGCAACGGATTAGCCGTTGCCCTTGTTAGGAGTTGATTCTTGAGAGGACCAGTTGATGTTATGCCTTCCGAAATAAATGTATTTGAATAGAAGCAGTCTCCGGTGCAGTGATTTAACACTAAGCACATTGAAAACAACCAAAACTAGGAGTGACATGATAGCAGTCTTCCACTACTTGAGGGGCTGTCACAGACAGGAGGGGGTTGACCTATTCTCCCAAACCACCAGAGGGCAAAAGAAGAAGTAATTTGGATGGAAACTGTTCTTCCTGGCTCTATGGTAAAGAGTCTCCCGAAAATTCAAGGGTACAAATTTCAGACACACACATTTGAAAGTTCAAAAACAATGTTCTTTATCCCAGAAGCCAATCCAGAAGGCTGACATGGTTGATGATGTTGAAATCTGTTGAAAGTTTGGGTGAAAAACCCTGCAGATCATAGAATATTTGCAATTTGCTTAATGTGAATTATGGAGTCATTTTCTTTGTGTCAAGCTAGATTTAAAACAGGCTGGCAGAAGAGGCTAAAACTTTCAGGATATGAGCAAAGTGTTACCTTGACCATGGGAAGAATGGCAGGCTCCACAATTGTATTCCCTGGCTGAAAGCAAACATCTAACTAACCCAGGTCAGCTTTAAAAATGATCTTTGACGATGATCGGCTGCATTCATGTAGTATGCTAGACCACAGTATCTGAATTCACACAACATGCTGAGCAAAAGCTGAACATTTAATCCAGTGAATATGTCCAGCTAAAGCATGGCACTGTGCCTTAATCCATGGGGAATGACTTTTAGACAGGCAATGGATGGATGTACAATTCTTCGAGCAGAGGTTGCTGTCTACCATGAATTTCAATGGCCACCAAGAGTCACGATAATATAATACAATCCTTAAATTGCAAAACCGGTCATCTTGAACATCCAGCTATTCGCTAATGATCATTCAGGAATCATCTTTCAAAGTTACAGCCGGTTTTCACACTTACGACCGTTGCAGCATCCCTGTTGTCATGTGATCAAAATCCTTGGCAATTGGCATGTGTTTTTTGACAGTTGCACTGTCCCAGGGTCATATGGTCACTATTTGCAACATTATGACAACCAACTATGGCAAGGAAGGTCCGAAAATTTGGCAAAATTCACTTGACAACTGTCTGTATTAGCAACAGAAAAGTTGAACTCAATTGTGGTCATAAGTCGAGAACTGCCTGTAAAGATTCTTGTGGTTGTTGGTTGTCAAGCTATATTAAATTGCAAAACTGAGCATATTTATGTCTGTATTTACATTTCCCAGAAATTACTCAGGTGGCATTCACCTGGAAGCTGAGTTGATTGGTTTTATTTATTTATTCAATTTATATGCCACCCATTTCACTTTAAGAGACTCTGGAGGACATTCACTATTTACCAAACGAAGTGAAGATTGGACACAGATTGTTGAGATTTTCCAGGACTATTTTTCTGATATTGTTCAATTTTTTTTTAAAGAAATCAGCTCAAACAGTTCTTTTGTTTACATTCATTAGCTATAACTTGAACAATGGGAGTTATACAGCACTAATTTCAAAGCGTATGGAAACCTGAATTATGTTAGAGTCTGACATTATTTCTATTCCCCTCTTTTGTCAAGCAATTAGTGTTTAACTCCTTGGAAATAAACCTGCCATCCGATATCACCTTTTACAAAATAGACTTAAAATTCCAACCCGTTCTTTTATACAATATAATAATATACTGTAGCTTCATTGTGGCATTACTGAGTGACACCTTAATTTGCTTTTTATTAATTTAGATACTGGCAGGGCTGTAAGAATCCCTTTTACTTCGTTCCATTTAATTTTCTGTCTTGCCAGAAACGAACTTTTAAAATCAAGGATACAAAAGGGAAATGATTATTAAATAGATCCCTCACCGTCCCTGTTAAAACATTTTGTAGGCTGCGCGGCAATGTATCTCCGTTTTAATTCTCTCGCTTACAAGCAATTTGCAAGTTGAACCATCATCTTCCTAACCTTTGCTAAGCTGCCGCGTCCTTGAGGTAATGCGGAAGGTTAGAGTAACACATTAGTACTCGTTTATCGAGCTCTGGCGGTACCTGAGATCTAATGATATTTAACTCGCCACCTAATATGAGCTTTACGAGTGATTACAAGCTGTCCTTTGGGACTCGGGTGTGGGACAATTTCCAAATGAGTCGCCAAACACTGACGGATTGACTTGTAGGCCTGTCAAAACCAATTATTTCTCTTGACAACTCAACTTGGGGGGGGGGGGTTCAATGCATAATTTTTGCTGCTTTAACATTAACGGAACGGCAAAAAAAAATCTGCAATTCATGAAAGGCTTTTCTTTTTTTCTCTCTCTCTTTTTTCTTCCACTCTCTTCCTGTTGTCTATTTTGTAAGAAATAGAAGGTTGCATAAACAAGGCGTCCTGTGGAGCTTGGGAATTTGAAGGCTGAGCAGATAATCTATCGTCACGTCTAATCAAACACCCTGCCTCTGATGGACCTCTGGGTTATATATTCTGTATTAATTTATGGGTGCTGCTTCTGGCTGCTGTAATTAAAGGCCACTTTTAATTAAGCCTTTAGGATAGAGTCTATAATCAAAAGTGGAGTAATCAGCCCACCTCCTTGCTATCTTATTGGGGTGTCTTTGGGGTGAATTGCTGGAGCTGGCACGTTACTTTTTACTTGGGTAAAAATTCAGAAAGCACTGCGTCTTTGAGGATGCTTTCAGAATGAATCAGTCCAGATTTCTCTTAGTTCTGTAACCATTTCAAGACTTTTAAAAATGCCTTTTCAATTTTCATCATATTCAGTACCAATCTTTCCACTTCTCAGGCTTAGAAGAAACATGGGTTTGTTCCAGCTTGATATGACCCCATTATAATAAAGGTCTTTTGCATTTCTCCTCTTGTGACTCTTTCCTTCCTCCCTCCTCCTCCTCTTCCTCCTCCTCCTCCTCCTCATTGCCAATGCAGTCCTAGTTTGTATCAACACAGAAACAGTATCAAAGTTGTTTAAAGTGTTGGTACCATTTTACACTGCACTGGTGAGGCCAGACTTGGAATACTGCATCCAGTTTTGGTCACCGCAATACAAAGTGGCATCAGACCAGAACATCTCCGGGACCGCCTTCTGCTGCACGAATCCCAGTGACCGATTAGGTCCCACAGAGTTGGCCTTCTCCGGGTCCCGTCAACTAAACAATGTCGGTTGGCGGGCCCCAGGGGAAGAGCCTTCTCTGTGGCGGCCCCGACTCTCTGGAACCAGCTCCCCCCAGAGATTAGAACTGCCCCTACCCTCCTTGCCTTTCGTAAACTCCTCTAAACCCACCTTTGTCGTCAGGCATGGGGGAATTGAGATATCTCCCCCGGGCCTATATAATTTATGTATGGTATGTTTGTAGGTATGTCTGCTTAAAAATGGGGTTTTTAAACTACGGTATTTTAAATTTTAAATTGTATATTATTAGATTTGTTATGAATTGTTTTATTGTGTTGTGAGCCGCCCCGAGTCCACGGAAAGGGGCGGCATACAAATCAAATCAAATCAAATCAAATCAAATCAAATATAAATAAATAAATTAATTAATTAATTAATAAAGTAGGTGTTGAGATTTTAGAAAGGATGTACAGAAGAGTAGCAAGAATGATTGGAGAGCTGGGGGCTAAAACATAGAAAGAACTGTTGAAGGAATTGAGTATGTCTAGTCTAGCAAAAAAGAATACATCATAGTCTTCCAATATTTGAGGGTCTGCCACAAGGAAGAGTTGGTCAACCTACTCAAAGCACCTGAGGACCAGGAGCAATGGGTGGAAGATAATTAAAGAGGAATCCTATCTAGAATGAAGTAGAAAATTCATGTCAGTGAGAATAATTAATACAGTGGAAAAGGTTGCTTCCAGAAGTTTTTGGTGCTCCATCATTGAAGGATTTTCAAGAAGATAATGGACAGCCGTTTGTCTAGAATTATGTAGGGTCTTTTGCTTTTGCAGTGGTTTGGACTACAAAATCATATACCAAAATGTCCTACCTGTTAACGACTACTTCACCTTCAACCACAACAACACATGAGCACGAAATCTATTTAAACTAAATGTCAACCGCTCCAAACTTGACTGCAAAAAATACGACTTCAGCAACAGAGTAATCAACGCCTGGAATGCACTACCTGATTCTGTGTTTTCTACTCCTAACCCCAAAACCTTTAACCTTAGACTATCTACAATTGACCTCTCCCCCTTTCTAAGAGGTCTGTAAGGGGCGTGCATAAGCGCACCTCTGTGCCTACCGTCCCTGTCCTATTGTCTTCTTTTGTTACTTTTTATCCTTACTTATCTAATGTTTTATCTGTACAAATTATCACCCTATAATTGTTTGACAAAATAAATAGATAGATAGGTAGGTAGGTAGGTAGGTAGGTAGATAGATAGATAGAAGACCTCCAAGGTCCCTTCCAACTCTGTTACTTTATATTCTGTACTCCTCTTCTTCCCTCTTCCTCTTCCTCTCCCTTCCCCTTCCCTTTTCCTTCCTTTCCTTCCCTAGTATTGGTGGTCTACATCTCCTTAAAATAGGACACCACCCTACATCTCCCGAAGATTATGGAGCTAATGAAATCTAAGACTCTTTATCATCTTCTCCTTCCTATGGCTGCTTTTAACTGCTAAGTATTTGGGTCAAAAAAGTTTGGGGAAGTCGACAACCTCCAAAATACCTTTGTGTCCAGTGATTCTTGATGGAAGGTATTTAGATCTTTCCCTCGTTGGCTCCAACTTTCAAAACTTTGCTCTGGGCCAGCTAGAAAGAACCACCGTCATTTTCCTTTTGTTCTGCTTGAGCTGCAGACAAGCATCAATTATGGAACACCCAAAGACGCGGTGTTAATCTTTCAAAGGGTGAGAGGAAGAGAGAGAAAGAGATGGTCAGAATTGAGATAGGAACTCTTCTGATGGGGTGGAAACTCTGGAGCCAAGCTGGGGGCAATGCCGCCCTCCATTTGCCGAAACGATCTCTTTGCAAAGAGATGGCAACGTGTGTTCCTTCCTTTCTGTCTCGAGACAGACAACACAGGGGTAACCCAGGTTCGCCTGGTGCACCAGTTGCGGCCCTATTTGGACCGGGAGTCACTGCTCACAGTCACTCATGCCCTCATCACCTCGAGGCTCGACTACTGTAACGCTCTCCACATGGGGCTACCTTTGAAAAGTGTTCGGAAACTTCAGATCGTGCAGAATGCAGCTGCGAGAGCTATCATGGGCTTCCCTAAATATGCCCATGTCACACCAACACTCCACAGTCTGCATTGGTTGCCGATCGGTTTCCGGTCACAATTCAAAGTGTTGGTTATGACCTATAAAGCCCTTCATGGCACTGGACCAGAATATCTCCGGGACCGCCTTCTGCCGCACGAATCCCAGCGACCAGTTAGGTCCCACAGAGTTGGCCTTCTCCGGGTCCCGTCAACTAAACAATGTCATTTGGCGGGACCCAGGGGAAGAGCCTTCTCTGTGGCGGCCCTGACCCTTTGGAACCAACTCCCCCCAGATATCAGAGTTGCCTCCACCCTCCTAGCCTTTCGTAAGCTCCTTAAAACCCACCTCTGTCGTCAGGCATGGGGGAATTGACATGTTCCCTCCCCCTAGGCTTATAAAATTTATGCATGGTACGCTAGTGTGTATGATTGGTTTTAATTTGTGGTGTATTTTAAATTAACTTAAAATTAGATTTGTTTTACATAGTATTGTTATTGCTGTGAGCCGCCCCGAGTCTGCGGAGAGGGGCGGCATACAAATCTGATTAAACTTAAACTAAACTTAAACTTAAACTTAAATCCAAGCCATGCTCAGCTACCTGGCTGCAATGTTTTTCCCTGCATCCCTCATTCTAAATATCTGCTTGCGCATGACATTTACCAAGGAACAACATTTGCAAATTACTTGTTTGATTAACACCCGTGTCTCTCACACTTTCCAAAGGGTAAAGTAATTGAACACCGAATCGAGGGTTGTTGTTTTTTTTTAAAAAAAAACTTTTATGGAAAATGCTGTCCTAGACTACAAATTTCCCTTGACTTTATTTATTAATTTTTTTTTAATGCGCTCTGTCTGTCAGAGCGTAGAAAGGATTTGTACTTTCCGACGATATATTGAGTTGGAGTCTCGACTGTCACCGCTGCTGAACTGCCGAATATTATTCCGCCGTTCTGCTGTACTAACTCGCAACAGGTTTAAATTAGTCTGGAGCCTGGCTTGAAGTGTTCGCATTAATATTTAAGGTGCTAAACAAATAGCCTGCCTTCTCCCATAGATGCCACCGAACATTAATGCCTTTGCAGCTCTTGTCGGATGTGCCCCCTGCCCAGTTGATAAGGCACTGACGACAAAGATGGGGACACGGATGATGGAAGCTGCCAATTATAGCTGTGCTCATTTCTTTTATTTTTCAAACCTTAGATTCACATTCTTACATTTTTGCATCTGTTCAGATTTTTTTTAAAAGTGCATGGTAATGCTTGTCTGACTATATTCATGTCTCCTAAGATAAATATTTTGGGGTGGGTTTGTTCTTAAATAGAGACAAGGTGGCCAGTGGTTTCTGGAAGTCTGGCAGTTTGAGACCCAAGCACCTTGTGACGGCGAATTATTTATTTATTTATTCAATTTTTATGCTGCCCTTTTCCTTAGACTTGCCTCCCAAGGACAATTCCATTTGTCCGTCCATTACCCTGGGGGGAGAATCATTGACCCCCTCAGAGACGGTTTGCAACTTGGGCGTCCTCCTCGATCCACAGCTCACATTAGAGAAACACCTTTCAGCTGTGGCAAGGGGGGCGTTCACCCAGGTTTGCCTGGTGCACCAGTTGCGACCATATTTGGACCGGGAATCACTGCTCACAGTCACTCATGCCCTCATCACCTCGAGGCTCGACTACTGTAATGCTCTCTACATGGGGCTACCTTTGAAAAGTGTTCGGAAACTTCAGATCGTGCAGAATGCAGCTGCGAGAGCAATCATGGGCTTCCCTAAATATGCCCATGTTACACCAACACTCCGCAGTCTGCATTGGTTGCCGATCAGTTTCCGTTCACAATTCAAAGTGTTGGTTTGACCTATAAAGCCCTTCATGGCACCGGACCAGAATATCTCCGGGACCGCCTTCTGCCGCACGAATCCCAGCGACCAGTTAGGTCCCACAGAGTTGGCCTTCTCCGGGTCCCGTTGACTAAGCAATGGCGTTTGGCGGGACCCAGGAAAAGAGCCTTCTCTGTGGCAGCCCTGGCCCTCTGGAACCAGCTCCCCCCAGATATCAAAGTTGCCCCCACCTTTCTTGCCTTTCGCAAGCTCCTTAAAACCCACCTCTGCCGCCAGGCATGGGGGAATTGAGATGCTCTTTCCCCCTGGGCCTTTACAATTTCATGTGTGGTATGTCTGTATGTATGTTCGGTGTTTATATTAATGGGTTTTTTAATCATTTTAGTATTTATTGGATTATTATTGTACATTGTTTTATTACTGTTGTTAGCCGCCCCGAGTCTCCGGAGAGGGGCGGCATACAAATCCAATAAATAATTAAAAATAAAATAAATAGACTCAGGGCGGCTTACAACATGTTAGCAATAGCACCTTTTTAACAGAGCCAGTATATTGCCCCCCACAATCCAGGTCCTAATTTTACCCACCTCGGAAGGATGGAAGGCTGAGTCAACCTTGAGCCGGTGATGAGATTTGAACCGCTGACCTACAGATCTACAGTCAGCTTCAGTGGCCTGCAGTACAGCTCTCTACCTGCTGCGCCACCCCGGCTCTTTATGGGAATTCCCATTCCAGCCCTGGTTCCTGCAAACCTAGCAGTTCGAAAGCATGTGAATGCAGGTAGATAAATAGGCATCACTTGGTTGGGAAGGTAACAACTTTCTGTGCACCTTGGCATATAATCATGCTGACCACATGAGCACAAAAGCATCTTCTGACAATGCTGGCTCCCTTGGCCACAAAGTGGAGATGAGTACCAGTCTTTAGAGTTAGGCACCTTTTAGCTTATTTTTCTGTTGTTAATAAATGAACTTCTCTGATCTATTTGTGTATAATGTAGTGTATCAAACCTTGTGTCTGTGCTTTCTCCATGTGTGTGTGCGTGTGTGAACAGAGGGAGAGGGAAAGTTGTGTGCATGTGTTATTGAAGAAAAAATCTCCACAATGTTCAAAAAGGGAAGAACGTCATTATTTTGTTATTTTGCATGTGTGTGTGTGTGTGTAACATATTTTTGCTGAATTTAAAAAATGAAGGGAGACTAGTATAGATCTATTTCGGCCTTGTTGTGACCCCATCCGCTAGCCATACTCTCACTGGGATTTGATCCTGCAGCCTGTAAAGTAGAGAATTAACCTCTAGGCCAAAGGATCTCATCCTTTCAGCTTTGTACCAGGGAAGTGCTATATATTTTTCTATTGAACCACCCTGGTATTTCCAAATATAGGAGGAGCTTAATGCTTCCTTTTGCCTCTGGGCCCAACCCAGGACCATATCCAAGGCAGTGAATTAATTTTTTCATAGCCAACAAACTATGAAAAAATTAATTCACTGCCTTGGATATGGCCCTGGGTTGGGCCCAGAGGCAAAAGGAAGCATTAAGCTCTTCCCATACTTGGGTATACTAGGGTGATTCAATAGAAAAGAAAACACACACACACATTCAACAGGGGAAAAAAACACAGAAAAAACATATAACTCTTCAAGCTGGTACAAGCTGAGAGGAAAAGAACCTGTGGTCTAGAGGTCAAAACCAGGTGGGACTTACAGGCAGCCTCCCCAGGTTCAAATCCTGATAAGGGTATGGCTAGCTGATGAGAGCAAAATAAGCTTGAAATAGATCTATACTAGTCTCCCTTCCTTTTCATTATCAAAAAAAATATGTTACACATATACATTACATACATACATACATACATACATACATACATACATACATACATACATACATGTGTGTGTGTATATTCTGTTGAATCACCCTGGCATACCCAAATAAAGATAGATAGATAGATAGATAGATAGATAGATAGATAGATAGATGGGTGGGTGGGTGGGTGGGTGGGTGGGTGGGTGGGTGGGTGGGTGGGTGGGTGGGTGGGTGGGTGGGTGGGTGGGTGGGTGATTGGGTGGGTGGGTGGGTGGGTGGATGGATGGATGGATGGATGGATGGATGGATGGATGGATGGATGGATGGATGGATAGATAGATAGATAGATAGATAGATAGATAGATAGATAGATAGATAGATAGATAGATAGTGTATATGTACATAGGGAGATGTAGATATATGTGTGTATAGGTGTGCGTGTGTATAGAATAACATATATATGTTATTACACATGCACACTGAGACAGAGAGAGAGAGAGAGAGAATATGACATTTAACCTTTCCTAGATAGATTCCAAATTCAACAGTGCTTCAGAATAAATTGGATGGGCATATAACAGGAAGAAGGCTTCAGACCGTCTTTGAGGAAATGCCTTAAGGGCCTACAAATGTTTATAGAATGAGACGAGGAAAGATTTGGTTCCCCTTCATGGCTCGCTGGTTTTTCTGTGGCGCTGCTTAGAAGATTTTTTTCCTAAAGTTGGCTGCTTCCCATCTTGCGCCCTGGGACGGGAAAGAAGAGCAAGTCTTCTTTATTTCACGGCTTTAAAACTGCTATCAAATCTCCTTTCCATTTTCTCTTGCATGTAGCCGTTCATACAGCAACTGTTCAAAGTTACAGTGGCATTGGAAATAGTGACGTATGATTGACTGGTCCTCTGTCATTTGATTGACGATATCTGCACGGTTACATGATCAGCTGGGATGGTTTGCCCCATCCCAGGGTCATGTGACCCACATTTGCAGCCTCCCAACAGTCAAATCCATTTAACGTATTATTATTATTATTATTATTATTATTATTATTATTATTATTAATTGGATTTATATGCCGCCCCTCTCCAAAGACTCGGGGCGGCTAACAGCAATCATAAAACAGTGTACAATAATAATCCAATACTAAAAACAAATTAAAAACCCCTTAATATAAAAAAGCCAAACATACATACAAACGTACCATGCATAAAATTGTAAAGGCCTAGGGGGAAAAGGAATCTTAATTCCCCCATGCCTGGTGGCAGAGGTGGGTTTTAAGTAGCTTACGAAAGGCAAGGAGGATGGGGGCAATTCTAATCTCTGGGGGGAGTTGGTTCCAGAGGGCCGGGGCCGCCACAGAGAAGGCTCTTCCCCTGGGTCCCGCCAATAAATAAGTAAAGTCCATGGGAGAACTAGATTCACTTAAAAACTGTGTGTGATTCAGCTGACAATTGCAGTGATTCACAACGATGGCAAAAAAAAAGCGTCATAAAACCAGGCAGGATTCACTTAACAATTGCATAGCAATAGAAATCCTGAACCCAATCGTGGCTGTAAATCAAGAATTACCTGCGTTCATTTTCTAAGTTTACTTACAGCGAGAGGAACTCTCCTCCAAGAAGCTGAATGGAAGAAGCTTGGCAATCTGTCTTTTCGTCCTGGGGATTGCCAAGCCAGGTGGGACTCACAGAGGCTTTTCAAATAAAATACATGTAGTCCTCGACTTATAACAGTGCACCGTTCAAAGTTACAACATCACAGAAAAAAAGTGACTTATGACTGTTTTCCACACTGGCCTTGATAGCATCCCCATGGCCACGTGATCAAAATTCAGATGGTTGGCAAGTGGTTCATATTTATGACTATGGCAGTGTCCTGGAGTCATGTGATCCCCTTTAGCAATCTTCTGACAACAAACGGGAAAGTCACATTCACTCAACCGTATTATTAACTGTGGTGATTGACTTGACAACTGCGTCAAGAACAGTCAGAAAATTCATTCATTCATTCATTCATTCATTCATTCATTCATTCATCTCATTCAATTTATTTATTTATTTTATTTGTTTGATTATCTATCTATATCTATCTATCTATCTATCTCTATCTCTCTCTCTCTCTATCTCTCTCTCTCTCTCTCTCTCTCTGCCTGCCTGCCTTTCTATCTGTCTGTCTGTCTGTCTGTCTGTCTGTCTGTCTATCTATCTATCTATCTATCTATCTATCTATCTATCTATCTATCTATCAATCATCTGTCTGTCTGTCTGTCTGTCAGCCTGCCTGCCTGCCTGCCTGCCTGCCTGCCTGCCTGCCTGCCTGCCTGCCTGCCTGCCTGCCTGCCTGCCTATCTATCTATCTATCTATCTATCTATCTATCTATCTATCTATCTATCTATCATCGTCTGTCTGTCTGTCTGTCTGTCTGTCTGTCTGTCTGTCTGTCTGTCAGCCTGCCTGCCTGCCTGCCTGCCTTTCTATCTATCTATCTATCTATCTATCTATCTATCTATCTATCTATCTATCTATCTATCTATCGTCTGTCTGTCAGCCTGCCTGCTTGCCTTTCTATCTATCTATCTATCTATCTATCTATCTATCTATCTATCTATCTATCTATCTATCTATCTATCTATCTGTTAGATCTATAGGCCATCCAACTCCTTCTGGCCTCTGGGCAGTGTACAACAATATAAAAACAGTTAAAACCCCATAAAATTAAAAATCATTCACTCCCTTTTTGACTGGATCTGGATATTATCTTATTGCTCAACAGCCCACTTGTGTGGCAAATCCCACTCAATGAATCTCTTACTTAGCCACAGAATTTTTGGGGGCTCAATTGTGGTCGTAAGTCAAGGACTTCCTGCAGTTTTGTGAGCTGATAGTTTTTATCCAGTCTCATTTGGAAATCTTGGGCCACATCTGTACAAGAGGAGAAGATGAGTAGGCTTTAATATTGGCTTTTTTGTTTGTTTGCTCAGGAGTATAGATGACGAGCGGATATCAAAATGGAGACATGTATATCTGCTTTATTAAGTTTAAGACCCAGATTGGATTAAATGTCAAAGGAAGTTTTGGTGTAATGGATGACTACCTGGGCTGGGAGTTGTTTAGGGATTCTGTGATTTTCGAGGACGAGAAGAAAGCTATGACGGATGTCATTGTAAACGATTAATGCGACTCAGTTCTCTGGGCGGCCACTTTTAAAAACCAGCTGACAGCTCTTCGTTCTCCCCTGGAATAAATCTGCACTCCGAATGGCCCACCAAAATCTTTCCTTTGTTTTAACCCAGACAGGCAAGAATACAAATAAGAGTTTCTGCTTCTTTTCGACACATCTTCTTAACACAATAACATATGTGGGGTAAGCCAGGAACATAGAAAAGCAAGGAGAGGTAATAATATTAATAATAATAATAATAATAATAATAATAATAATAATAATAATAATAATAATACATTAATGTATTTATTTATTTGACTTCCATGCCGCCCAATCCCGAAGGATTCAGGGCACCTTACAACAATATAAAAATACAAATGCAATTAAAAATAAGTCAAATAAGGAAAATCTAAAACTGTAAACCCCAATTTAAAAAAACCCATAACCATTACCAGTAGCCGCCCCGAGTCCACAGAGAGGGGTGGCATATAAGTCCAATAAATGAATGAATGAATGAATGAATGAATGAATGGATGGATGGATGGATGGATCAATCAATCAATCAATCAATCAATCCAGGTAACACACATACATACAGTATAATTGGCCATGGCAGATGTCAGTTTCATGCCCCCCCGGCCTGTCGGCACAGCCAGGTCTTCATGACCTTTCAGAAGGCTAGTAGGGTGGGAGCAGTATGGACATCGGCGGGGAGTTGGTTCCATGAAGCTGGGGTGGCCACAGAGAAGGCCCTCCCCCATGCTCCAGCCAACCTGTATTGCTTAATTGACGGAACCCGGAGGAGGCCAACCCTGTGTGATCTTATTGGTCTCTGGCAGGTATGTGGCAGGAGATGGTCCCGTAGATAGTCTGGCCCTAAGCCATGTAGGGTTTTATAGGTAATAACCAACACCTTGAATTGTGACTGGAGACTAATTGGTAGCCAGTGCAGCTTGTGGAGCGTAGCTGTAGGGAGCCAACAGACTGAAGTTCAACCCAGAGAAGACCGAGTGGCTATGGGCATTTCCACCTAGGGACTATTCTATTTGTCCACCCATTGTCCAGTGTTGGAGCATTCACAACTTCTGGAGGCAAGCTGTTCCACTGATTAATTGTTCCGTCAAGAAATTTCTCCCTAGTTCTAAGTTGCTTCTCTCCTTGTTTAGTTCCTACCCATTGCTTCTTATCCTGTCTTCAGGTGCTTTGGAGAATAGCTTCACTCCCTCTTCTTTGTGGCAACCCCTGAGATATTGGAAGACTGCTATCATGTCCCCCCTGGTCCTTCTTTTCATCAAACTAGACAGACCCAGTTCCTGCAACCGTTCTTCATATGTTTTAGTCTCCAGTCCCCTAATCATCTTGGTTGCCCTTCCCTGGAAAGTAGGAACAGACCCACACTGAGAATAAAGTTAGTCCTTGACTTACAACAGTTCATTTAGTCATCACCACCACCACCATCATCTTTTAATGACCTTATACTCCCTTGTGGGGTAGAGCATGGGAAACTGAATGGAGATTTGTTTCTTTGTTTATTAGATTTCTATGTCACCCTATTCCACAGACTCAGAGATGGGTTTTTACTGGCTGGATGCCCTTCCTGTTACTAATGCAGAGTTTTTTTCAGCAGCTAAATTCTCATTGTGCCCAGAGAGAGAAATATCTGCCTATACCTAGGACTGAACTCACAGCCTCCTAGGCCATAGCACCACTCATAACAGTTCATTTAGTGACCATTTGAAATTACAACGGCTCTGAAAAAAGTGACTTCTGACCATTCTTCACCCTTAACGACAACTGCAGCATCCTCCCCTGGTGACGTGGTCAAAATTCCAGGCACTTGGTAACTGGTTCAATATTTATGACTGTTGCAGAATCCCGGGGTCATGTGACCCCCTTTTGCGACCTTCTATTAAGCAAAATCAATGGGGAAGCCAGATTCACTTAACAATCATGTTGCTAACTTAACTCACTTAAAAACCGTGTGCAGGAAAGGTCATAAAATGGGGCCAAAGTCATCTAATAACTGTCTCGCTTAGCAACATAAACTTTGAGCTCAGTTGTCATGGTACATTGAGAAATGTCTGTACAAAATAGTACTTGACCATTTGTTTAGCAATCGTTCAAAGTCACAAAGAACCTACCAAGATGGTGCAATGGTTAGAAGAATGCAGCATTGCAGGCTGATTCTGCCGACTACTAGCAGTTCGATTTTCACAGGCTCAAAGTTGAGTCTTCTGCCTTCTGTCCTTGCCAGGTTGGTAGAATGAGGACCCAGATTGCTGGATGCAAGATTTTGACTTTGTAAACTGCTTAGAGAGGGCTGTAAAGCATTATGAAGTGGTATACCAGGAAGGGGAGGAGAGGAGAAGGAAAGGACTACTTCAGCTTCAATCGCAACAACACAAGAGCACGCAACAGATTCAAATTTAATATTAACCGCTCCAAACTTGACTGTAAAAAATATGACTTCAGCAACCGAGTTGTCGAAGCGTGGAACTCATTACCTGACTCAGTAGTGTCAACCCCTAACCCCCAACATTTTCCCCTTAGACTATCCACAATTGACCTCTCCAGGTTCCTTAGAGGTCAGTAAGGGGCGTGCATAAGTGCACCAGTGTGCCTTTCGTCCCCTGTCCAATTGTCTCTCCTTATCTCATTTATCTTTTCTTCCTTTCAAATATGTTCGCCTATACTTTTACATCTTTTCTTCTATTCTTTTCTTTACTTATATTACATATCTTTCTCTTCAATGTATATTATATATTGGACAAAATAAATAAATGAATAAATAAATGAAGGAATGAAGGAATGAAGGAAGGAATGGAACGGAATGGAATGGAATGGAAAGGAAAGGAAAGGAAAGGAAAGGAGCTGTAGTGGCATAGTGGTTAGAATGCAGTACTGCAAGCTAATTCAGCTCACTACCAGCAATTGAATCCTGACCTGCTCAAGGTTGACTCAGCCTTCCATCCTTCCGAGGTGGGTAAAATGAGGACCCAGACTGTTGGAGGCAAGAGGCTGACTCTATAAATTGTATATATGTCTAAGTGCTGTTGCTATTGTATTGTTACCTAGTGGGTACTTGTGATTTGCAAATGTCATTAAATGAGTGGTTGCAAGTGGAGACTACCTACAGACAACATTGCTTTTTTTTTACAAGAGGAACCACAATTGAGCACACAAAATGTGTTTCAGAGAAGGAATGCAATGAGCATTCCAGCAGTTTTCAAATAACTCTAAATGACCAGGGCAAAATTAACATTCTCTAATGTTGCTTATCGGTGTAAAATGTAAGGGGGAAAAAATCAGTATCCAGCTTTTTAAAAAAAAAACACCCTCCATTCTGCAAAATTTAATTTGGTTCTGCATCAATTCTATGGTTCTGGAAAGAGTAAATTAAAACTTCCCTCTAAACTATAGAATGCAATTTTTAAAAATAGATTTATGGACTACAGGATGGGCATGTTTGGGGTTTCTTTTTATTCCCCCATAAACAGTGCCATTATATCTGCTATTATTCTTGTTTACTTGACTTCCAGGCTGCTGGCAATAGTGCAATAATAGATTTGGAGAATTTATACATTGTATGCAACACTAGAGCAACTGCAAGATTGATTTGAGCTAACATTGATCATATCTGCCTCCGTGGCAATATTGCCTCCCCGAGGGAGGTTAAAATGGGGAGGGGGAAGAATAATTGGGTAGTGCACAGGTCCTCTGGGTACCAGCTGCATCACCCTAGTTGATGAAAGAGAGTGGAATAAATTACCATCCAAGGCTAAGTTAATTTATTGGTCCCAAGAGTTAGCTCTCTTATGCATAGACTTCCATCCACTTGAGCACACAGCCCTGCCTCGTCTCTGCGGTGAGGCAGGGCTCTGCGTATGAACTGGGAGGGGGACAAGCACATCTTGAAGGGTATCTTCTCCAGAACTTGAGATTCTCTACCTGGGCCGCTGTTGTAGTTAGCTCTGGCCCAGCTCCTGCCCCAAGGACTGTGGATGTGGGGGAGACATCCACATGCGGCAGGCCTGTTTTGCCCCCGGTGGAATCTGCTGATGAAGGCTCCTCTGACCAAGAAGACATGAGTGACAGGGAGGAGGAGAGTGGGGCAGACAGCTCAGAAGGAGATCAATTATCTAGCTCCTCCTTGGATTCAGAACAAGAGTTAATGATACAGCCACGCATGCGGAGAGCGATGCATAGGCAGCAACAACTGAGAGATTATTATCAAAGAAAATGAGGCCACCTGTGGTTGGGTGGGGCTGTGGTAATTAGTGAGGCTGCTATAAATAGCAGCCTGTGGGTTTGGCCATTGTGGAGGATTAGCTGATCATTGTGTTTCGTGACTGCTTTACTGACTTCGACTTTTTGTGTGCTGATGTTTCCCCCGTTTTGAAACTAAACCAGGGCAAAGTGTGTTTCACTCTGTGAAAGAAGAAGGACTGTGAATTGCCTCACAGCTGCAAGCTAAGTATCTCAGAACTGATAAGGGACTTGTACAAATTACCAGTTTGTTTGGAGACGAGTGCTCTTTGCTATACAAAAAGAGGGCTTAGTTTAAGTGACTTTTCATTATAAAGAACATTGTTTTGAATTTTCAAACGTGTGTGTGTCTGAAATTTGTATCTGTGAATTTTTGGGAGGATTCTACCAGAGAGCCTGACAGAACAGCCGCAATGGCCTCTGCGACACCTTCATCAACCTACAGGTAATCCTTGACTTACAACAGTTTGCTTAGAGAACATTCAAAGTGAATGAAGAAAAGTGGATTTATAACCATGTTTTACACTTATGACCATTGCAGCATCCCCATGGTCACATGATTTACATTCGGATGCTTGGCATCTGGCATGTACTTATGACGGTTTCTGTATCCCAAGGTCACGTGTTCTCCTTTTGCGACCTTCCGACAAGCAAAGTCCATGGGGGAGCCAGATGCACTTAACAATCGTGTGACTAACTTAACAACTGCAGTGATTCACTTAACAACTTGGCAAGAAAGGTCGTAAGATGATGCAAACTCATTTAACAACTGTCTCTCTTGGCAACTGAAATTTTGGGCACCATCTGGATATTTAGCAGAAGACAGGGGATGTTGTAACCCACAAGCCATCTCACTTCCCAGGATGGTGTTTTTCATTTTGTGTGTTTGTGTGTGTGTGCATGCGTGTGTGTAATAGATGGACAAACTTCTAAACCAAAATCCTAAACTGTGATTTAAGTCATTTAACTTGGAGATTCACTTAACAAATGTGGCAAGAAAAGTTGTAAAATGAGACGTAAAACTCACTTAAGCAACATAAATTTTGGGCTCAGTTGTGAAGGTCGTAAGTTGAGGATTACCTGGTATATATTTCAGTGTCTCATTTTTTCATATTCGTCCATTGCAAGCTTTCTAGCTTTCTCATTCCAGGACCCATAAATTTGGTTCATCTCATTCTCTGATTAGTTTTTTAAATTCTTTGAAAGCTCCCACTAAAATGTCAACGTTGTGCCTGTTTTTTTTAAAAAAAGGATTCATTTTTGTTCGCGATGTAATGTATACATTTCCTCCAACATGTTCCTTAATGCATTACATTGTGTATAGTTTCATGAATATATGTATTTTTGTGCAGACTTTCCCCTAATGTGCATTTATTTTGCAAGAACTCAAAAGAAGGCAACTCAATTTCAGTTTGCTTAAGTGATTCAAAAAAATAGGCAAGTTTATGTTCACTTTTTTTTTCTTTTAGCATTCTCCAACCTGACACTAGAAATGATTTATAGGACCCATTTCTAGACCAACTGAAGGGTGCCAAATTGGGGAAGGTTATTGCAAAAAGAAAAAAAAAGTTTTTAAAAAATAATGCTGCCAAAACTCTGTATCAACATGGACACTGTTAATGCTAAACCAGTGAAACTGGAGAAATCTCCTAGAGGTGATCAGTGATGGGCCGGTGTCTGGAGGCTGTTAGGGCCTGGATGGGTGTCAACAGACTCAAACTCAACCCTGATAAGACAGAGTGGCTGTGGGTTTTGCCTCCCAAGGACAATTCCATCTGTCCGTCCATTACCCTGGGGGGGGAATTATTGACCCCCTCAGAGAGGGTCTGCAACTTGGGCGTCCTCCTCGATCCACAGCTCACATTAGAGAAACATCTTTCAGCTGTGGTGAGGGGGGCGTTTGCCCAGGTTCGCCTGGTGCACCAGTTGCGGCCCTATTTGGACTGGGACTCACTGCTCACAGTCACTCATGCCCTCATCACCTCGAGGATCGACTACTGTAACGCTCTCTACATGGGGCTACCTTTGAAAAGTGTTCGGAAACTTCAGATCATGCAGAATGCAGCTGCGAGAGCAGTCATGGGCTTCCCCAGGTATGCCCATGTTACACCAACACTCCGCAGTCTGCATTGGTTGCCGATCAGTTTCCAGTCACAATTCAAAGTGTTGGTTATGACCTATAAAGCCCTTCATGGCATCGGACCAGAATATCTCTGAGACCGCCTTCTGCTGCATGAATCCCAGTGACCGATTAGGTCCCACAGAGTGGGCCTTCTCCGGGTCCCGTCAACTAAACAATGTTGGTTGGCGGGCCCCAGGGGAATAGCCTTCTCTGTGGCGACCCCGACTCTCTGGAACCAGCTCCCTCCAGAGATTAGAACTGCCCCTACCCTCCTTGCCTTTCGTAAACTTCTCAAAACCCACCTTTGTCGTCAGGCTTGGGGAAACTGAGATATTTCCCCCGGGCCTATATAATTTATGTATGGTATGTTTGTATGTATGTCTTTTTAATAATGGGGTTTTTTAAATATTTTAAATTGTAAATTATTAGATTTGTCATGAACTGTTTTATTGTGTTGTGAGCCACTCCGAGTCTACGGAGAGGGGCGGCATTCAAATCAAATCAAATCAATAAATAAAATTAACAGAGCAACAGAATAACAGAGTTGGAAGGGACATTGGAGGTCTACTAGTCCAACAGGAAAACCTATACAACTAGAGAAAAGTGACTGTCCAGGCTCTTCTTAAAATACTCCAGTGTTGAAGTACACAAGCATTCTAGAGGCAAGCTATTCCGCTGCTTAATTATGACTGAATTCAGATTAATAGAGTTGGAAGGGACCTTGTAGGTCATCTAGTTCAACTCTCCACCCAAGCAGGAGACGCTAGACCATTTCTGACAGATGACAGTCCGGTCTTGGTTGTCTTCAGAAATTGTGAGAGCTTCATCACTGGGAGTTTTCACTGGAAATTTTCAAGAAGAGGCTGGACTGCCATCTGTCAGAAATGGTGTAGGGTTTCTTGCTTGGGTTAGGGTTGGACTAGGTGACTTACAAGGTCCCTTCCAATTCTGTTATTCTGTTATCATTCTGTTTGAGGTCTCTATGGCAGTGTTTCCCAACCTTGGCAATTTGAAGATATTTGGACTTCAATTCCCAGAATTCCCCAGCCAGCATTTGCTGTGGGGAATTCTGGGAGTTGAAGTCCAAATATCTTCAAGTTGCCAAGGTTGGGAAACACTGCTCTATGGAATGGAACGGAATGGAACAGAAGAGGACAGAACAGAATAGAATCTGCAAGGGACCTTGGAGGTCTTCTAGTTCAAGCCCTTGCTCAAACAGGAGATCCTATACAATTTCAGACAAATGGTTGTCCAGTCTCTTCTTAGAAACCTTCAGTGATGGAGCACCTACAACTTCTGGTGGCAAGCTGTTCCACTGGTTAATTGTCCTCACTGTTAGGAAGTTTCTCCTCAATTCCCAGTTGCTTCTCTCCTTAAATTGTTTCCATCCCTTGTTTCTTGTCTTGCCCTCTGGTGCTTTGGAAAATAAATAAGTTTCACGTTTCATTCTCAGGCTCCAGCCGGCTGATATATTCCACCTTGACACCTCTGGTTGCTGTCTTCTTGTCATCCCTCCTCCTTTACCTCCCTATTCCCTACTTCTCTAATTGCTTTCCCTCCCTCCCCTGCACTTTATGGCCCGATGCCAGCAATGCGAAGCAAAGATGGCAGGCCTGACAGCTCCCCTACAGTAGGTCATTGTGATGCAGAGTGCATCATTTCAATCAGGGTACTTCATTTATTTATTTAAACTTATTGGGCGCCCCATGGAGGGCATATGAGTCACGCAACTGCCCAGGGGTACCTAGTGGCGCAGTGGTTAGAGTGCAGCACTGCAGGCTACTTCAACTAACTGCTAGCTGTAGTTCATCAGTTCAAATCTCACCACTGGCTCAAAATTGATTCAGCCTCCCATCCTGGGTAAAATGGGTACCCAGATTGTTGGGGGCAAGACGGTGACTCTGTAAACCACTTAGAGAAGGCTGTCAAAGCACTATGAAGCGGTATATAAGTCTAAATGCTATTGCTGTAATGCTATTGCTAAGTGCCACAGAATTGGTCTTGGTCTCATTTTATCAGTGCTGTTTTGAAGGAGAACAGCATTGCTGGTATCCCAGTGGTCAACTTGAATAAGTCTTTTTTATTTTATTTATTTTTTATTTATGTATTTTGTCCAATACACAATGAGGGTTTTAGTGGGTATATATCTATATACACATAGTAAAATACATGATGAAGGTTATAGAGGAGATACTCATAGTAAAATATATCTAAGAAATAATAGAAAAGAAGGTATAGTAATAGAACATATTAATGAAAGAATAGAAGAAGAGATATAGGAATAGAAGAAAGGTATAGGAGATATAGGAGAGCAATAGGACAGGGGACGGAAGGTACTCTAGTGCACTTGTACTCGCCCCTTACTGACCTCTTAGGAATCTGGATAGGTCAGCCGTAGATAATCTAAGGGTAAAGTGTTGGGGGTTTGGGGATGACACTATGGAGTCCAGTAATGAGTTCCACGCTTCAACAACTTGGTTACTGAAGTCATATTTTTTACAGTCAAGTTTGGAGCGGTTAATATTAAGTTTAAATCTGTTGTGTGCTCTTGTTTTTCTAACAAATTGTTTGTTTGTTTATAACAAATAGATTTGTTAACGCCATTGAGTTCCAAAAAAGACTCTGGGAAACTTATAGCACATCCAATATATTCAGTTAAAAACTACACACAGTGAAAACGCACGCAGAAAAAGAACAGTTTTTACTTAAAAAGCGGAAGTTGCTTAGCTCCTATCTTTCCTTCTTTTAATTAATGTAATTACAATTTGTCATCAAATTACTATTACTTACAATTCCTTCTCTAGAGAAGGCAGGGATATGGTGAAAAACAATGATTTTTCCCAGAGGTTTGGGGTTTTTCAAGAATCTATTAGTAATCAAAGAAAAAAAAAGGACAAGGAGAAAGGTAACAGATTAATGCAGAATTAGTGGAATCCCAGCGACCGATTAGGTCCCACAGAGTGGGCCTCCTCCGGGTCCCGTCAACTAAACAATGTCGGTTGGCGGGCCCCAGGGGGAGAGCCTTCTCTGTGGCGGCACCGACTCTCTGGAACCAACTCCCCCCAGAGATCAGAACTGCCCCTACTCTTCCTGCCTTCCGTAAACTTCTCAAAACCCACCTCTGCCATCAGGCATGGGGAAACTAAACATCTCCCCCTGGGCCCGCCGAATTTATACATGGTATGCTTGTGTGTGTGTATGTTAGTATAGGGGTTTTAAACTTTTTAATATTTTAATTAATTGGATTATGTATTGGATTGTTTTTTCACTTGTTGTGAGCCGCCCCGAGTCTTCGGAAAGGGGCGGCATACAAATCCAAATAATAAATAATAAATAATAAAATATCTTAACTTCCAGTGATAAGGAATCACTAAAATGAAGCCTCCTAACTTGTGCAGTATTCTAGATTCTATATTTTAACTGTAGATTTGTAGATACTAATATTTAAAACAATAAAAAAATAGGATTAGTACATGTTTCCTAATTTGCCGATGGCAATTAACTTCTAAAATCTGCTAACCTTTCAGCAGTCTTCCTGTTATCATTGGGGGGGGGGGGGTTGACATTTAAATTCCACGTATAGAGACTGAATGTGTAAAGACGGTACTGCCTTTATTTTTAAAAGAAGAGGATATTGTGGGTTTTTATAATTTTTAATTCAATATAATTGGAGTTGGTGACCAGTAGTATGAAATACGGAAAGAACAACCAAAAGATCAAAAGGAATGAAGTAATAAAATCTGGGGCTCCTTATTATTATTTTTGAAAACTTAACAACATGATAATGGTATTCCAGTCTTACTGTAAGAAACCAACTGCTTTTTTCCAATTGGATTTTTTTGGTGGGGTTGGGGGAGAAGAAACATTATCATAGAAGCAACAAAGAAAAAAAAAGTCCTCAACTTATTATCACCATTGGCTGAGCAAAGAGGTCATTAAGTGAGTCATGAGCTTTTTTACCACAGTTGTTAAGCGAATCTGGCTTCCCTCCTTGACCGCTTGTCGAAAGCCCCCTGGGAAGGTCACAAAATGGGGATCAAGTGGCCTTAGGATGGTGGAACAGTAGAACAGTAGAAATATGACAACCAGCCATAAATCACATTTTTTGCCCCATCATAAATTCAGATAGTCATAAATTGAGGACCAGCTGCACCTGAGCTCAATCCGACTGCAAGTCAGTGTCTCTCGGTGTATTGGATTCTGCTGCACCTTTCTCTAATCCTGGGGCAGGAAACATACTGGCAATCCCCGTCTTACAACCACAATGGAGCTCCAGAGTTCTGTTGTTAAGTGAGACAGTTAAGTGAGTTTTGCCCCATTTTACGAGCTTTCCAGCCACAGTTGTTAAGTGAAACACTTCAATTATTACATTAGTATCATGGTTGTTAAGCGAATCTAGCTTCCCTCCTTGACTTCACCTATCAGAGGGTTGCAAAATGAGATCACGTGACCCTGGGGGGGGTGCTGCAGCCGTCATAAATATGAGTCAGTCACCAAGTGTCCGGATTTTGATCACGTGACCCTGGGGATGCTGCAACCGTCATAAGTGTGAAAAATGATCATAAGTCACTAAACAGTCACTAAATGAAAGACTACCTGTAATGGAACAAGGCAAAGGAGAGGCCCCAGAGCATTCTGGGAAATAAGTATTGAACCAGTTCTTTCCATATGGACAGAAAGACCTTGATTTCTGACCATTTTTTCAGTGACACTTACTTTAGTTTCGTTTAATTGGATTTGTATGCTGCCCTTCTGTGAGGACTCAGGGCGGCTCACAGCATATATAAAAGACATAATAATACAATTGATCCAATTAGTATAATTAAAAATCTTTAAAAATTCTAACTTTAAAACATTCATTAACATCCGCTCAATAAATCACACTAAAAACACTCGTTGGTCAGGGGAAAGATCTAATGACCTCAGGCCTGGTGACAAAGATGAGTCTTTAAACTTTTTCGGAAGGTAAGGAGGGTGGGGGGCAGTGTGAATTTCCAGGGGGAGCTGATTCCAGAGGGACGGCCCCCCCACAGAGAAGGCTCTTCCCCTAGGTCCCGCCAGCCAGCATTGTTTGGTTGATGGGACCTGGAGGAGACTAACTCTGTGGGACCTCACCGGACGCTGGGATTCGTGCGGCAGAAGGCGGTCTTGGAGATAATCTGGTCCTATGCCTTGTAGGGCTTTATAGGTCATAACCAACACTTTGAATTGTGTCTGGAAACCGATCGGCAGCCAATGCAGTCCACGGAGTGATGATGAGACTTGGCAACTTGAAGTTAGAAAGGCTCTAAAACAAGGATTCCCAAACTTGGCAACTTTAAGACTTGTGAACTTCTACTCCCAGAATTCTCCAGCCGGCATAGCATATTCTGGGAATTGAAGTCCACATGTCCCAAAGTTGGCAAGCTCGAAGATCTCTGCTCTTTAAAAAAGTGACTTACAATTTGTCCTCGCACTTACATTACAATATATCCACAGCCCCACGATCAAAGTTAGGGTGGCAGGCAAATGGCATGGATATACAATATTCGCAGGAGTCCTGGGATTCCCGTTTCATTTGTCTTCTGAGATGCAGAGTCAATAGGGAAGGCCCATATTTGCTTAATGGCAGTGAAGGGCTACCAACATTTTTGCTACCACACTGTGGGTGTGGCTTATGCAGGACGCCCTGCATTTTCTTTCAACATCTTTGCTGGAGGGGGAGCTCCATTTTCGCTACCCCACTGCGTTCGCCCCCCCTCCGGCCAACAGCCCACCTCTGCTTAATGGCCACATGGCTCACTTAGCAACCATGGCAAAGAAAAGATCAGGGCGCTACTCAATGTACAACTGCCTCGTTGAGCAGTGGAAATTCTGGTCTTGACTGTGCTTGTAAGTCAAAGATTGTGGCTGCTCCGTTGTGAAGGTTTTTAAGAAGAGACTGGACAGTCACTTGTCTGAAGTAGTCTAAGTTCTCCTGCTTGACCTCCAAGGTCTCTTCCAGCTTCTGTTCTATTCTTATTTTTTATTTATTTATTCATTTGTCCAATACACAAGTATATAGGAAGAAAATAGACATGTGATAATATAAAAAGGGTGAAAGTGGGCTTAGAGGAGAGGATATATGAAAGAAAGAGAATATATATGATAAGTGAGAGAAAGGAAAGACAAATGGACAGGGGATGAAAGGCACACCAGTGCACTTATGTACGTCCCTTACTGACCTCTTAGGAATCTGGAGAGGTCAATTGTGGAGAGTCTAAGGGAGAAATGTTGGGGGTTAGGGGTTGACACAATTGAGTCCGGTAATGAGTTCCACGCTTCGATAACTCGATTGTTGAAATCATATTTTTTACAGTCAAGTTTGGCGCGGTTCGTCTTGAGTTTGAATTTGTTGCATGCTCTTGTGTTGTTGCGGTTGAAGCTGAAGTAGCCATTGACTGGTAGGACGTTGCAGCATATGATTTTGTGGGCAATACTCAAATCATGTTTTAGACGCCGTAGTTCTAGGCTTTCTAGGCCTAGGATTGTAAGTCTATTTTCGTAGAATATTCTGTTTCGAGTGGAGGAGTGAAGGGCTCTTCTGGTGAAATATCTTTGGACATTTTCAAGGGTGCTGATGTCTGAGATGTGGTATGGGTTCCAGACAGATGAGCAGTAGTGTAGGATGGGTCTGGCAAAAGTTTTGTAGGCTCTTGTGAGTAGAGTGGAGTTGCCTGAGCAGAAGCTGCGTAGGATCAGGTTAACAACTCTAGAAGCTTTTTTGGCGATATTGTTGCAGTGGGCTTTAGCACTTAGGTCACTCGATACTAGTATTCCAAGTATTCTTTCAACATCTTTGCTGAAAATGGTGGTATGGGGTGGAGCTCCATTTTTGCTACCCCACTGCATCCCACCCTCTGGCCAGCAGCCCACCCTTACTTAACGGCCACACGGTTCACTTAGCAACTGTGGCAAAGAAAAGATCAGGGCGCAACTCAATGTACAACTGCCTTGTTGAGCAGTGGAAATTCTGGTCTTGACTGTGCTTGTAAGTCAAAGATTGTGGCTGCTCCGTTGTGAAGGTTTTTAAGAAGAGACTGGATAGTCACTTGTCTGAAGTAGTCTAAGTTCTCCTGCTTGAGTAAGGGGCTGGACTTCCAAGGTCTCTTCCAGCTTCTGTTCTATTCTTATTTTTTATTTATTTATTCATTTGTCCAATACACAAGTATATAGGAAGAAAATAGACATGTGATGATATAAAAAGGGTGAAAGTGGGCTTAGAGGAGAGGATATATGAAAGAAAGAGAATATATATGATAAGTGAGAGAAAGGAAAGACAATTGGACAGGGGACGAAAGGCACACCAGTGCACTTATGTACGCCCCTTACTGGCCTCTTAGGAATCTGGAGAGGTCAATCATGGAGAGTCTAAGGGAGAAGTGTTGGGGGTTAGGGGTTCACACAATTGAGTCCGGTAATAAGTTCCACGCTTCGATAACTCGATTGTTGAAATCATATTTTTTACAGTCAAGTTTGGAGCGGTTCGTATTAAGTTTGAATCTGTTGCATGCTCTTGTGTTATTGGAGATGAAGCAGAAGTAGTCATTGACTGGTAGGACATTGCAGCGTATGATCTTGTGGGCAATACTCAAATCATGTTTTAGACGTTGTAGTTCTAGGCTTTCTAGGCCTAGGATTGTAAGTCTATTTTCGTAGAATATTCTGTTTCAAGTGGAGGAGTGAAGGGCTCTTCTGGAGAAATATCTTTGGACATTTTCAAGGGTGTTGATGTCTGAGATGTGGTATGGGTTCCAGACAGATGAGCAGTAGTCTAAGATGGGTCTGGCAAAAGTTTTGTAGGCTCTTGTGAGTAGTGTGAGATTGCCTGAGCAGAAGCTGCGTAGGATCAGGTTAACAACTCTAGAGGCTTTTTTTGGCGATATTGTTCTGTTCCGTTCCATTCCATTCTATTTCTACCTGCACATAACTTTTCTTGATTTGAAATAAGATTTTGAGTCTATTCCATGGGACAGACTCCAGGAAAAATAGCTTATATTTGAGCTCCCTCTGGTTTGGAATTTATTTAAACTTTGTATTTCTCTGAGCTCCAACCCAGAAGGAATTCCACTTTCTTCAAAGTGGTGACAGGCATTTGGCAGGGCTGCTGTACAGCCATGATGCAGCAATTCTTCCTCCTACTCAGGTGGGTCTCTGGAGAAATCTGCGACATTAGCAAAAGGTTATAAAGGGGGAAGCTCATCGGGAACTACTCCAAGCCAAAATTATGGCCTTCTCTGGAAGACCAAGTTGCCATAAACATCAGTGGCAAATTGGAAATCATAACATTGAATGCATTCCAGCTTTTTCAATACCTTGGCATAATGTTCAAGTTTTCGGAAACTAGAGGGAAGCAAATCAATCTAGCATTGGCAAAAGTTAATACAGTGATACCTCATCTTACAAACGCTTCATCATACAAACTTTTCGAGATATAAACCCAGGGTTTAAGATTTTTTTGCCTCTTCTTACAAACTATTTTCACCTTACAAACCCACCACCGCCACTGGGATGCCCCGCCTCCGGACGTCTGTTGCCAGTGAAGCACCCGTTTTTGCGCTGCTGGGATTCCCCTGAGGCTCCCCTCCATGGGAAACCCCACCTCTGGACTTCCATGTTTTTGTAATGCTGCAGGGGAATCCCAGCAGGGGAATCCCAGCAGCACAAAAACGGGTGCTTCGCTTGCAACGGAAGTCCAGAGGTGGGGTTTCCCAGCGAGGGGAGCCTCAGTGAAATTGCAAAAGCACAGAGGTCCAGAGGTGGGGTTTCGAGGACTTCGGTGTTTTTGCAATGCTGCGTTTTCACTGATGCTCCCTTCGCTGGGAAACCCCACCTTCAGACTTCCGTTGCCAGCGAAGCGCTCATTTTTGCGATGCTGGGATTCCCCTGCAGCATCGCAAAAACACAGAAGTCCGGAGGTGGGGTTTCCTATGGAGGGGAACCTCAGGGGAATCCCAGCAGTGCAAAAACGGGCGCTTCGGCTGGCAAAAGGGGTGAATTTTGGGCTTGCACGCATTAATCACTTTTCCATTGATTCCTATGGGAAACATTGTTTCATCTTACAAGCTTTTCACCTTAAGAACCTCATCCCAGAACCAATTAAGTTTGTAAGTCAAGGTATCACTGTACTGGTGCCAAGGTAATTCTGGGATTTCCCCCCACTCCTAAAGGGGGCATTTTTTTTCTTCTGTTAAATTTCAAGGTCACTCCATCCCAGGTGACTCTGAACAGCTTGCAACTAAAATTAAGGAAAGACCAAAAGACACTAGCAGAAAAAAACCCTCATGAACTTCTCTTTTAAAAAGGCACAAGATAACAAAGCAACTCTCAATACAGACCCGTCTCTAAAACCTGGAGAACTGAAAGCTTCTGGTGTTCTAGAAGGCAATGATCGGACAGAAAAAGGCACAGCAGGTTGCACTGTTTAATCAATCCTAAAGGACAGGTACAAATGGTCAGAGATACAAGTAGACTTTGAGTTACGACTGGTCGTAACTGTTTGAAGGTAAAACAAGCCTACTACCACCATCACCACCATCATATCGTCTTTTAACAACCCCATAATCCTTTGTGAAGTGGAGTCTGGGCAACCGAATGGAGAAAGCAGAGTGTTTTAATGGCCAAATGCGGTGCTGCCCCCACGGTGCTGCCCCCCCAGGACATGTATTCAGGCCTCATTGAACTCTCGGACATTTTTTCACCCTCCCCAGGCTTCAGGAAAGCCTTTTGAAGCCTGGGAAGGGTGAAAAATGGGTCCAACAAGCCTACCATTGGGTCTGTTTTTCACCCTCCACATGCTCCAGAGCCTTGGGAGGGTGAAAATGGCCTCCCCCAGCTGGAGCTGGCATAGAACAATGCCTCCTTTTGAGAGGCTGAGTGGGGCTACAACGATGGTTTCAGAGGCTGGAAAACACCCTCTGAAATGGAGGTTTAACAGGCTGTTTTCAAGGTCTGAAACCTCCATTTCAGAGGCTAGGCAGGACTACATTCGGTGTATACCTTCGGAACCGTCTTCTGCCGCACGAATCCCAGTGACCGATAAGATCTCACAGAGTTGGCCTTCTCCGGGTCCCGTCGACTAAACAACGTCGTCTGGCGGGACGCAGGGGATGAGTCTTCTCTGTGGCGGCCCTGGCCCTCTGGAATCAACTCCCCCCAGAGGTCAGAATTGCCCCCACCCCTCCTTGCCTTTCGTAAGCTACTGAAGACCCACCTATGTCATCAGGCATGGGGAAATTAAAATACCCCTGGGCTTATATTGTTTATGTATGGTATGATTGTGTTGCATGGTTTTAATAATGGGTTTTTAGATGTCTTTTAATATATTGGATTTGTCACCTTGTTGTTTTTTGTTGTTAGCTGCTCCGAGTCTCCGGAGATGGGCGGCATACAAATCTAATAAATAATAATAAGACACCCAAATTTTCACCCTCTTTTAGGAGGGAAAATGGTGTGTCTTATACTCTGAAAAATATGGTAGTCACTTTGGCTAGGTACTTTTCAACTCGATCCTGCTACCCCTTGGATTCTTTCTATGGGAGCTGAAGACTCTTTAGTCCTCCGCGAGCTTTGACATTCAGACTTTATTATAGTGTATTTTTATGGGTTGGTCTAACCGAGAGTCCCTTGTTGCAATTAGTGAGTCCCTTGCAGTGTCCCCCTTCTTCATTAAGCCTCCTCATATGAGCACCTTGATCTTCTCTCCTTAGAAGAAGAGGTGGGCAGCAGGCACTTACTTCTGATTTCTTTCCAAAAAAAGAAAGAAATACCCATTGCGGTCTTCACTTAAAGAGCACCCTAAACAAGCCATAAAATCACATCAGTCAAATGATGACTGCTTTAACATCCTGCGTGACTTATGAACTTAATTGCAGGCTCAATTGTGATTGTAAGTTGAGGACTGTCTGTACAGCTGCTGAACTGAGAAAAGGCCTTTGCTGTCAGAAGGCTTGTTTTGCATCAAAACGGATCCCGAGGTCCCTAAAAATTATCCTGGAAAACATGGAACTATATCAGTCATGTTCTTTCCATATCTGAGCAGCTTCCTGAAGCCAAAGGCACTCCAAGTACCACAGGCAGCACCAGATAGTAGAGAAAAAAACCTGTTGGGCTTGGCATCTTCTAGGGCAGGGGTCTCCAAACTTGGCAACTTTAATTCTTAGATACAAGTAAACAGAGTTGGAAGGGACCCTGTGGGTTATCTATCTATTTATTTTATTTATTTTATTTATTTATTCTTTGTCCAATATACAATACATATGGAAGAGAATAGACATTAAGTAATACAGATAGTAAGTAAAAAGGAAGAGAAGTAGATGAGAGGGAGAGAATATATATGATATATGAGACAGGGAAAGACAATTGGACAGGGGATGTTAGGCACACCAGTGCACTTATGTACGCCCCTTACTGGCCTCTTAGGAACCTGGAGAGGTCAATCGTGGATAGTCTAAGGGACAAATGTTGGGGGTTGGGAGTTGACACTATTGAGTCCGGTAATGAGTTCCACGCTTCGACAACTCGATTGTTAAAGTCATATTTTTTATAGTCAAGTTTAGAGCGGTTAATATTAATTTTGAATCTGTTGCGCGCTCTTGTGTTGTTGCGGTTGAAGCTGAAGTAGTCGTTGACCGGAAGGACATTGCAGCATATGATCTTGTGGGCAATACTTAAATCGTGTTTTAGGCACCGCAGTTCTAAGCTTTCAAGACCCAGGATAGTCTATTTTCGTAGGGTATTCTGTTTCGAGTGGAGGAATGAAGGGCTCTTCTGGTAAAATATCTTTGGACGTTTTCGAGAGTGTTGATGTCTGAGATGTGGTGTGGGTTCCAGACAGATTGTGAAGAAGCTAGGCTGGCTGAGGAATTCTGGGAATTGAAGTCCACAAATCTTAAAAGTTGCTAAAGAAATGTGTAGGAGAAGGAGAGGCAGAGCCTAGGGATGGAATCAAGAGGGGAATTAGCATAGGGTTGCTATGTTCCCAGAAGCAATCTAAGGCCATCCCCTGTTGAATTCTGTTTACTCTTATCTAACACTAATTTAGTGTTGACCGTTAGTTGACTAGATTCTTGGATATTCCATGAGCAGCCGGTCAGCTTAACTGGAACTTAAAAGGTGATTCTTTGCAATAAGAGGGCATGAGCCTTCTACCCCCTGACCAAAATATTTGAAGGCCAAACTGATGCTATGTTTTTAAGTGTGGCCATAGTTCTTGGCATGCTGGATGCAGAGGAGATAAAAGATACAAAGTCATCTCCTTGCTTCATTGTTCCCTCCAGCTTTTAGTGGGTGCAGAAATGATTCCCTTCTTGTTCTTCCATCTGTCTGGAGCCTGACAGCTCTAATAATGATGTATCTGATGCACTGAAAGAGAAGAGTTTAGAAGAGCTAGGTTCCATTCCAGTGGCCCTCGTCTGTTAAAAATCAAAGTTTCTTCAGAGGAGATCTCTCTGGAGCAATGGATCCAGAGCAAATTCAAGTCCAGAACAGAGCTGAAGGGGGTCTTGGAGGTCCTCTAGTCCAACCCCCTGCTCAAGCAGGAGACCCTATAGCATTCCATGCAAATAGCTGTCCAGTTTCTTCTTAAAAACCTCTAGTAATAGAGCATCTACAACTTCTGGATGGAAGCTGTTCCACTGATTAATTGTCTTCACTGTTAAAAAGTTTCGCCTCAGTTCCAGGTCCTTGATTAGTTTCTACCCACTGTTTCTTTTCCTGCCTTCTGGTGCTTTGGAAAATAAATTGACCCCCTCCTCTTTGTGGCAGCCCCTCAAATACTGGAATACTGCTATCACGTCACACCCTAATCCTTCTTTTGTCTAGATTGGCCATATCCAAATCCTGCAGCTGTTCTTCATATTTTTTAGACTCTGGGCCTCTGATCATCTTAGTTACTCTTTGTACTTTTTCCAAAGTCTCAACATCTTTTTTTTTTGCAATGTGTGGTGACCAAAACTGGATGCGGAATTGCGGCTGTAGCCTTAACTAAGGTTTTATAAAGCAGTACTAATATTGGTACTAATGGAATCCAGAGCATGATACCATGGTCTTTTGAGACTGGAGGATGCCAATGCACTAATATTTCACATGATCTTTATTCTGATTGTATGCCTTTAAATACTGGAAGACAGCTATCGTGTGGCCCCCTCCCCACAAATCCTTCAACAGCCTAAACATACCCAGTTCCCTTAACTGTTCGTTGTACAGTTTATCCTCCAGACTCTTTATCATCTGTGTTGCTCTTCTTTGTACTATTTCTAGGGTCTCAACACCTTTTTTTTTGCATTGTGGTGACCAGAACCAGATGCAGCATTCTAAGGATGGTTTGACCAGTGCAGTATAAAGTGATCCTATCACTCTTGTGATCTTGAAGCTATCCCTCTGTTGATGCAGCCCAGGACTGCATTGGCTTTTTGGGCAACTACAACACATTCTTGGCTCTCAATTACATGGTGGTGTTAGATCCCGCTCATAGTTATAGGTGGCGCATCCAGGTGCCCCCGATTCTGTATCTGTGCATTTGGTATTTCCTGCCCATGTGCAGAACCTTACTTTTCTTGCCTCAAATCTGCATCTTGTTACATAGGGCCCAATGTTCAAGTTGTCAAGATCCTTGAACTCACAGCCTACTGGTTTCTTTCTAGCCAAGTGACTTTACCACTATAGCAAACTGACTCTCTTTAAGTCAATTTAAAGTCCCTGTTGTGAGGGACAGTGTGATAGAATAGAATAGGAATAGAATAGAATAGAATAGAATTTTATTGGCCAAGTGTGATTGGACACACAAGGAATTTGTCTTGGTGCACCTGCTCTCAGTGACACACAAAAAAAAGATAAATTCATCAAGAATTATATAAGGTACAACATTTAATGATAGTCCAGATACATATAAACAATCAAACCATATTAGGAACCATTTGTCTGTTTGTTCCCTAACGAACAACCACTTTCATCCAATTTTGAGTTATTGGAGAACATTATTCTAATTCAGAGGTCCTCAAACTTGGCAACTTTAAGACTTGTGTACTTCAACTCTCTGAATTCTCCAGCCAGCTAGTTGTTAATTCTTCTGTTCTAGTTGCTCTTTGGATTGTGACTAAATCCAACTCAACAACCACACTAGTGTCCTTCTGAAAGTAAGATTGGAATTACCAAATAGGTTGATAACTTGCAGCTTTTCTAATCTTAGCATGGAAGCATTTGGTTAAAAACTTCATTTTTCAGGATGACCAGACCCTGAAGCTAGTCGATTAACTCATTCCACCTTTCAAATGATAGATATTCTGGGGAAGTTATGGTGGACGCCGCAGAGTTTGACTGAAATGTAAATTAGCTGGCACTACAGGAAAAGTAATTTTCTGCTTAGATTTGAATCTCTCATCTAGTTGGTTCCAACAGTCATAATTAGTGTGTACTTTTGAGCAACTGAGCCCCCAAGGAGGGTGAAACTTTGCTAATGGGAAAGGAGGAGGGGCAAAGAGGATCAGTTCGGCGTGATTAATGAACCATAAATCCATGTTTAATCAAAGGTGAAGCAACAAACTAATTTGACATGATTTTTCAGCCCTATAAAAGATTCCAGCTTGGGTCCAGGGTGCGATTTCTGCAGCAGCCCTTTCCCCAGTCTGAACAGGGAGCTGCCTCTTGAAGCCCACCAACCCACGAGAGTTTGACTTAAGCTGCTTCAGGAAAGGTTACCTGGAGAGAGCGTCTCCCATTCGTTGCGAAATTTATTTCCTGATGAATCCAATTTACATTAATGCGGGCTCATTAAAAGATAATTATTGTGCCACAGAGAGAAACGCTGCATCCATCAATGGAATGCCTCTAATTGTTTTAGTCGTATGATAAAGAGATAATCTTGCACCGAGCTTTTTCATTAATGCCACTCATATAAATGTCAAAACCAAATTTTTTTTTTAAAAAAAAATGTACCAGGCTGCCAAAACATAATTGTCTCATTATTCTTGTTGCTATTGTTATCGAAATCTGGACACCTGGTACCTGGAACCCTTTGCACAGCTTTGCTCACCGCTGGCATTTTCTATTTGATAGATTTCTTAGAGTCTTTATACAAAAATGCAAATATCGGCGAACATGTTTAGCTTGTCAAGTAAAGATCACAGGAGAATGTGCCTGGTGCAGTCTTCTGCACGCATAATTGAGAATAAACTGCCCTGAACAGCAGTGACTGGGACTCCCCTCCAAAAATATTAATGGAAGAAGAAAAGGCATTTATTTTGCTGGCAGCAGTAAATATTTGGGAAAGGGGAGGATGATTTTTGGCAAACTACTGCAAAGTGTAGTTTCAAGGTTAAGATTCACGGGACAAACGGCAACCTGGATAAATTTCTTTCCTATTATCCTTGTTCCACATTGAATAGGATAGGATAGGATAGAATAAAATAGGGTAGGGTAGGGTAGAATAGAATAGAATAGAATAGAATAGAATAGAATTTTATTGGCCAAGTGTGATTGGACACACAAGGAATTTGTCTTAGTGCATATGCTCTCAATGTACATAAAAGAAAAGTTCATGAAGAGTCATAAGATACAATGCTTAATGATTGTTTGCGTACAAATAAGCAATCAAATAATATTAGGAACCAGTCAATATAAATTGTAAGGATACCAGCAGTAAAGTTACAGTCATGCTGTCATTAGTGGGAGGAGATGGGAGATGGGAACGATGAGAAGATTAATAGTAGTGCAGACTTAGTAAATAGTTTGACAGTGGTGAGGGAATTATTTGTTTAGCAGAGTATTTGCGTTTGGGAAAAAACTGTTCTTGTGTCTAGTTGTTCTGGTGTGCAGTGCTCTGTAATGTCTTTCTGAGGGTAGGAGTTGAAACAGTTTGTGTCCAAGATGTGAGGGGTCAGTAAATATTTTCCCCACACTCTTTTTGACTCGTGGATTTATTTATTTATTTATTTTTATTTTTACATGAAAGGACCTCCATTAAAATAAAAAACGATGGGATTCCGGGGGTGGAGCTTTGGCGCCACGGACCGTTCGGGTTTGAGTTTGGGCGAACTTTGTATGAAGTTCATCCAAACTTGCCGAACCCGAACACCGTTGGGTTCACCCATCACTAGTCATAGACCAAAACAAATAAAAACACTCAGTGAATACACAATCAAAAGTTGTGATAAATAACGGATAAAATCCATGATAAAACCCAGTCTATCAATTATGCATTGTCAATACTGCTAAAATTACAATCCATAAGCTGTGAATTAAAACATTTGGCAACTGGCTCATATTTATGACGGTTGCAGCATCTCAAGGTCATGTGATCCCCTTTGGCCACCTTCTGACAAGCAGAGTCAATGGGGAAGCCAGGTTCGCTTGACAACCCAGATACTAGCTGAACAACTGCAGGGATTCACATAACAACCGTCAAAAAAAATATGTGCAAGTTGGACTGAAGAAGCTTCTTGGATGAGAAGCCAAACATCTTCAAAGAAAAACCAGAAAGTCCAGCTAAGAGCTGGAGAAGCTTCTTATTTATTAATTGGACTTGTATACCGCCCCTCTCCGTGGACTCCGTGGACTTGGGGTGGGATAACATCTTGGATAACAGCTTGGAACAGCTTGCCTCTAGAAGTTGTGAATACTCCAACACTGGAAGTTATTAAGAAGATGTTGGATAATCATTTGTCTGAAGTAGTGTAGGAGGTTGGCCTAGAAAACCTTCAAGGTCCCTTCCAACTCTGTTGTTGTTGTTATGGTGATAATGAGGATGATGAGGATGATCCCGCTGTATAGAGCGCTGGTGAGACCACATTTGGAGTACTGTGTTCAGTTCTGGAGACCTCACCTACAAAAAGATATTGACAAAATTGAACGGGTCCAAAGACGGGCTACAAGAATGGTGGAAGGTCTTAAACATGAAACTTAGCAGGAAAGACATAATGAACTCGATCTGTATAGTCTGGAGGACAGAAGGGAAAGGGGGGACATGATCAAAACATTTAAATGTGTTAAAGGGTTAAATAAGGTTCAGGAGGGAAATATTTTTAATAGGAAAGTGAACACAAGAACAGGGGGCACAATCTGAGGTTAGTTGGGGGAAAGATCAGAAGCAACATGAGAAAATATTATTTGACTGAAAGAGTCATAGATGCTTGGAACAAACCTCCAGCAGACGTGGCTGGTAAATCCACAGTAACGGAATTTAAACATGCCTGGGATAAACATATATCCATCCTAAGATAAAATACAGGAAATGGTATAAGGGCAGACTAGATGGACCATGAGGTCTTTTTCTGCCATCAATCTTCTGTGTTTCTATGATGATGATGATAGGTCATAAAATGTAGGAGAGCAACAACTGTCTTCTTTAACAAGGGACATTTCCGAGTCAGTTGTGGTCATAAGTCAAGAACTTCCTGTGCTAACATGCCTGATCACAGCTGCCTCCCAGACAATTTGGGGCAAGGACCGAGAACTACAGGCTTGGGTTGTATCTACACATGCTCAGAGTTCCCTTTCTGCTGAGCTGTGCCTCTCCTTGAGTGACCTTGCAGTCCCTGTGCAGCCCCCTCTCTTGCTTAGAATAGTTGTGAAGACAAAGCAGGGCCCCCTTCACATATGGCATCCCGAGCCTTATTTATTCCCCAATAAATACCCATAAGGGTAAGCTTAGGAAAGAATATGAAAAAAAAGAAACACCATAAAATAACTCACACATAAAATATCCCACAAGCAGCAGATGTGTAAAAGCGGCATTAAAATAACATGGATGTGGAATAGTGTAAATAATAGAATCGGACTGCTCACACCGAGCCCCATTGATTAAAATTGGGCCCCAAGTGGCCATCTATCAGCTCGTGCTTATTCCACTCATAACTCCTGGCGCTGCCCTCCTTTGCAAGTCTGCGGAGGGAGAGAAAAGGAGAGCCTGCAGCAAACATCCAGGCGCCCACTAAGAATTATGACCCTAGTGATGTACAGTCACAATTTGGTTTGCTTAGCTGGCCCTCTGCTTGCTCAGCCTTGCATAACGAAGAAGAGAGACGGCTTGAAAACAGATTGTTGTTGGCATGCAAAGGTGGGGCTCACAGCAGTGGGTTAAAGCCAAGGTGAAATCTTAGCACGGCCGTGGTGGGTGTGGCCTAGCCAGTCTCCTAAACTATGGCAGGAGGGGCATTTTTGTCTTCCCTGGGCTCTGGAGGCTTTCCTCAAGTCTCCTGGAGGGCAAAAACGACCTCCCCAGGCTCCAGAGGCCCTCTGCAGGCCAGAAAAGGCCTGGTTCTGGCCTTTCCAAACTTCCAGTAGGCCTATTTTGCACCGTCCCCAAGGCTCGACACCTAAGGTGACCAAACGTCCCACTTTCCGTGGGACAGTCACGCTTTTTCCTAATCTGTCCCGCATCCCATGCCTTTTCAGAAACGTCCCAATTTTCTCTCTCTCTCGCTTCTCTATGGTGACTTCCTGTGTACTTCCTGTGTCTCCCAGTACTTCCTGTGTCTCCCAGGTTGTACTTCCTGTGTCTCCCAGTACTTCCTGTGTCTCACTCAGGGTAGGCCTCGGACTGAGGCCATGCTCGCAGGATGCTGCCTGTTCATCGCGAAGAGATGAGAGTGTCCCCTGTAGAGAAAGGGAGGGAGGATGAGAGAGAGAGAAAAATAAAGATAATTTTTTTTGCCGCCCCCACCTCCCCGTCAATGGTGTCCCGCTTCAACAATTTAAAAATCTGGTCACTTTATCTTACCCACATCCAAAATGGCCCATGTGGGGACTCCTGGGTGGGGCAGGGTGGGGTGGACATGGCCCAGTAGCGGATGACGATGTTTCACTAGTAATAAAACTGGAGTTGTGTATGCGTCCCAGTGAGATTTTACTTAAAATAAAAATTGTGCGGAAGGCAAAAAAATTGCCAAAACCCCCCACACGCATCCCCTCACAAAATGTTGCTTTCTGCACATGTGCAGAAGCAAAATCTCACTGGGACTCACTCGTGTGCACACCAGAAACCTGAAGCTGTGTGCGCAGTGCACCAGTAACAGTGGTAGTGGCAACCTCCGCCTGGAGGGGCCAACCAGGAGAGGGACATAATCTTACCTACAGGTTCTTCCGTACCCCTGTGAACCCCCCACCCTCCCCTAGGTGAGAATCCAGAGCAGTAAGGGAGACCAAGCCATCGTTTCTTCGGTTCCTGTCAGTTGTCTCTGCTGTCTAATTGCAGGAGGATGAGAGGAGGCTGGAAAGTGGCCCGTTGAAAAATGATCCGATATGGCAACTCAAGGAAAAAGCCTTTCAGGGAGATTTTGCCTTCCTGCCTTAGCCTATTAGTGAGTTAATTGACGCTGAGAAATTCCGCATTTACCCCAGACAAGCATTAAAGCGGCCTCGCTGAAATGCATGTCATTCTTGCTTCTTTGGTCTTGCCAGCTACGTGAAGCTCAATGCTGCTAAAGGTAGATGGGAGAAGTTATCAGACAAAAGTCGAACTGCAGGACAATGGTTTTTCCTAGAACAGTTTACAAAGTATTATCAACAGCTATATTTATATCTGTATCTATATTATTATTATTATTATTATTATTATTATTATTATTATTATTATTATTATTATTATGTCAGTACAACACAGCAGACGAGATCACTATGCTGGATTTTGTATTTCATCACCAGTCGGGCATTATTATTATTATTATTATTATTATTATTATTATTATTATTATTATTATTATTTTCAACAGAAATACGTTATATGTATGTATGTTTGTATATATGTGTGTGTGTGTGTGTATGTATATACACACAGCTGCAGAAGCTGAACACCACACCCACCCACCAGTATTTATAGAGGGAAGACAGCTCAAGTCTTGCTGTGTTCGCCCTAGCACAAGGACAGAAGCACCAGCCTGAAGTTGACGAGTGGGACCTCGTCAAAACGTCGCCGGAAATCTCTAAATCCTACACGGGAAGAAACCCGAATATGCCAAGACTTCCATACCTGTACCAGTGAAAATGTAGGATAGCGCTATTTTGGGCTTGTTTTGGCCTCATCAGCTAGCCATACCCATACTGGGATTTGATCCTGGGGCTTCTGCCTTGTAAGGCAGAGAATTAACCTCTAGGCCACCAGATCTGATCCCTTCAGCTTTGTACCAGGGAGGGGCTATATGTTTTTTCTGTTGGATCACCCTGGTATATTGAAGGAACGTCACAGCTCCTTTTTGCCTCTAGGCTCAACCCAGGGCCATTTCGAGGCAGTTAATTTATTCATAGCCAACAAACTATGTTCTGTATGAATCACATGTTTTTGCTGAATTTTTTTAAAATTAAGGGAGACTAGGATAGCGCTATTTCGGCCTTGTTCTGTCCTCATCAGCTAGCCATACCCTTACTGGAATTTGATCCTGAGGCTTCTGCCTTGTAAGGCAGAGAATTAACCTCTAGGCCACCAGTATCTATATATCTATATCTAAATTCTTTTCTCTATCCCACAATACTAGGACAAGGGTGCATAGGTAAAGCTCATAGGTAAGAAAGTGAGGACAAATAAAGGGAAATATTTCTTCATCCAGAGGGTCATTTGTTTATGGAATTCCCTTCCAGAAGCTGTCATCCTGGATAGCTTCAAGGCAGCATTAGACAGATTCATGGATGTCAAGTGTATCGGTGATTATTGAAACAGATGTCCATGTGCCGCCTCTATGTTGGTTGAGGCAGACAGGATTCCCTTGGGTACCATTTGTTGGGGGTCAAGGGAAAGGGAGGGTTCTGCCTTCTCTTTCTGCTCAAGATCCCCATGGACAATTGGTGGGCCACTGTGTGACACAAATGCTGGACTCGATGGGCTTTGGCCTGATTCAGCATGGCTCTTCTTATATTCTTATCTCTATCTATCTATCTATCTATCTATCTATCTATCTATCTATCTATCTATCTATCTATCTATCTATCTATCTAATCTATCTATCTATCTATCTAATCTATCTATCTATCTATCTATCTATCTATCTAATCTATCTATCTATCTATCTAATCTATCTATCTATCTATCTATCTAATCTATCTATCTATCTATTTTATCTATCTATCTTATCTATCTATCTATCTATCTATCTATTTTATCTATCTATCTTATCTATCTATCTTATCTATCTTATCTATCTCTATCTGATCTATCTATCTATCTATCTAATCTAATCTATCTATCTATCTATCTATCTATCTATCTAATCTATCTATCTATCTATCTAATCTATCTATCTATCTATCTAATCTATCTATCTATCTATCTATCTAATCTATCTATCTATCTATCTATCTATCTAATCTATCTATCTAATCTATCTATCTATCTATCTATCTAATCTATCTATCTATCTAATCTATCTATCTATCTATCTATCTAATCTATCTATCTATCTATTTTATCTATCTATCTTATCTATCTATCTTATCTATCTTATCTATCTATCTATCTGATCTATCTATCTATCTATCTAATCTATCTATCTATCTATCTATCTATCTATCTAATCTATCTATCTATCTATCTATCTATCTATCTTATCTAGCTATCTATCTATCTATCTATCTAATCTATCTATCTATCTATCTATCTATCTATCTATCTAATCTATCTATCTTATCTATCTATCTATCTATCTCATCTATCTTATCTATCTATCTATCTATCTATCTATCTATCTATCTATCTAGCTAGCTAGCTAGCTATCTATCTATCTATCTATCTATCTATCTATGCTTGAATGATGGAAACAGCCTTCAGAGCGTCTACGCAGTTCATGATATTAAAAAGCTTGGGAGATTTATTTATTTATTTATTTTTTTAAGAAAAGGCATTTCTTGGCACCAGAAAGATATTAAAGGACCGGGTGGGTATTGCAGGCTTGGGACGGTCCCTCTTCCCTGAACATCTGTAAGAAAAATGTGCAGTTGAGTCTCTGATGACAGCTCCAAAGGCTTAAAGTATGGGAAAGAACCCAGGAGAGCATATGTTCTTCTCCCAAAAATATACAGATTAATAGAAGCATCTTAAATCTGGATTGATCACAATTTGGCACTGGCTGAAAATCATGCAGAACTGACGTGATATATGCAAATGTCCTTGCAAGCAATGAGCTTGATCTTTCAATAATAAATGCTACTTACTTGGATTCAGGATTAAGCTCCTATGAGCTCCTCCTCCTCTCCTCCTCCTCCTTCTCCTCTCCTCCTCCTTCTCCTCCTCTCCTCCTCCTCTCCTCCTCCTCCTCCTCCTCTCCATCTCCTCTCCTCCTCCCCTCCTCTCCTCCTCCTCCTCCCGTCCTCCTCCTCCCCCTCCTCCTCCCCTCCTCCTCTCCTTCTCTCCTCCTCCTCCTCTCCTCCTCCTCCTCCTCCTCTCCTCCTCCTCCTCCTCTCCTTCTCCTCCCCTTCTCCTCTCCTCCCCCTCCTCCTCCTCTCCTCCCCCTCCTCCTCTCCTCCCCCTCCTCCTCCTCCCCTCCATCTCCTCTCCTCCACCTCTCCTCCTCTCCTCCTCCTCCTCCCCTCCTCCTCCCCCTCCTCCTCCCCTCCTCCTCTCCTTCTCTTCCCCTTCCCCTCTCCTCCTCCTCTCCTTCCCCTCTCCTCCTCCTCTCCTCCCCCTCCTCCTCCTCCTCTCCTCCTCCTCCTCCTCTCCATCTCCTCCTCCTCTCCTCCTCTCCTCCTCCTCCTCCTCCCCTCCTCCTCCTCCCCTCCTCCTCCTCCCCCACCTCCTCCCCTCCTCCTCTCCTTCTCTCCTCCTCCTCCTCCTCCTCTCCTCCTCCTCCCCTCCTCCTCCTCCTCTCCTCCTCCTCCTCCCCCTCTCCTTCTCCTCCTCCTTCTCCTCCTCCTCTTCCTCCTCCTCCTCTCCTCCTCCTCCTCCTCCTCCTCCTCCTCCTCCCCCTCTTCTCCTCCTTCTCCTCTCCTTCTCCTCCTCCTCCTCTTCCTCCTGGGGAAAAACAGTTGCCTTTTGAAATAACAGATTTGAGGCATCTGAGAGCAGAGCAAGAAGCAGTAGGTTGAAGCTTGTTAAGGATAGATCTAATCTAGAATTTGTTGTGGTTAGCTCCGGCCCTGCTCCTGCCCCAAGGACTGTGGATGTGGGGGAGACATCCACATGCTGCAGGCCTGTTTTGCCCTCGGTGGAATCTGATGATGAAGGCTCCTCTGACCAAGAAGACATGAGTGACAGGGAGGAGGAGAGTGTGGCAGACAGCTCAGAAGGAGATCAAGTATCTAGCTCCTCCTTGGATTCAGAACAAGAGTTAATGATACAGCCACGCATGCGGAGAGCGATGCATAGGCAACAACAACTGAGAGATTATTATCAAAGAAAATGAGGCCACCTGTGGTTGGGTGGGGCTGTGATAATTAGTGAGGCTGCTATAAATAGCAGCCTGTGGGTTTAGCCATTGTGAAGGATTATCTGATCGGTGTGTTTCGTGCCTGCTTTGCTGCCTTTGACTTTTTGTGTGCTGATTTCCCCCCGCTTTGAAACTAAACAAGGGCAAAGTGTGTTTCACTTTGTGAAAGAAGAAGGACTGTGAATTGCCTCACAGCTGCAAGCTAAGTATCACAGAACTGATAAGGGACTTGTATAAATTACCAGTTTGTTTGGAGACGAGTGCTCTTTGCTATACCAAAAGAGGGCTTGGTTTAAGTGAATTTTCATTATAAAGAACATTGTTTTGAGTTTTCAAATGTGTGTGTGTCTGAAATTTGTACCTGTGAATTTTTGGGAGGATTCTACCAGAGAGCCCGACAGAACAGGAAAAATTTCCCGTCAAGAACAATTAATCAGTGGAAGGGCTTGTGGGTGTTTCATCACTGCAGGTTTTTAAGAAGAGTTGAGACAGTAATTTGTCCAGAACATTATAGGGTTGGACTCAGTGGTGGGTTGCCACCGGTACATCCTGGAGCTGTGTTCCGATAGCGGCCACCAGATTGTGCAATTTGCGCACAACTGCTCCGGTGCCATCTTCACTGGTCTGTTGGACGGCGCCATATTTTTTCCTGAATTTTGGGGTCTTTTTTGCTTCCTGCGTATACGCAGAAGCAAAATGTCACGAGGTGATCGCCAAAATCACACGTATGTGAGCGTCCTCTTGTGATATTTCAGCCTGGTTTTGCTTCCTGCACATACGCGTAAGCAAAATTGTGCGAAGGGATGCATGCACAGGTGCACCTGAATCAGCAGGATATACGCGCAGCACACTGAAATGCGGGTAAGTGGAACCCGCCACTGGTTGGACTAGAAGCAATGATGGGCTCCTACGGGTACGGTCAGGTATGCAGTACTGGAAGAAATATTTTTAATTTTCTTTTTTTCCCTTCTGGGCTTTGGGTATGTTTTTCCTGTAGCAGTAAATGAAGTTGAATGTGTATAACGAAGTCAACGAAGCAGTGGAAGTGATGTGCCGATGCCTGGAGGCTGTTGGGGTCTGGATGGGTGTCAACAGACTCAAACTCAACCCTGACAAGACGGAGTGGCTGTGGGTTTTGCCTCCCAAGGACAATTCCATCTGTCCGTCCATCACCCTGGGGGGGAATCATTGACCCCCTCAGAGAGGGTCCGCAACTTGGGCGTCCTCCTCGATCCACAGCTCACATTAGAGAAACATCTTTCAGCTGTGGCGAGGGGGGCTTTTGCCCAGGTTCGCCTGGTGCACCAGTTGCGGCCCTATTTGGATCGGGAGTCACTGCTCACAGTCACTCATGCCCTCATCACCTCGAGGCTCGACTACTGCAATGCTCTCTACATGGGGCTACCTTTGAAAAATGTTCGGAAACTTCAGATCGTGCAGAATGCGGCTGCGAGAGCAATCATGGGCTTCACTAGGTATGCCCATGTTACACCAACACTCCGCAATTTGCATTGGTTGCCGATCAGTTTCCGGTCAAAATTCAAAGTGTTGGTTATGACCTATAAAGCCCTTCATGTCATCGGACCAGAATATCTTAGGGATCGCCTTCTGCCACACGAATCCCAGCGACCAGTTAGATCCCACAGAGTTGGCCTTCTCCGGGTCCCATCAACTAAACAATGTTGTTTGGCGGGACCCAGGGGAAGAGCCTTCTCTGTGGTGGCCCCGACCCTCTGGAACAAGCTCCCCCCAGAGATCAGAATTTCCCCCACCCTCCTCGCCTTTCGTAAGCTCCTTAAAACCAACCTCTGTTGTCAGGCATGGGGGAATTGAGATATTCTTTCCCCTAGGCCTATACAATTTATGCATGGTATGTTTGTGCGTATGTTTGGCTTTTAATAAGGGTTTTTAGTTATTTTAAATATTAGATTTGTTATATGTTGTTTTATTATTGTTGTTAGTCACCCCCGAGTCTGCAGAGAGAGGCGGCATACAAATCTAATAAATAGATAGATAGATAGATAGATAGATAGATAGATAGATAGATAGATAGATAGATAGATAGATACATTTAGAAGAGCTGTGTGTGTGCATACACATAATGTATATTTTTGCGTGCCTGTGTATAAAATCTATGTACACATATGGCATATATACATAAAATTAAATAGTATATTTTGAATGTTCAGTACCAGTAAATACAGAGGGAAATTGTATCTCTTTAGGGCGAGGAGAGGCCAGGCACCCCAACCCAAACCCAAATCCTTGACGTAAGTGACGTCAAGTTGGCCACCTTTAAGCCAGTCACATGGCCTTTAAGCCAACCCCCCAGTCACATGATCATCAAGCCACTCCCACCTGGTCACATGGCTGGCAAACCACACCCACAAATTAAGCCACGGCCACAATGTGGTAGTAAAAAATTTTGTAGCCCTTCACTGACTAGAAGACCTCTAGGGTCCCTCCCAGCCTTATGATTCTATGATTAATCTTAACTGTTCCAAAGATTCTTTTCTACAGCAAGATTCCTCTGCTTCTTTTCTGCTTTATAGGACGAATATTTTAATGAATGTTCTTTGCACTTTGATAAATGTGTAACAAACAGGGAGAATGTTCTTGACATTTATTCCTAATGATACAAATAGAACATCCTGCAAAAAACACGACCGGGCCCCACATTTTGAGAAGTCTTGGATAATTGAGGAGGAAAAGAGAATACGAAAGGAGAAGGGCGGCACAGACATTGCAACAAATGGGTAAATAAAACCCCACACTGCTTTGCAGCCGACTGGCCCTTTCCCCTTAGTAAGCAGGTAAAGCCTTATTTACCCCAGTTTTGTCATCTGGGTCCCTCGGATATGCTTGCAAATATTCATTCCGAGGGAAGTGAAGACATTCTAAGCAATCGATAAAGAGGTTTTCATTTGCAAGGCTGCCTGTTTTGAAATATAATTAGCCCATCTCATTGATTTTCGAAATAAAACTTAACCAGAGACACACTCCTGGGAATTGGGGAGATTGATTTGCTCACAAAGTTACCCACTGGAAAGAAAACTGATGTCCAAAGTCAATTGAGATTCAAATATGGAGTCTGAATTCGAAAATAATAGTAATAATAATAATAATCTCTCAACGACAATGATCTTCCAGGTTTTTATTGCTTTTCGTGTTTTCATGTGCTTAGTTTTATAGTTTTGACATGGTTTTGTATGTTGTTTGGATGTTTGGTTGGGAGCTGCCCATAAGATGTAGATTTAACACAGTCAGTCCTTGCCTGAGCCCAACATTTATGTCCCTAACTGAGGCATTTGCTTAGTGAATTTTGCGACACCGTGACCCAGAAGACAAAGACTTTGCTGCTGCAATGAGTGCAGAAGTTTCATTTCTTCTCCCTTTGGGCCTTTTGATCCTCTCCGGTTGCTGTCCTCCCTTCTAACTGCTGCTTCTTTTTTCTTCCTGAAGACTTCCTATTTGTTAGACTCTCTCTGTCCTTTTCCATTCATTCTCTCTGTTGTCATGAAACAAGGGAAGGAGATGCACATGGCTTTGGAGATCCTAATTCAAGAGAGGATTCAGAGGCCAGGTGCTGCAACTTCTTCTCCTCCTCCTTCTCCTTCTCCTTCTCCTCCTCCTCCTCCTCCTCCTCCTCCTCCTCCTCCTCCTCCTTCTTCTCCTTCTCCTACTCCTACTCCTCCTTCTTCTTCTTCTTCTCCTCCTCCTTCTACTGCTACTTCTTCTTCTTCTTCTTCTACTTCTTCTTCTTCTACTACTTCTTCTTCTTCTCCTCCTCCTCCTCCTCCTCCTCCTCCTCCTCTTTCTTTTTCTTCATCCTCCTCCTCCTCCAGTGATGGCATCTTCATTCTCTGGCTTTGATTCCTAACTCCTTTGCTGATCTCCCTCTACTTTTGTTGTGGCTCGGTGTGGTAGCTGGATGAGATGAAATGAGTGACTGAGTGTCCCTTTAGCCCCAGAGTTCCCATCTCTTCTCCCGACTGCCTGAGCGGGAGAGAAGTTGCCTCACTCAACCCACTCTTCTCATGACTTGTCACTGCTGGCTGCAGATCTTCCCAGCGACTTTGGCAGACCTTGAATGAGCCAAGCTGCTGCACTTGATGGCTGTTTTGCTTTTCAAGGTGTAGCGATGAAGCTGCCTGCTGCTCTGCAGCTCCTTGTCATTGACAGGACAAAAAGAGCAGATGGGTGGCAGCCACGGGCTCTGATGGTGGGACCTTGAAGCAGTGTGGAAGTTGGAGGGAACATATAATGCAGGAGAGGAGAGGGAGAAGAAATGTGAAAGAAAAAGAAAAGGGGAAAGGATGAAAGGAAGAAAGGAAAGGAAAGAAGGAGAAAGAAAGAAAAAGGAAAAGGAAAGAAATAGAAGGAAGGAAGCAAAGGAAAAAGGAAGGAGAAAGAAAGCAACAAAAGAAGAAAGGGAGGGAAAGAGGGAGGGAAGAAAGGAAGGAGGGAGGGAGGAATAACAAGGAGGGAGGGAAGGAAGGAGGATAGAGGGAGCAAGGGAGGAAGGAAGAAAGGGAAAAAAGGAATAGAGAAGGAAGGAAGGAAAGAAGGAAGGAAAGGAGTAGAGAAGGAATAGAGAAGGAAGAAAGGAAGGGAGAAGGAAGGAAGGGAGAAAAAAGAATGGAGAAGGAAGGAAAGAAGGAGAAGAAAAGGAAGGAATAGAGAAAGAAGAAAGAAATGGAGAATGAAGGAAAGAAGAAGGAAGGAAAGAAGGAATAAATAGAGAATGAATGAAGGGAGAAAAAAAGAATGGAGAAGGAAGGAAAGAAGGAATAGAAAAGGAAGGAATAGAGAAAGAAGAAAGAAATGGAGAAGGAAGGAAAGAAGAAGGAATGAAAGAAGGAAGAAATAGAGAAGGAAGGAAGGAAGGAAAGAATAGAGAAGGAAGAAATAGAGAAGGAAGAAAAGAAGGAAGGAATAGAGAAGGAAGGAAGGAAACATTCTGAATCATTCTCTTCTACCTCCATTTCAGAACGTGAAGTGGAAAATGTTGACCATCTATGACACCTTCCATTCCTCCTGTGCTTCTGGGGTGGGAGGGAGAAGGCCCTGACGGATAAGTCAAGGGCTCAGCTTATACAGCTTCAGGAATAACAGGCTATCTAGTGAGGGCAAAAGAGAGAAGTGGACATTCCCCTCATCAGATGTTCCCCATGTGTGTGTGTGTGTCAAAATAGGCATTACAACATTGCGTGCATGACACACGCACATTCCAGAAATGTGTTTGTGTGTCTGCCTCAGTTTTCCAACTGCCACCTTTTTTCAGCGCCTTCATATTTTGAACCTTCATTAAATGGTCATAAGGTGAGGACTACCTGCTTGAGGAATGCCTATTAAGACAGAGAGGAGCTTCAAGGCCATGATCACACCCACTTCCTTGACTCTTTTGGAAACTAATGGATGCCCCTGCCGATCAGAACAAGAAGGTGTCATACTCCAAAATCAGGTTCAGTTGAGATTTTTTTATTTAAAAAAATGTGTAAGTCCTTTGCTCATTAACATCTTCCTTAAGTAAAGGGGAAACCGTGTGTTTCTACCTTAATTACTTTACCTCTTGTTCCCAAGCCTCTCTCTCTCTCGCTCTCTTTTCCCACTCTCTGAAAAAAAACAGCTGATAATGAAATCATTTTACTACACATTAAATTCATTTCCGTAAGTGTGATAATTAAGTAGACCATAAAAAGCAGTATCTTGCAAAAGGGTGTTTTAAAATTAAAACATGATTGCATAAGGCCACTGACATTGCTTCCCCGCTTCTGAGGAGCGCCACGTTAGATGGTCTGCCAGATGGTTTCTCCTTTGTGGATCACTCAGCAGAGTGGTCCAGAATTGGAAGACCTGGGCTTCGTTGTGGGTGTTCCTGTCCGTTTTGTCTTGAATTGCCCCAACTTGGAATGAGTTTCGATGAATGTGAAGCTCCTTTAAGAAGCAATAGCTTGTCTTCTCAAAAAAGGAAGAATTTCAGAGTTAAATGCTAGCCAGATCTTCATCAGGTCTTTCCACAAGAATGGAGTGAGGTTGAGAACCCTTCTGTATAGATATTAAGAATATTCAGGTGACTATTTACCATACAGGCTCAATTAGTCAAAGGCTGAAAAGACAACATCTCCTTCAAGTTGAGCTTAATCTCTACTCACTTCATGAAAATAGGCATGCAGTTTTCTCAACAACAGCATGAAATCATATTATTATGGTCTTCTGTAGTATTTTACTTCCCAATGTGCCCTAGAATTCTTGGATATCTCTCATTTGAAAAATTATCCAAGCCTGATCCTATCTACCGAGCTTTCCCGAAAAGAAGGGTCTTATTTTCGGGGAAACATGGTAGCTTTTCTGAAGTCAAATAAGGTCATTCAAGGCTAATATCAGGTAGCACCATTTGAGAATTCATTATAATTATACATTTTAATTAATTCATTATAATTTTACATTTTGCCCTTGTTGGTGAGGATGTAGGACAACTTTCTGGCAGTGATAGCTGAAGTACATGCCCCACAATTCCAGGGCAACAGTGGTTGGTTGAGGTTCCTGGTTGGTTGAGGTTCCTGGATATTAGAGACACAACAGCGAGGCGGAAAAAGCATAATTTATGGAAGCTGATTGTGGCCATTACCTGAAGCAGGAGGAAGATATTTAACAAACTCAATTTCATTGCCAATGCCCCATTTTACCTCTCTTTCTTGCCGCTGTTGTTAAGTGAATCACAAAAGTTAGTGACCCAGGTATGAAGTGAATGTGGCTTCTCCATTGACTTTGCTTGTCAGGCGGTCACAAAAAGGGATCATGTGCAACTGTCATAAAGATGAGTCAGTTTCCAAGGGCCTGAATTTTGATCACGTGACTCTTGGGATGCTGCAACTGTCGTAAGTGTGAAAAACAGTCGTAGGTCACTTTGTTCAGTGCCGTTGTAACTTCGAATGGTCACTAAATGAATTATTGTTAAGTCAAGGACTACCTGTATAACTGCATCCCTAATTCTGTTCCTCTCCTCTCCTTTATCCGCTATTATTTGTCAGCTCTGTCAAAAATCTAGATTTGGTTTTGTAACTCTTTGAAACGAGCGCTGAGCAGAAAAAAGCCGCCACGTGTTTTTCTGTTGGGTTTCCATTCAGTTTGATTAAAGCAAAACAATGTTCGCTATTGTGATTGAAAAGAAGAGCTCTTCCCGCAGATGAAGTGTGGCATTCTTGCACACATTTACTGATAAAGGAGATAAAGGGTGCCTGTGGATGCATCTGTCTCTCTGTGCGCTCTCATTACTTCAGAGAGCTTCAGCCTCCCAGCTTGTCTCTTTTCCATTCAGTCCCAAGGATTAGACGATCTCAGAAGAAAGGTCTGGTGCTCCAACACTGAAGGTTCTTAAGAAGTCATTGGACAACCGTTTGTGTGAAGTGGTCTATGGCAATGGTAGCAATGTGGCACACGGAGCCGTATCTATAGGCACGTGAGGCGTTACCCTATGTCACTCATGCCCTCATCACCTCGAGGTTCGACTACAACAATGCTCTACATGGGGCTACCTTTGAAAAGTGTTCGGAAACTTCAGATCGTGCAGAATGCAGCTGCAAGAGCAATCATGGGCTTTCCCAAATATGCCCATGTTACACCAACACTCTGCAGTCTGCATTGGTTGCCGATCAGTTTCCGGTCACAATTCAAAGTGTTGGTTATGACCTATAAAGCCCTTCATGGCATCAGGCCAGAATATCACTGGGACCGCCTTCTGCCACACAAATCCCAGTGACCAGTTTGGTCCCACATAGTTGGCCTTCTCCGGGTCCCGTCAACTAAACAATGTCGTTTGGAGGGACCCAGGGGAAGAACCTTCTCTGTGGCGGCCCCGGCCCTATGGAACCAGCTCCCCCCAGAGATCAGAACTGCCCACACCCTCCTCGCCTTTCGTAAACTCCTTAAAACCCACCTCTGCCATCAGGCATGGGGGAATTGGAACATCTCCCCCGGGCCTATACAGTTTATGTATGGTATGTGTGTATGTTTGCTTTTAATAATGGGGTTTTTAGTGTTTCTCTTAAATTATTAGATTTGTTATATATTGTTTATTATTGCTGTGAGCCGCCCCGAGTCTACGGAGAGGGGCAGCATACAAATCTAATAAATAAATAAATAAAATGTTAGCTCCAGTATACATGTCTGTGCTGGCCAGCTGATTTTGGGCCTTCTTTTTGGCCATTTTCACTCTCCCCAGGCCTCAGGAAAGTCTCCTGAACCCTAGGTGAAAAATGGGCCAATTGAATTTGTAGTTGGCCCCTTTGACCATTTTTCACCATCCCCATCCCCAAGAGGCTTCAGGGGCAGGCAGCAGTGTATGTGTGTGCATGCATATGGGGGCAGCGTGGGGATTGTGCATATGTACCCGGGGGAGGGCATTGCATTATGGGTGTGGGCATCTGAGCCAAAAAAGGTTCACCATCACTGGTACATGGTTTCCTGCTTGACCAAGGAGTTGGATTAGAACAAGGATATTAAGTTCAAGGCCTGTGAGGTGCTTAGATCTGGCCAGCGGGGCCATCCTGGAAACAGTGAAGGGCCATCCTGTGCTGCCTCTGCTAACTAACTAACAGCTCAGGAAGGCTGCATGCAGATCCTCCCAAGCTCCGTTTTCACTGGCAGAGGGTTGCAGGGGGCCCTTGCAACTGGCTTTTTCTACCAGAGTGCTCGGGCCACCATAGGTGCCCCCCAGCACGTGATATTGAGCTGGCCACATACACACTGCCCATGCCCACTACAGCCCCCTCCCTGAGATCAAACACAACCCTTAGGCAGCCCTCAATGAAATCTAATTTGATACCCTGTGTTATACTGTCTTCGAATCCACCGTTACTATCACCATTAAGGAAAAGTCCTGCCCTTGAAATTTCCTTCTTGCCTTCCTCCTAGGTGTACTTTACACCAGAATCTCTGATCACCCTGTTCCAGGCTTGGGTGATTGATTATACCTATTAGCTTAAGCAAAGTCTTCAGGCGCTGCTGGAAGACGTCTATGAATTACAGGCATTGCTCCACTGTGAACTGAAGCTGAACAGTGCGGTGCTGTCCAGGGTACTGAACGTCCCAGGGTTTCCAGCCAGCAAAATAGCCAGGAATCTGGCAGGAATGGAATAGAATGGAGGTCTTCTAGTCCAGCCCCTTGCTCAAGTATAATAACTTATACCATTTCAGACAAGTGACTGTCCAGAGTCTTCTTACAAACCTCTAGTGGTGGAGCACCCACAATTTCTGAAGGCCACTTCAGTTCCACAGGTTAATTGTTGTCACTGTTAGGAAGTTTCTCCATAATTCCAGGTTGCTTCTTTCCTTGATTAGTTTCCATCCATTGTTTCTTGTTCTGCCCTCTGGTGCTTTGGAGAATAATTTGGCTCCCTCTTCTTTTTTTGGCAGTCCGTCAAATACTGCAATACTGCAATCATGTCACCCCTAAATTTTATTTTCTCTAGACTGGCCAAATTTAGATCCTGCAGATCCTTAGTCTCTGGGCCTTTGATCATCTTAGTTCCTCTTCTCAGAACATTTTCCATATTCTCAACATCTTTTTTGTAGAACGGTGACCAAAATTGGTTGCAGTATTCCAGGTATAGTCTTACTAGAATCCTGGGAAAGGTTGTCTCAGCGCATCTGGAAAACATTAGGTGCAGGGAAGTGTTGTGGTTAGCTCTGGCCCAGCTCCTGCCCCAAGGACTGTGGATGTGGGGGAGACATCCACATGCTGCAGACCTGTTTTGCCCTCGGTGGAATCTGCTGATGAAGGCTCCTCTGACCAAGAAGACATGAGTGACAGGGAGGAGGAGAGTGTGGTGGACAGCTCAGAAGGAGATCAATTATCTAGCTCCTCCTTGGATTCAGAACAAGAGTTAATGATACAGCCACGCATGCAGAGAGTGATGCATAGGCAACAACAACTGAGAGATTATTATCAAAGAAAATGAGGCCACCTGTGGTTGGGTGGGGCTGTGGTGATTAGTGAGGCTGCTATAAATAGCAGCCTGTGGGTTTGGCCATTGTGGAGGATTATCTGATTGTTGTGTTTCGTGACTGCTTTACTGACTTTGACTTTTTGTGTGCTGATTTTCCCCCGCTTTGAAACTAAACCAGAGCAAAGTGTGTTTCACTTTGTGAAAGAAGAAGGACTGTGAATTGCCTCACATCTGCAAGCTAAGTATCACAGAACTGATAAGGGACTTGTACAAATTAGCAGTTTGTTTGGAGACGAGTGCTCTTTGCTATACCAAAAGAGGGATTGGTTTAAGTGAATTTTCATTATAAAGAACATTGTTTTGAATTTTCAAACGTGTGTGTGTCTGAAATTTGTACCTGTGAATTTTTTGGAGGATTCTACCAGAAAGCCCGACAGAACAGGAAGTATGGAAGCAGGCCTAATGACTGACCCCCACACGCCTCGTATGAGTTGTGCTTTGAAGGATCTGTGGGACTTCCAGTTCTGGGTGGGCTTCAGTTTCTCTCAGCTGTCTAAACCTGGAATTTATAGAAGGAAAACACCGAGAAGGTTTTAAAAGAGAAAAGTGACTAATAAGCTGTATAAAAGTTCTGGAAACAGTTCTGGGGCTTATCTCAACTGCAAATTAAGTCTTACTAAAAATCACAAATGGAGCTAGAATTTATAACCACTGAAAAATCCATGAATACAGATTAGATCTTGCTCTCCTACCCCACCCTCCTTTTCTCTTCGCTTGTGCTGGAAATTTGCCTAGACTTTGTATTTCGGAGATGGAGAAAGACTCTGACTTGGCAGTTTTAAATACAGATTTTGCAGCTGCTCTGTAGGCTTTTTTGGATCTCCAAACTCTCTCTAGCTGCTATTAGAATTGCCTTTGTTCTTTATTAGGCAGATCCAGTGAAGAGGAAGTTGGATGTAGCTTCAGGTATCTGGCTTCTCTTTTCTACCTTTGCATTATGAGGCTTTCAAAACTGGCATCTGAGTTTGCCTTCCTTCCAAAGCCAAGGCCAAATGGAACAGATTGCCTGTAAAAAAAAAATTGAGGAAGCCGCAAGACAATGCCAGTCTTTTAGCTCGGGAAGTTCAAAAGATGCTTAACGTGGCTGCTAACAAGAAATGTATGAGGAACAATTACAGGTGGGTGGTGAGCAATTGGACCAACCACCAGATGGTTTCAGGAGCTCAGCAGGTAGCTTTTGAAAAAGCCCCATCAGGTAATAAACATCTTCCTGCATTATTAAACTTCACAATCCCTTTGCTTTCTTTCTGTGGGCTTTGATTTTAAAACGCAAAGTTCAGAAAGTCCATATTTGAAAGAGTGTCTTGTCAGGTCTGTTTTCCTGCCTTGGGGGGAAAAAATCACGTTCTTTTGGCTTGAAGCCACTAGCTGCACCATGGCTCCCTGAAAGGAGAGGTTAGTTGAGACAAAAGGAAATCAAGGACTTTCTCCTGGGTCTATTCAGTTCTGCGTCAACATACATTGTGCGTTCCAAAAGTAACGCAATTATTTTTTAAAAAGTAATTTATTGAACAGATTTTCACAAACACTTAAAATTCTTCAAAGTACTGTCCTTGGGCCTCTACACATTTTTTCCAGTAACTCTGCCGTGACCGGTACGCATCCTGGAAGGTGTCTTTGGGGACCTCTCGCAAGGTCTTCGTCACGGCTGATTGGATCTGTTCTGTGGACGAAAAATGTGTTCCTTTCAGAGTTGGGGACAAAAAGAAGTCTGCTGGGGCAACATCAGGACTATAGGGGGGCTGGGGCAGCGTTGGCACCTGGTGTTTGGCCAGGAACCCACGGATTCGTAGAGTGTTTTGGCAAGGCGCGTTTTTCGTCCATGGAAGAGATCCAAGCAGCCTTGACGAAGACCTTGCGAGAGGTCCCCAAAGATGCCTTTCAGGGCATGTACCAATCATGGCAGAGTTGCTGGAAAAATGTGTAGAGGCCCAAGGACAGTACTTTGAAGAATTTTAAATGTTTGCGCAAATCTGTTCAATAAATTACTTTAAAAAAATAATTGCATTACTTTTAGAACGCACCCTGTAAATCATCTTGAGAATCTTTGTTTTCTCTTTTTCCTTTATCTCGGGTATGAATTTAATTTAATTTAATTATTTTATATAATTTATTTGACTTCTATGCTGCCCAGTCCCTTAGGACTCAGGGAGGCTTACAACAATAACACAATACAATACATTAACAAAAAGAAGTCAAATATAGTCTTCGGAGAGGGGCGGCATACAAATCTAAGTAATAAATAACAGTAACTAACAACCCCACTAAAATAAACCATAGAAACCCTGAATCAATCTAAAATGACATACATACCAATCAGACAAAATTTGGGCATCAGATGTTAAGTTTATGCCCCCCCCCCCAGGCCTGTCGGCAAAGCCAGGTCGTAAAAGCTTTTGGAAAGGCCAGTAGAGTGGGAGCAGTGCGAATGTTGGGGGGGGGGAGGAGTTGGTTCCATACAGCTGGGGCAGCAACAGAAAAGGCCCTCCCTCGCGGTCCCGCCAACCTACATTGTTGAGTCAACGAAACCCAGAGAAGGCCAATTCTGTGCGATCTAATAGGTCACTGGGAGGTATGTGGTATGTCGCAGGAGACGGTCCCTTAAATAATCAGGCCCTAAGCCATCTAGGGCTTTATAGGTAATAACTATAAATTGAATTGTGACTGGAGACTAATCGGACCAGAGGCTCCTGAGTTCCATTTTCAGCTGCAATGGGCTCCTGCAATCCTCCACCAGCAAAAATGGAGCTCGAGAGGACCACAGGTGGCTCTCCCAAGCTCTGCAAGTGGCCCTCCTGATCTCCATTTCACTGGCAGAGGCACCACTTTTGTCTCTTCATTAAGGCTCAAGAGTTTTAACTAGGATGGTATGAAAGCTGTGAGCATATAACCTTGATGTTCCCTTGCACTGTAGACTCTAGTCAAGCGTGCCTATGCTTTGCGTGTAAGATTTCTGGATTTTTTATACAGCTACCTGGTTCTTATTATATTGCTTGGAGTTCATCCCTGTCTAACCTTCCAGATATTTTTAGATGTCATAATATTTGCACAGATTAGCAGCATGGTGGCTCGTTCTAAATGCAGGTCCCAGTTGCAAAGCAGGTTTAGATTGGATTCCCGCCTGTTCCTCTTTTGTTTAGATGGGCAGGTAAAACAGCTCTAACATTGATGCAACAAACAGTCCATTAAGGAGAGCAAGAGACGACTCGGAAGCTCGGAATAAATTATGCAAACGAAGGGGTATTTGCATGCTTTGTACAGCTGGCAGAATGTAGACGGCGTGCAGATGTTTTTGCAACAAAGTGAGACATTGCCCAAAGCGCTTTCATCAAGCCAACGCCACGCACCGCATCTTAGTGAGTCAAGCCGTCGATAGCCGCGGTTGGTGTTCATTCTCTCACCGTTTGTAATCAACTTGCACCGCTCCTTCCAACTGCAGATTTATGGGATACTTCTGGTTCTGAATACCAATGCTGGGGGGGGGGGGGGTGCAGGGACAGAACTGCAGCCAAGGAACCCAAGGGGAAAAAAAGTCACCTGGGCTGTTTATTCTTGTAAAAGAGCATTGAAGAGCCCAACACATTCTGCAGCGTAACGTCCGTGGCATTTATTCTCCTGCTCACCTGGTGATTAATTTGTCGTTCTGCCAGGCTTTCGTGCGTGCGGCTGGTGTTCGGGCTGGCGATGCACCTGCGCCGTGGTAGATTGGGCTTCTTCCCCACGGCTTGCCGATTAGCCTCAAATTACTTCCTTCGAGAAGTCCACGTCACGTGGCAGCACATCCATCGCTGCGCACTGGGCATGAGACTCCGGAGTTGATTATGGCAGATTATTGTTTCCAGATGTCCATTTAATGAATGAGGAGATCAGAGGAGGGTTCGTTCCCATAGGAGGAGTTGGCCAGGTGCGGCCGTTGTTCCTTTGCTTCTGTCCATCTGAGATTTTTGTTTGGGGGGGGGGGTGTCTTTGTTTATGGGAAAATAATTCCTCTAACAAGCTGAGCTTGAAGGGGAGTGCAGGAAATGCTCTCCACCGCAGGAGAGAGGTTTGTCTCACCTGAACACTTGTATGTTTGTTTATTTATTTATTTATTTGTATGTTTGTTCGTTCGTTCGTTCATTCATTCATTCATTCATTCAATTTTTATGCCGCCCTTCTCCTTAGACTCAGGGTGGCTTACAACATGTTAGCAATACCACCTTTTTAGCAGAGCCAGCCTATTGCCCCCACAATCTGGGTCCTCATTTTACCCACCTCGGAAGGATGGAAGACTGAGTCAACCTTGAGCCTGTGATGAGATTTGAACCGCTGACCTGTAGATCTACAGTCAGCTTCAGTGGCCTGCAATACAGCACTCTACCTGCTGCGCCACCCCGGCTCTTTACAATGACAGAGCGAAACATAGGAGCGTCCATTTACCGAGAGATTATTTTTTTGTTTTGTTCCTATGAATTTAGGACTGAAGACTAAGATGAACGCCATCACCCCATCCACTCAGGGGCAAGATAGGGCCTGCAGCCGACACGGCATCTGTTGGTGCCCTTTTTTGCTTGCAGATGTCCCAAGCTAAAAGTGATATTATTCTCTTGCATCTGTTTGTTTATAACCTTTAACTGGGCAACATGGGAATCTGTGGGGGTGGGATTCACATTTTTTTACTACCAGTTCTGTGGCCGTGGCTTCGTGGGCGTAGCTTGGTGGGCGTGGCAGAGGAAGGACACTGCAAAATCCCCATTTCCTCCAATTCAGTTGGGACTCAAAAGGCAGAGAATAGATGTGGGCTTGGTCAGTCAGAGGTGGTATTTACGGGTTCTCCAAACTAGTCACAATTTCTGCTAGCGGTTCTCCCGAACTGGCCAGAACCTGCTGAAACCCACCTCTGATGGTACGATAGGCTTTATAGGTAATGACCAACACTTTGAATTGTGACCGGAAACTGATTGGCAACCAATGCAGACTGTGGAGTGTTGGTGTTACATGGGCATTTTGGGGAAAGCCCATGATAGCTCTCGCAGCTGCATTCTGCACGATCTGAAGTTTCCGAATACTTTTCAAAGGTAGCCCCATGTAGAGAGCATTACAGTAGTCGAGCCTCGAGGTGATGAGGGCATGAGTGACTGTGAGCAGTGAGTCCCGGTCCAAATAGGGCCGCAACTGGTGCACCAGGCGAACCTGGGCAAACGCCATCCTCGCCACAGCTAAAAGATGTTTCTCTAATGTGAGCTGTGAATCGAGGAGGATGTCCAAGTTGCAGACTCTCTCCAAGGGGGTCAATAATTCCCCCCCAGGGTGATGGATGGACAGATGTAATTGTCCTTGGGAGGCAAAACCCACATCCACTCTGTCTTATCAGGGTTGAGTTTGAGTCTGTTGACACCCATCCAGGCCCCAACAGCCTCCAGACACCGGCACATCACTTCCACTACTTCCACTGCAATATCCAGGGAAAAGCCGGCAGGAAGTCAGAAGTCGTTCCCACTCACACTGACTTTTTGCAGGGTGTCCGTAGGTAAAGAAATATCTCCTGAAAGGATGACCTAACCCATCATGAGAGGTCTAGGAAGAAATAAAAATGTATAGTCTATCTTTTTAAAAAAAAAATTGGGGAAAAAATCCTGTATCATCACAGCAGTCGCATTTGCAATCTCATTTCCAGCAGCTCTGGATAGTATACAGATTGGGTTTTTTTAAAATTAAAACAAGAAAACCACACAATGCAAAAAATCCAACAACAGTAAAGATGGCAGAAAGAACAAACCCAGATGGGAACAAAGGAAAGAAAGAACAGAGGGGCTCAATTATGCTCACCAAAGGCCTGGGAGGAGAGCCAGGCCTTCAAGCCAACTGAAACATGAGGTTTTTGGTAGATTTTTATTTTTTTATTTTTTTATTCATTCATTTGTCCAATACACAAGTACATAGGAAGAAAATAGACATGTGATAATATAAAAAGGGTGAAAGTGGGCTTAGAGGAGAGGAAATATGACAGGAAGATATATAAGATAGGTGATATACAATGATCCCCCGCTCTTTGCGAGGGTTCCGTTCCAGGACCCCCCGCAACGAGCGGGTTTTCGCGAAGTAGCGCTGCGGAAGTAAAAAAACCATCTGCGCATGTGCAGATGGTGTTTTTACTTCCGCAGCGCTAGCGAGGAGCCGAAGATTGGGGGCGGCGCGGGTGTTTTAAAACGTCCCCGCCGACATGGGGGGCTCGCTAGCACCCCCCTAACCCGGGTTGGGGGTTTGGGGGTGTGCTAGCGAGCCCCTCATGTCGGCGGGGATGTTTTAAAACACCCGCGCCACTTTCCAATGAGTCCCGAAGACAACGCGTTTGTCTTCGGGACTCATTGGAAAGTTGCGCGGGTGTTTTAAAACATCCCCGCCGACATGGGAGGCTCGCTAGCACACCCCCGAACCCCCAACCCGGGTTTGGGGGTGTGCTAGCGAGCCCCTCATGTCGGCGGGGATGTTTTAAAACACCCGCGCGACTTTCCAATGAGTCCCGAAGACAACGCGTTTGTCTTCGGGACTCATTGGAAAGTCGCGCGGGTGTTTTAAAACATCCCCGCCGACATGGGAGGCTCGCTAGCACACCCCCGAACCCCCAACCCGGGTTTGGGGGTGTGCTAGCGAGCCCCTCATGTCGGCGGGGATGTTTTAAAACACCCGCGCCACTTTCCAATGAGTCCCGAAGACAACGCGTTTGTCTTCGGGACTCATTGGAAAGTCGCGCGGGTGTTTTAAAACATCCCCGCCGACATGGGAGGCTCGCTAGCACACCCCCGAACCCCCAACCCGGGTTTGGGGGTGTGCTAGCGAGCCCCTCATGTCGGCGGGGATGTTTTAAAACACCCGCGCCACTTTCCAATGAGTCCCGAAGACAACGCGTTTGTCTTCGGGACTCATTGGAAAGTCGCGCGGGTGTTTTAAAACATCCCCGCCGACATGGGAGGCTCGCTAGCACACCCCCGAACCCCCAACCCGGGTTTGGGGGTGTGCTAGCGAGCCTCCCATGTCGGCGGGGATGTTTTAAAACACCCGCGCCACTTTCCAATGAGTCCCGAAGACAACGCGTTTGTCTTCGGGACTCATTGGAAAGTCGCGCGGGTGTTTTAAAACATCCCCGCCGACATGGGAGGCTCGCTAGCACACCCCCGAACCCCCAACCCGGGTTTGGGGGTGTGCTAGCGAGCCCCTCATGTCGGCGGGGATGTTTTAAAACACCCGCGCGACTTTCCAATGAGTCCCGAAGACAACGCGTTTGTCTTCGGGACTCATTGGAAAGTCGCGCGGGTGTTTTAAAACATCCCCGCCGACATGGGAGGCTCGCTAGCACACCCCCGAACCCCCAACCCGGGTTTGGGGGTGTGCTAGCGAGCCCCTCATGTCGGCGGGGATGTTTTAAAACACCCGCGCCACTTTCCAATGAGTCCCGAAGACAACGCGTTTGTCTTCGGGACTCATTGGAAAGTCGCGCGGGTGTTTTAAAACATCCCCGCCGACATGGGAGGCTCGCTAGCACACCCCCGAACCCCCAACCCGGGTTTGGGGGTGTGCTAGCGAGCCCCTCATGTCGGCGGGGATGTTTTAAAACACCCGCGCCACTTTCCAATGAGTCCCGAAGACAACGCGTTTGTCTTCGGGACTCATTGGAAAGTCGCGCGGGTGTTTTAAAACATCCCCGCCGACATGGGAGGCTCGCTAGCACACCCCCGAACCCCCAACCCGGGTTTGGGGGTGTGCTAGCGAGCCCCTCATGTCGGCGGGGATGTTTTAAAACACCCGCGCCACTTTCCAATGAGTCCCGAAGACAACGCGTTTGTCTTCGGGACTCATTGGAAAGTCGCGCGGGTGTTTTAAAACATCCCCGCCGACATGGGAGGCTCGCTAGCACACCCCCGAACCCCCAACCCGGGTTTGGGGGTGTGCTAGCGAGCCTCCCATGTCGGCGGGGATGTTTTAAAACACCCGCGCCACTTTCCAATGAGTCCCGAAGACAACGCGTTTGTCTTCGGGACTCATTGGAAAGTCGCGCGGGTGTTTTAAAACATCCCCGCCGACATGGGAGGCTCGCTAGCACACCCCCGAACCCCCAACCCGGGTTTGGGGGTGTGCTAGCGAGCCCCTCATGTCGGCGGGGATGTTTTAAAACACCCGCGCCACTTTCCAATGAGTCCCGAAGACAACGCGTTTGTCTTCGGGACTCATTGGAAAGTCGCGCGGGTGTTTTAAAACATCCCCGCCGACATGGGAGGCTCGCTAGCACACCCCCGAACCCCCAACCCGGGTTTGGGGGTGTGCTAGCGAGCCCCTCATGTCGGCGGGGATGTTTTAAAACACCCGCGCCACTTTCCAATGAGTCCCGAAGACAACGCGTTTGTCTTCGGGACTCATTGGAAAGTCGCGCGGGTGTTTTAAAACATCCCCGCCGACATGGGAGGCTCGCTAGCACACCCCCGAACCCCCAACCCGGGTTTGGGGGTGTGCTAGCGAGCCCCTCATGTCGGCGGGGATGTTTTAAAACACCCGCGCGACTTTCCAATGAGTCCCGAAGACAACGCGTTTGTCTTCGGGACTCATTGGAAAGTCGCGCGGGTGTTTTAAAACATCCCCGCCGACATGGGAGGCTCGCTAGCACACCCCCGAACCCCCAACCCGGGTTTGGGGGTGTGCTAGCGAGCCCCTCATGTCGGCGGGGATGTTTTAAAACACCCGCGCCACTTTCCAATGAGTCCCGAAGACAACGCGTTTGTCTTCGGGACTCATTGGAAAGTCGCGCGGGTGTTTTAAAACATCCCCGCCGACATGGGAGGCTCGCTAGCACACCCCCGAACCCCCAACCCGGGTTTGGGGGTGTGCTAGCGAGCCCCTCATGTCGGCGGGGATGTTTTAAAACACCCGCGCCACTTTCCAATGAGTCCCGAAGACAACGCGTTTGTCTTCGGGACTCATTGGAAAGTCGCGCGGGTGTTTTAAAACATCCCCGCCGACATGGGAGGCTCGCTAGCACACCCCCGAACCCCCAACCCGGGTTTGGGGGTGTGCTAGCGAGCCTCCCATGTCGGCGGGGATGTTTTAAAACACCCGCGCCACTTTCCAATGAGTCCCGAAGACAACGCGTTTGTCTTCGGGACTCATTGGAAAGTCGCGCGGGTGTTTTAAAACATCCCCGCCGACATGGGAGGCTCGCTAGCACACCCCCGAACCCCCAACCCGGGTTTGGGGGTGTGCTAGCGAGCCCCTCATGTCGGCGGGGATGTTTTAAAACACCCGCGCGACTTTCCAATGAGTCCCGAAGACAACGCGTTTGTCTTCGGGACTCATTGGAAAGTCGCGCGGGTGTTTTAAAACATCCCCGCCGACATGGGAGGCTCGCTAGCACACCCCCGAACCCCCAACCCGGGTTTGGGGGTGTGCTAGCGAGCCCCTCATGTCGGCGGGGATGTTTTAAAACACCCGCGCCACTTTCCAATGAGTCCCGAAGACAACGCGTTTGTCTTCGGGACTCATTGGAAAGTCGCGCGGGTGTTTTAAAACATCCCCGCCGACATGGGAGGCTCGCTAGCACACCCCCGAACCCCCAACCCGGGTTTGGGGGTGTGCTAGCGAGCCCCTCATGTCGGCGGGGATGTTTTAAAACACCCGCGCCACTTTCCAATGAGTCCCGAAGACAACGCGTTTGTCTTCGGGACTCATTGGAAAGTCGCGCGGGTGTTTTAAAACATCCCCGCCGACATGGGAGGCTCGCTAGCACACCCCCGAACCCCCAACCCGGGTTTGGGGGTGTGCTAGCGAGCCCCTCATGTCGGCGGGGATGTTTTAAAACACCCGCGCCACTTTCCAATGAGTCCCGAAGACAACGCGTTTGTCTTCGGGACTCATTGGAAAGTCGCGCGGGTGTTTTAAAACATCCCCGCCGACATGGGAGGCTCGCTAGCACACCCCCGAACCCCCAACCCGGGTTTGGGGGTGTGCTAGCGAGCCTCCCATGTCGGCGGGGATGTTTTAAAACACCCGCGCCACTTTCCAATGAGTCCCGAAGACAACGCGTTTGTCTTCGGGACTCATTGGAAAGTCGCGCGGGTGTTTTAAAACATCCCCGCCGACATGGGAGGCTCGCTAGCACACCCCCGAACCCCCAACCCGGGTTTGGGGGTGTGCTAGCGAGCCCCTCATGTCGGCGGGGATGTTTTAAAACACCCGCGCGACTTTCCAATGAGTCCCGAAGACAACGCGTTTGTCTTCGGGACTCATTGGAAAGTCGCGCGGGTGTTTTAAAACATCCCCGCCGACATGGGAGGCTCGCTAGCACACCCCCGAACCCCCAACCCGGGTTTGGGGGTGTGCTAGCGAGCCCCTCATGTCGGCGGGGATGTTTTAAAACACCCGCGCCACTTTCCAATGAGTCCCGAAGACAACGCGTTTGTCTTCGGGACTCATTGGAAAGTCGCGCGGGTGTTTTAAAACATCCCCGCCGACATGGGAGGCTCGCTAGCACACCCCCGAACCCCCAACCCGGGTTTGGGGGTGTGCTAGCGAGCCCCTCATGTCGGCGGGGATGTTTTAAAACACCCGCGCCACTTTCCAATGAGTCCCGAAGACAACGCGTTTGTCTTCGGGACTCATTGGAAAGTCGCGCGGGTGTTTTAAAACATCCCCGCCGACATGGGAGGCTCGCTAGCACACCCCCGAACCCCCAACCCGGGTTTGGGGGTGTGCTAGCGAGCCCCTCATGTCGGCGGGGATGTTTTAAAACACCCGCGCGACTTTCCAATGAGTCCCGAAGACAACGCGTTTGTCTTCGGGACTCATTGGAAAGTCGCGCGGGTGTTTTAAAACGTCCCCGCCGGCATGGGGGGCTTCCTAGCAGCCCCCCAAACCCGGGTTGGGGGTCCGGGGGGTGCTGGTAAGCCCCCCATGCCGGTGGCGACGTCGCGCCGCCCCCAATCTTCGGCTCCTCGCTAGCGGGCAGGCAGGCGGCTCCTCGCTAGCGGGCAGGCAGGCGAGAGCTAGCGCCAGCGAACAGCTTGTCCGCGCTCGCTCTGGCCGCGAGAATGAACGGTGTGGGCGGGCGAAGGGCGGGCGGCAGCGAGGAGTTTGCGTGGGCGGTGGGGAAACTCCTCGCTGACGCCAGCAAGAGGGGGAAGACCCAGGGAAGCCGCTGCCATCTGCGCATGCGTGCCCGGCACGCATGCGTAGATGGTATTTTTGACTTCCGGGTTGAAAAATAGCGAAGTACCCTGTTCGCAATGGTTGGGGACGCAATAAACGGGGGATCACTGTATAAGATATATAAGATAGGTGAAAGAAAGGAAAGACAATTGGACAGGGTACAAAAGGCACACCAGTGCACTTATGTATGCCCCTTACTAGCCTCTTAGGAATCTGGAGAGGTCAATCGTGGAGAGTCTGAGGGAGAAGTGTTGGGGGTTAGGGGTTGACACAATTGAGTCCGGTAATGAGTTCCACGCTTCGATAACTCGATTGTTGAAATCATATTTTTTACAGTCAAGTTTGGCGCAGTTCGTATTGAGTTTGAATTTGTTGCGTGCTCTTGTGTTGTTGCGGTTGAACTGAAGTAGTCATTGATTGGTAGGACATTGCAGCATATGATCTTGTAAGCAATACTCAGATCATGTTTTAGACACCGTAGTTCTAGGCTTTCTAGGCCTAGGATTGTAAGTCTATTTTCGTAGGATATTCTGTTTCGAGTGGAGGAGTGAAGGGCTCTTCTGGTGAAATATCTTTGGACATTTTCAAGGGTGTTGATGTCTGAGATGTGGTATGGGTTCCAGACAGATGAGCAGTAGTCTAAGATGGGTCTGGCAAAAGTTTTGTAGGCTCTTGTGAGTAGAGTGAGATTGCCTGAGCAGAAGCTGCGTAGGATCAGGTTAACAACTCTAGAGGCTTTTTTGGCGATACAGTGGTCCCTCGATTTTCACGGGTTCGAACTTTGCGAAACGGCTATACCACGGTTTTTCAAAAATATTAATTAAAAAATACTTTGCTGTTTTTTTCTCTATACCATAGTTTTTCCCACCCGATGACGTCATACATCATCACCAAACTTTTGTCCGACTTTAATAAATATTTTTTTAATAAACTTTAATAAATAAACATGGTGAGTAATAATCTAAATGGTTGCTAAGGGAATGCGAAATTGTAGTTTAGGGATTTAAAGTGTTAAGGGAAGGCTTGTGATACTGTTCATAGCCAAAAATAGTGTATTTACTTCCGCATCTCTACTTCGCGGAAATTCGACTTTTGCGGGCGGTCTCGGAATGCATCCCCCGCGAAAATCGAGGGAACACTGTATTGAAATATTTAGGATGGGGAGGAGGGGAAACAGTCCTAAAATGATTACAAAATGGCGACCTCCTAAGACAAAAGGAAAATGTTGTTAATCCTTGCCTTCACTTATTTAAAAATCTTCCTGCCTTGTCCTTTAAAGACAAGAAAAAGAAATAAAAGGTCAGTTGGCTAAGTAACTTCTTAAAAACTACAGTCCATTAGCAATATATTTTATGCCTGTGGTTGAAATAGAGTTTCTCTGCTTGGTAATTTGAGGATTGTGCAAAGAGTGTTTTGTTGCCTTTTCCTCTTAAATCAATACAAATCTATTGGTTTAAATGTGTTTGTAAGAATTGCTTCTTCTGTTACCTATTATGTCTGCCTGCCTACCAACATACCAGCCCATTTGCCATCTTGGATGTCTTCTGGTCAGGTAAGACCAGGAAAAACCAAGAAAATAGTGGCAAAGATTCTTATGAACTCATCTAGGAGCTAGACAGATGCCAGCAGGAAAATAAATATTTATTATTTATATTTTTTATTTCTATCCTGCCTTTATTATCCTTAAAAATAACTCAAGAGGGTGAACATATCTAACTTTCTTCCTCCTACTTTCCCTATCACAATAACGTGGTATTTTATTCATTAAATAAGTAAATATTTAATTCTTCATTAGATTTTCATCCCATCTTTATTACTTTATAAGGAAGCCAAGGCAGTAAATATATGTAATACGGCGGGACTAGAACTCACTATTTCCTGGTTTCTAACTTGGTGCTTTAACCACAAGAACCAACCAGCTCTTTGATTGAGATTGTCAAATAAACAGTGTGGCTTGTGCACACTATTTGGGTTCATTGTAAAAGTGAGCAAAGGATAGCAATAGCATTTAGATTTATATAGCGCTTCATAATGCTTTCACAGCCATCTCTAGGTGATTTACAGAATCAGCCTCTTGCCCCCAACAATCTGGGTCCTCATTTCATCCACCTTGGAAGTAGAGAAGGCTGAGTCAACCTTGGGCCTGGTGGGGAGATTTGAACTGCTGAATTATAGTTAGCAGTTAGCTGAAGTAGCCTGCAGTGCTGCACTCTAACCACTGCACCACCCTGCCTCTAAAACTGTCTTGATGTCAGATCTGCTCCAGTCTCATCTCTTAGGGAAGTAAAATTCCTGACTCCATTTGATTGAAATGAAAAGGCACTTTTACGAAGGGCAATTGATTGCAAGAGGTTCAAGCGGGATCTAAAATTCTCGTGTACCAATACAGAACCAAAATCTCTGGTTTTCCCCAGCCCCCACACACCCCCACCCCGTGGTCCATCCAACCATAAGCAATCCATCACCGTTGAAAGGTTTGGGGAAATGCGGAGGGGTTTGGGCTGATGAAATTCCACTCTCAGAGCAAACAGCCTTGAAGATGCCAGGGCGCCAACACAAACCGGATCCCAAAGTGCTCTGTTTTTCTTCAGCTACCAGTTCCCCCTTCCCAATTTCCCATCGTAAAGGTATACAGATTTATTGCCTATTTGTTCCCCCCTCCCTTCCTGGATTGATGGCAGAACGTCGGCAAAGTCCCAAGACGAAGCTGAGGGATCTGACACTTGAATCCAACTAACTTTTGTCAACTGTGTGGACGAGACCTTGTATTTTTTTGCCTACAGCTCTGGGATTTTCCAGGTGGCCTCTCCTCTAAGCTTTGCTTTTGAGCCCAGACTTGCCCTAACATTTTAAAGAGTCACCCTTTACAAGCCCTTTATTTGCTACCCACCTTGGGGAAATGGGTGGCATATAATAGAGACAGACAGACAATATGGATGGATGGTAGGTAGATAGGTAGATAGATAGATAGATAGATAGATAGATAGATAGATAGATAGATAGATAGATAGATAGATACCCTGTTTCCCCGATAGTAAGACACCCCCGATTGTAAGACGTATCGGGGGTTTCAGGGGGGTCGGCTAATATAAGCCGTACCCCGAAAGTAAGATATATGTCTTACTTTCGGGGAAACACGGGGTGTATTGCCGCCTCCCTCTCATCTACCTGCGCGCCGCCTCCTGCCAACGTCTGCACCGTCCCCCTCTCCATACGTCACCGCGCCGTCCCCTGCACTTGTCACTGCCGCCTCTGCAAATTTACTCGGGCACGTCCCTACTCCAAAGAAACCTCCCCCCCCCGCCCGTCACAGAAGGTAAAATGCATATACACTAAAAAAACACATTTTACACAGTTTTTTTAGCTGTCAGTGCCCCTTTAACAATATAAGACATACCCCGAAAGTAAGACATAGTGGGGCTTTTGGGGATAAAAAGAAAGTAAGACACTGTCTTACTTTCGGGGAAACACGGTAGATAGATAGATAGATAGATAGATAGATAGATAGATAGATAGATAGATAGATAGATAGATAGATAAAGAGGAAGAGCTTTCTATGTGGCGGCCCCGGCCCTCTGGAACCAACTCCCCCCAGAGATTAGAATTGCCCCCACCCTCCTTGCCTTTCGAAAGCTGCTTAAAATCCACCTCTGCCACCAGGCATGGGGGAACTGAAATACACTTCCCCCTAGGCCTTTACAATTTTATGCATGGTATGTCTGTATGTATGATTGGTTTTTATATAATGGGTTTTTAACTGTTTTTAGTATTGGATTTTGTTATATACTGTTTTATTGCTGTTGTTAGCCGCCCCGAGTCTGCGGAGAGGGGTGGCATACAAATCCAATAAATAAATAAATAAATAAAATAGAGGTAGACAGACAGACAGACAGACAGACAGACAGACAGATGTGGGTGGGTGGGTGGATAGATAGATTAGATAGACAGACATACAGACAGATGATAGATAGATGATAAATATATTGCAAAACAGTTTCCATCACATGATCTAGATCTAAAAACATCACAGCAGACTCTTTTTCCTGGAGGGTGGAAGTGGGCACAACACGTAGGGATTTCAAGATGCTGCTTATAACAGAGCAACAACAACAAAACCCTCAGACTTTTCGTGCCACAAGCATCATTATAGCATCCTATCATGTCAGGGCCCAAGAAAAAGCTTCATTGTTGTCTTGCAGATGTTTTATTACCCAACTAGGTTACATAATCAGTGCTAGAAGGGAGTGGGGTTTGCTCTCATTTTATATACCAGTGGCTTGCCCTATCAGTGTTAGTTGAGTAGATTTTATGGTTCCTTGATTGGGCTGTTGTTTACTGTTAGTTTCTTTGTCTGAGTTGGTGCCTTGATTGGGGCATTCTTTACTTCTTGATTATGCATCTGATGTGAATCTTGGTGTTCTAAAAACTTTTGGCCTTAGCTTCTACAGAGGGAACTTGTACTGACATACTCTTTTTAAAATATTTTTTGGAATCCGTCAACTATCACTGTTAATCCAAAGGTTGCAAAACTGAAACAATATGCTCCTAATTGTGGTACAGAATAGAGTCAAATCCAAATAATAATAATTGCGCCAGTTGCGGCCCTATTTGGACCGGGAGTCATTGCTCACAGTCACTCATGCCCTCATCACCTTGAGGCTCGACTACTGTAATGCTCTCTACATGGGGCTACCTTTGAAAAGTGTTCGGAAACTTCAGATCGTGCAGAATGCAGCTGCGAGAGCAATTATGGGCTTCTCCAAGTATGCCCATATCACTCCAACACTCCGCAGTCTGCATTGGCTGCCGATCAGTTTCTGGTCACAATTCAAAGTGTTGGTTATGACCTATAAAGCCCTTCATGGCACCGGACCAGAATATCTTCGGGACCGCCTCCTGCCGCACGAATCCCAGCGACCGGTTAGGTCCCACAGAGTTGGCCTTCTCCGGGTCCCGTCGATTAAACAATGTCGTCTGGCGGGACCCAGGGGAAGAGCCTTCTCTGTGGGGGCCCCGACCCTCTGGAACCAGCTCCCCCCTGAGATTAGGATTGCCCCCACCCTCCCTGCCTTTCGTAAACTCCTTAAGACCCACCTTTGCCGTCAGGCATGGGGGAACTAAAACACCTCCCCCTTGCCCATGTTGTTTTGTTGATTGATTGACTGTGTGCCTGTTTTTTATATATACTGTTTTTTATGAGATTATTAATTTAAATTGGAACTGGATGGGTGGGCATTGGATTTGGTATTGTGTACTGTACTGTTTTTTATTATTGTTGTGAGCCGCCCCGAGTTTGCGGAGAGGGGCGGCATATAAATCCAATAAACCTAAACCTAAGCCTAAGCCTAAACCTAAACATAATAATAATAATAATAATAATAATAATAATAATAGCAACAATTACAACTACAGCAACAACATGACAATGGAGATTCTTTTTAAAAAACTATTTTTATTGAATATACACAAGGCAAGACAAAATATATAACAAAGATAGGGATTTGATCTATGCAGATTCTCAGTCATCCAGATCATGGTTTTTTAATTATTATTTTAGGGAATTTATATTGTTGCCTATTCACATATGGGGACTCAAGGCGACTTACAGAATATGTAAAGACTTTGCTTAAAAACAAGGAATAAAACCAGAAAGGACAGTTGCCTCTTGAAAAGCACCTGTGGGACAATAATAATAACACTTAGACTTTACAGTGCTTTCTTTACAGCAGGGGTGTCAAACTCAATTACATTGGAGGCAGGAGGTGTGTAGTCGACTGGGTAGGCATAGCCAACTATGTGGTATGTTTCCTCTTTGCTTTGAGTAGACTGGGCCGAAGCCATGGTGGTCTGATGTTTCCTCTTCGCACTGGGTAGACTCCATAACATTTTCCAGGATGGCCCTGCGGTCTGGATTCTACCACATCACAGGCCACATCCGGCCCGTGTGCCTTATGTTTAACACCCCTGCTTTACAGAGTCAGCATATAGAAACATAGAAACATAGAAGATTGATGGCGGAAAAAGACCTCATGGTCCATCTGGTCTGCCCTTATACTATTTCCTGTATTTTATCTTAGGATGGCTATATGTTTATCCCAGGCATGTTTAAATTCAGTTACTGTGGATTTACCAACCACGTCTGCTGGAAGTTTGTTCCAAGCATCTACTACTCTTTCACTCAAATAATATTTTCTCACGTTGCTTCTGATCTTTTCCCCAACTAACCTCAGATTGTGCCCCCTTGTTCTTGTGTTCACTTTCCTATTAAAAACACTTCTCTCCTGAATCTTATTTAACCCTTTAACATATTTAAATGTTTCGATCATGTCCCTCCTTTTCCTTCTGTCCTCCAGACTCTACAGATTGAGTTCATGAAGTCTTTCCTGATAAGTTGTATGCTTAAGACCTTCCACCATTCTTGTAGCCCGTCTTTGGACCCGTTCAATTTTATCAATATCTTTTTGTAGGTGAGGTCTCCAGAATTGTTAGATTTATGTTAGATTTATTATTATAGACTTTTAATATTAGATTTGTCATTGTATACTGTTTTTATCACTGTTGTGAGCTGCCCCGAGTCTGCGGAGAGGGGCGGCATGCAAATCTAATTAATAGTAATAATAATAATAATAATAATAATAATAATAATAATAATAATAACTGAACACAGTACTCCAAATTTGGTCTCACCAGCGCTCTATACAGCGGGATCACAATCTCCCTCTTCCTGCTTGTTATACCTCTAGCTATGCAGCCAAGCATTCTACTTGCTTTCCCTACCGCCTGACTGCACTGTTCACCCATTTTGAGACTGTCAGAAATCACATATGGCTCCCAACAATCTGGGTCCTCATTTTACTGACTTGGGAAGGATAGATGGCTAAGTCAACCTTGAGCCGGTGAGAATCGAACTGCTGGCAGTGGGCAGAGTCAGAATCTTGCATTCTAACCACAGCATCACCCCGCAATGGCCTTTTAGGGTAGTTTGGGGTTTTTATAAGGCTGCTTCTTCTCTCTTGACGTTTTGACCCCTCGCAAACACTCGCCATCAACTCCTACCATAGGTTATCGGCTACCACAACTCAGTTCCCTTGTCCTGTAAAGCCAAACAAAATGAAATAAATCACAAAAGGACTTTGCGTGGATATCTGTGAGCCTGTTGTTGAACCACCATTAGCTACTTTTATGGCCATTAGCAACCTCCACTGAATTTTCCAAATTAGAGTAATGAAAGTGTAGTTTGTTATATGTTCCTGGTTAAAGTGGAAATTTTAATTTGCATTAGCTATTCAGTGAATGCAATCAAGTCTTCCGAGTTGGCCGTAGCACCCAGAAAAACAGCCTGCTACAAAATTATGTTGGCTGTACTGCAAACCAAAATCTGCGAAGCATCATTTTTCCTAGAGTGTTATGTGAACTCAGTCCACACAAGCTTTTAACCTATGCTTTATGCTTTTCAGACCCAGCAAACGTGGCCAGTAAATGTTCAGTTACCCATGGGTGAATTTATTGTGAGAACAAAGTTTTGATTGTTTTGTGTAACATGGGTACAGTAAGAATAGAAAGACTGGAGCTTGTAGTCTCAATTGTTTTCAAAACGCTTGTAGAAATCCCAGCGGAATATTTGCTGAACATCATACAGGCAATTCTAGACTTGCCACCACAATGAAGCCCCAAATTTTTGTTTGCTAAGTGGGACATTTGTTAAATGAATTTTGCCACAGTTTCCTGCCAAAGTTGTCAAGTGAATCACTGCAATCGTTAACTTAGAGACATGGTTGTTAAGTGATTCTGGATTGATTTTGTTAGACCTTGGGACACTGCAACTGTCATAAATATGAGTCAAATGATGATCGCATGATCATGAAGATGCTACAACAGTCATAAGGGTGAAAAATGGTCATAACTCATCCTTTTCAGAGGTTTCGTAATTATGAATGTTCACTAAATGAACTATTGTAAGTTTGAGGACTACTTGTATATGGTTTCCTTCTGTTTTGAGGCATGGAACATCCAAAGTTGTGGAGGCTCCATCACTGGAGGTTTTCAAGAAGAGACTAGAAAGTCACTCGTCTGGAGTAGGATAGGTCCTCCTGCGAGAGCAAGGGGTTGCATAGAACAGTGTTTTTCAACCAGTGTGCCGCGGCACACTAGTGTGCCGTGACTCATGGTCAGGTGTGCCGCAAAGCTCAGAGAGAGAAAAAAAACAAGAGAGAGAGAAAGAAAGAGAGAGAGAGAGAAAGAAAGAAAGAGAGAGAGAGAAAGAAAGAGAGAGAAAGAGAGAAAGACAGAGAGAGAAAGCAAGAGAGAGAGAGAGAGAAAGAAAGCAAGAGAGAGAGAGAGAGAGAGAAAGAAAGAAAGAAAGGGAGAGAAAAAGAAAGAGAACGAGAGAGAGAGAGAAAGAAAGAAAGAAAGAGAGAGAGAAAGAGAACAAGAGAGAAAGAAAGCAAGAGAGAGAGCAAGAGAGAGAGCAAGAGAGAGAGCAAGAGAGAGAGCAAGAGAGAAAGAGAGAGAAAGAAAGAAAGAGAGAGAGAAAGAGAGGGAGGGAAGGTGGGAGAGAGAAAGATAGAGGGAGGGAGGGAGGGAGGGAGAGAAAACGAGAGCAAAAAAGAAGGAAGGAAGAGAGAAAGAAAGAGGGATGGAGAGAGAGAAAAAAGAGGAAGGGAGAGAAAGAGGGAGGGAGAGAGAAATAGAGCGAAAGGGAGGAAAAGAGAGAGATTAAAATTTTGTGTCCAAACTTTTTTTAACGCCCCCCCCCCCCACTCAATGTGCCCCATGGTTTTGTAAATGTAAAAAATGTGCCGCGGCTCAAAAAAGGTTGAAAATCACTGGCATAGAAGACCTCCAACCCTATTATTCTATGTTCTACATTCTGAATATTTTTTAGAACAATATTTATTCTGTAAATACTATTGTAGGCTCACCAAATTCTGGAAAATCAGAGGTCTACTTACATTCATCATGTAGCTTCACCCAAGTCCCTCAAAGCCTTTACCTATGCAGGTTTCATCCACACAGTTATTTAAGTTCTGATCTCGGCCACCAAGATGGCACCCACCATGTGGTTAAAAACATTTAAACATTCCATTCAAGGTCACCAAGGACTGTTGAGGTCTCTGAATGACATCCTTGAAGAGTTGAATTTTAGAAGATGATCTGTAGCTCCAGGTTGAGCTCTGGAGACCTTAGGGCTGTCTGAACTGGGTTGCAAGCAAACAACTGAGCCCAGAATGCACCAAAGATTTCAGAGGTGGGTTTTCTCAAAAGTCTCCATGAAGGGTTACAGCAAATCCAGTAATTTAAGAACAAAAGGAATACTAGTTAAGCTTCCTACAGCACTATGGCTGTTTCTCCACTGTCACTGTGATAACAATGGTGAAGAAGTCAACTTCACTCCTCCACTCGAAACAGAATATCCTACGAAAATAGACTAACAAACCTGGACCTAGAAAGCCTAGAACTACGGCGCCTAAAACACGATTTGAGTATTGCCCACAAGATCATATGCTGCAAAGTCCTACCAGTCAATGACTACTTCAGCTTCAACCGCAACAACACAAGAGCATGCAACAGATTCAAACTTAATACGAACCGCTCCAAACGTGACTGTAAAAAATATTATTTCAACAATCGAGTTATCGAAGCGTGGAACTCATTGCCGGACTCAATTGTGTCAACCTCTAACCCCCAACATTTCTCCCTTTGACTCTCCACGATTGACCTCTCCAGGTTCCTAAGAGGCCAGTAAGGGGCGTACATAAGTGCACTGGTGTGCCTTTCGTCCCCTGTCCAATTGTCTTTCCTTTCTCTCACTTATCATCAGTGTTCCCTCTAATTTTTTGGGGGGGTGGGCGGAAAAGTATAGTGTCTGAGCGGCAGTCCCTTCGGGACTGGGCGGCACTCTTTCCCTGTCACTCTTTCCCTCTCGGCTTCTGGGCAGGTTTGAAAAACTGTGAGTTGATGATGATTTTTAAGTGAGCCATTGCTCACTGCTCAGCTTAGAGGGAACTATGCTTATCATATATATTTTCTTTCTTTCATATATCCTCTCCTCTAAGTTCACTTTACCCTTATATATATTACTACCTGTCTATTTTTCTTCCTATGTATTTGTGTATTGGACAAATGAATAAATAAATAAAATAAATAAACTTCAGAACAAGATGAAGAAGTCTGAAGAAGAGAACACTGAAGATTATACCCGAAGAAGGACATCCTGGGAGATTGAGGATTTTTTTCAGGATCCATAGTACCAAAATAAGGCTTTTATTATGAGAAAAGTAAATTCGACAAAACATAAGTGTGTTTTGACATTTTCCACCAAGCTCGGGAGAAAGAAAAATGACATTTCTGAATTTATCTAGAAGAAGAAGAAGTCGTTTCCCATTGATTTCTCAGGGGCAAGACATTATTTTGCTGAAAAATCCCCACGGCAGGAATTTTCTCTTGTTAAATTACTCTGGGATTGAATGGGAGTGTGGGAAGCCGAGAAAACTGCAGAGCTTTGGAGAAGAAATAATACAATGAAAGGTCCAGAGATTGCTAGATTTTATATTTTCAAAATACAAACGTGGAGAGTGCAAACCCGGTAGGTTTCTCTGTTTCAGTCTTTTCTGTATGACAAAATAATTCTGCATCCAACAGAGTTGAGCCCAGTGATGTCTGCCTAACACTTCCTGCATTTCATCTCCAGGTTCAATGGGCTGCAGACTTTGAGGGTCCTCATTATTTTGTTCTGTACCCCACTCATAACAGGAATGCTGCGAATGCTGGCTTATTCTTTGCAGCCATTAATTCATCCTAATGTTGATGCTGTCTTACTCCATTTTTGTCTCCATCTGAATGGAGTCAGCAGGAATCATTTTAAAATATTCGGGAAGGAAGGAAAATGCTAATTATTATTTTAGCTTTGAAATGAAATCTGGTCATTACATTTGAACCAGTAAGTAAGTGAATACCAACTGGTTCTGAAATGTGAACGCATGCGCATGAATTCTTGGTTTTCTCGCATGTATCCTGTCCATGCAAGCATACGGCCTTCTGCGTGCCTAACTAGGACATCATAGCGCTCGGGCAGGCTCACCTGTGCCCACCTGCAGGTCGTCAATACCAGTTCACCCTGTAATGGGCAGCCAAAATTTTGACTGCCACACTATGGGTGTGGTTTATTTTGTGGGTGTTGCTTAATGGTCATGTGACTGGGTAGGAGTGGCTTGCCGGCTCTGTGATCAGGTGGGTGTTCTGGTTTCTGGTAGAAATTCAGCAACTGCAAATAACTTTTATCAAACACATTATTTCATAAACAAAGAAACTCCATTTTATTCTCTTCTCCTCCGGCTATACACACATTTCATACTGGCGTATCTCTCCTGGCTCCGTTATCTCTCTTCATTGCATTCCTTACATTCCTTCTCCTGCTGTGCTAGACAAGATTTATTTCGTAAAAGTATGATCACTAAAAAACAGCAGACGGACAGTTAATCACACAGAATACTTGGCTTATTTGGAGAGCGGCATAAAAAATCAACATCTTTTTGTTCGGCAACGTTGAAACTCCACCCTTCTTCTTCACTAGTCCCATGACGTGCCAATTACCTCACTCAATTATTTAACCCATTCATCTCCTTAATATCTTCTTCCAGACCTTTGCTCTCTACATTTCTGAATTCTTCTGAATTTAGGATTAACCCAGCGTGCCTCTAATTCTCCCTCACTAGATCCTGAACTCATAACCCCATCCTGTGGCTGGCCTCCCACCTGTTCTAATACCTGTAATGCCGGGACCCCCACTACTTCATAAACACTATCTGTATCTGAGTCCTCAATATCTTTATCATCCTCCAACTGATCAAGAGTATGTACAACAGTGGGAATGGCTTGAACAATCATCATCCTCGACCTACAACCTTACCCGTGTCGCTCGCTGGGGTAACAATTTGCTTCATATTTCCCACGCTCTCCTCCCTGGGTCACCCTCCTGCCTCAGGTTGCGTAGCTAGATGAATGGGTGCTGCCAGAAGCATAAATGCTGCCAGCGCCACTTCCACCCACACCTTTTGCTTGCACCTCAGGTGGGAGGTGGCTGTGGGAGGCTGGAGGGGAGGCAGGCAGGAGAGAGGAAAGCTCGTCCGAGGCCAGGAAGGAGGAAAGAGGAAAAAAGCAAGGAGCACAGACACAGCAGCAGCATCAGGGGAAAAAAGGAGAGCCGAGCCCAGTAATCCAGGAAGTGACAGCCACCAATCAGCTAGAGCTGTGCACACATCTTCATTTCCGCCGGTGGAACTGCGTTCTACCCCATCCTGCCTTCTGCCCACCACTGAGTTCACCCGAATTGGTTGGAACCGGCTTAATACCACCTCTGATTTGAACATGCATAGGATTATTTATAGTAGGTCCATGCTTCATATACTCGAAACCTGTGACCAGTTGGGTCATTGTATCAGAGAAATTTCCTTACTTAAAAAAAAAGAAATAGAATGACCTCTGACAAAGAAAAAAATCAATGGGAATGGGAGTAACTTTTGACTTCCTGCTGGCTTCCCCATCGACTTTCCTTGCAGGAAGCTTACAGGAAGTGTAAGCAGAATGAATATCACATCACTACAGCTGGCCACAACAGTGCAGCAGGGTGGCAGCAGATTTCTGAATTGTCAAATTGTCAAGCTTCAATATTACAGGAGTCATGGGTCCCAGACTTTGAACATTATTCCATAGGTTGGTCTATTTGAGGTATGTTGATCGAAAATTCATTGCCCTATGATGCACCATTTTGCCCAGTTAATTGTTACACAGAGACAGACAGTTTTTGTAGTTTTAGAGAGTTGGGACATGGGAACCAATCTTAACTCCATGGGGGTGATGTTCTTCAGAGAGGGAGCCATCATGGAGAAGGCCCTTCTTCTGGGTCCTGCCAGATGTACCTCTTTAGGAGATAGGACCCTCAACATTCATTGCTTTCCTACCCTTGAGATTGGATAAATGTGATTGGGAAGAGGCAGTCTTTCAAATAACCCTGTTCCAATCCATGAAGAGCTTTAAAGGTGACAACCAGCACCTTGAAATGTACCTGGAAGCAAATCAGCAGCCAATGCAGATTTTCCAAGATGGGTGATACATGTGCACCTCTAGGTGTGTACAAAACCATGTGGGCCACTACATTTTGAACCACTGTATTCTCCCTGCTAGTATCACTTTATAAAATCATAATAAGACCACACCTGGAATACTGCAGCCAATATTGCTCACCATACTACAAAAAAGATGTTGAGACCTTGGAAAAAATTCAGAGAAGAGCATCTTAAGATGATCAAAGGCCTGGAGACTAAAACAGATGAAGAATGGCTGCAGGATTTGGGTTTGGCTTGTCTGGGGAAAAGAAGCATTAGGGTGGACAGGATAGCAGTATTCCAGTATTTTAGGGGCTGTCACAAAAAAGAAGAGAGTCAAATTATTCTCCAAAGTAATAGAGGGCAGGACAAAAAAATGGATGGAAGCTAATCAAAGAGAGAAGCAACCTGGAACATGTTCTGTCTGGGTCACTCCAGAAGCCAATACCAACCCAAAAAGAGAAGCCAGACACACTGGTAAAAGGCAAAGGCAGTTTATATAATTCAAGGAAAACACAGGTAACAGAAAATGTCCTTACAAACAGGGAAAACGCTGGAACTTCAAATATATACACGAAGGCAATAGTCCATGAAGCAATACCAGATTCTTGCTGCCAAGACGAAGCTGTAGATAGCAAACATACGCCTCCCACGAGTCTTCCAGACTGCCAGGCCACAAGCCAAGATCAGAGATGCTGAGAATCAAAACAGGTCACCGCAACTCCAATTGATAACACTCCACATGGCTTCAAGGCCTTGCCTACCTTTTAAACCCTGCTGATGAGGACCACACCCAAACCCAGCTGTTTCTAATTCAATGGTGATAATATTTCTTTAACTGCTCCTTTCGTTGCTCTGAACGTCTCTGTCTCATGTCAATGACAGCTTGTGCGTCATCACCTAATGACTCCAAGCTACTGGCTGGGGAGAGCCCCCTCCCCCCCCCGGGCTCTCATGCTGTTCTCCTTCATCCCATTCCTGACTCTCCTCTCCCCCGTCCGACTGTTCAGCCCCCTCCTCTGCGCTATCATCTTCCTCCAGGCATGGAGCCAGCAGAGACGCAGCCGGTCCCTGAGCAGCCTCAGGCTGAACCACAACAGAACGAAGGAGAAAGTTCCTAACAGTGAGGACAATGAACCAGTGGAACAGCTTGCTTCCAGAAATCGTGGGTGCTCTACCATTGGAGGTTTTTAAGAAGAGACTAGACAGTCACTTATCTGAAACCCCAGAGGTTCTCCTGCTTGAGCAGGGGCTTGGACTAGAAGACCTCCAAGGTCTCTCCCAGCTCTGCTCTATTCTAATTCTAATCCCCTTTCACTATTCTTTGTAAGCACAGCGTTGAAATTAGCTTCTCCAAATATGCATATTGACGTGAGCTTGCTTAATGAACCAGATATAGATGGAGACATATCGTTAACTTGGTACGCATTAAAAAAGAGGCATAAATTCCATCGCTCCAATCCCTGAGAAGATGCCACCAGAGGCTGGTTGGGATGTTTTAATGGCCTGTCTCACTGGTGTCTAGTATTGAGCCACCTAGAGTCCCTAGAGAGGTGGACGGCATACAAATCAAATAAATATAAATCAAAAAAATATAAATCAAATGGAAGGCCAGATTTGGAAGTCTAAAGGGCCTAACAAATAATATGTCTGCCCCATAGTTTAATCACTGCTAGTCAACAGAGAACAGAAAAGCCAGCTATGCTTGGCTTACAGATACAGCTTGTAATATAAGGATGTTGGAATGTCACCAGTCCCGGAGTGTTTTATTTTTATTTATTTATTTATTCATTCATTCATTCATTCATTCATTCATTCATTCCAATGCACAATACATATTGAAGAGGATAGACATGAGGTATTATATATAAAGAAAGGATATAAAAGTAGAGGAGAAGATATATGAAAGGAAGAAAAGATATATGATATATGAGATAAGGAGAGACAATTGGACAGGGGACGAAAGGCACACTAGTGCACTTAAGCACACCCCTTACTGACCTCTTAGGAACCTGGAGAGGTCAATCGTGGATAGTCTAAGGGAGAAATGTTGGGGGTTAGGGGTTGACACTACTGAGCCCGGTAATGAGTTCCATGCTTCGACAACTCGATTGTTAAAGTCATATTTTTTACAATCAAGTTTGGAGCGATTAATATTAAGTTTGAATTTGTTGCGTGCTCTTGTGTTGTTGCGGTTGAAGCTGAAGTAGTCATTGACAGGCAGGATGTTGCAACATATGATTTTGTGGGCAATAGTGCTGAGGGCTCTGTCTTTGTATTTTAAAAAGGTTAGCTTTGAGCCAACCGAGCAGGACTTAAAAGAAGAGCTGCCTTATTCGCCAGACTGCAGGTTGTGTATTAACAGGGCTCTGCAGAGCTAATGAAGCGAAACTCTGATTATTGCCTCAGTGTTGAGATCAAGACAGCTCAGTATAAAGATATTTACAATACAGAATGAACTTCTACCGTGTCTCTCGGATGCTGCACGGCCAGCCGTTGTTCAGGCGACAGAAAGATGGTTTATCCACCAATTGTATATAATGCTGAAAGGGGTGATCTGTTGCGCTGTTGGCTATAGGTGGTTCTGGCATGGAGAGAAGAGAGGGGGAGGTAAAATTCACATTTTAATCCTTATTGGCAAGAAGGATAAACAGCTGCAGAGTGTGCTCTGCCTTGTGCAATGGAGTTGCTTGTGCTGCAATTTCACAAATTAATGGAATAGGCTCCCCTCCACTTTATGTGTAAATGTGCTGGATACCACCCAGAGCCACATTATTGAAGTTAGATGGCCTTATACATCTAGCAGAACATAGAATAATTTGTCGGAAGGAATAGTCCAGGACTTAACGGTTCACTTGAACGACGATTATCGTTCAAGCCACTCCCACCTGGTCACATGGCTGGCAAGCTATTCCTACCCAGTCACATGACCATTAAGCTACACCTACAAAATAAGCCACACCCACAGTGTGGCAGTAAAAATTTTGGCTGCACATTTCTGGTCGTAAGTCACTTTTTTCATTGCTTCAAATGGTCACTAAATAATGATTGTAAATCGAGGACTCCCTATATTATGTGGACCATTGTCAAGGGCTGACCCGTAAAGAAAGGATTGCAGTAAACTGGCCTTGACGTTAACGGACCTGCATGGGACTTTTAAATGCTACATTGAAATAACTTCACGTCTTTACAAATCAATACAAAAGCAGAAGCCTTCCTCCATTTCTTATTCCATGTTTAATGAACCTTCCAGAGGGGTAGCTGTGTTAGTCTTTTGCAGGGAATTTATAGCGCTGAAAAATTTATTATTGGATAAGCATTTTGCTGATCTCGGACTATTCCGCCAGGTCTTCACACACAGGAGAGGGCCGTTCTCGTAAAGACAGCATTGTGCACACCAATTTCATGATGACAGAATTCAGATGCAGTTCACTAGAAGTTTTGAAGACCTTTCCTCACATGTTTCTCTGCTCTCTAGCTCTTCAGTGCAAGAACAAGAGAGGCACAACTAACCATGGATTTACATTTGGTCTCTTCTAAAATAATTACGGCCACTTCACCACGCATCAAATAATATCTTACCCAGAATTGTATTCTGTATTCCCAAAGAATCAAAGCAAACTTAGGTTACAGATTAACAGAGTTGGAAAGGACCTTGTAGGCCATCTAGTCCAACCCCCCACCCAAGCAGGTGACTGTCCAGTCTCTTCTTGAAAGCTTCCAGTGATGAAGCTCCCACCACTTCCAAAGACAACTTCTGTTCCATGGGTTGATAGTTCTCAATGTCAGACAATTTATCCTTATTTCTAGGCTGAATCTCTCCTTGAAACAGAGGTGATACAGGCTAGTCCACAAAACCCCACCAGGATTCTTTGATCTTTGACAGAGAAGTTTGCTGAGCATTTCATCATTCAGAACATTGAATATTTATTTATTTATTTATTTATTTATTAGATTTGAATGCCGCCCTTCTCTGTAGACTCGGGGCGGCTCACAACACAATAAAACAGTTCATGACAAATCTAATAATTTACAATTTAAAATTTAAAATATTTTTAAAAACCCATTATTAAGCAGACATACATACAAACATACCATACATAAATTATATAGGCCCAGGGGAAATATCTCAGTTCCCCCATGCCTGATGACAAAGGTGGGTTTTGAGGAGTTTACGAAAGGCAAGGAGGGTAGGGGCAGTTCTAATCTCTGGGGGGAGCTGGTTCCAGAGAGTCGGGGCCGCCACAGAGAAGGCTCTTCCCCTGGGGCCCGCCAACCGACATTGTTTAGTTGACGGGACCTGGAGAAGGCCAATTCTGTGGGACCTAATCGGTCACTGGGATTCGTGCAGCAGAAGGCGGTCTCTGAGATATTCTGGTCCGATGCCATGAAGGGCTTTATAGGTCATAACCAACACTTTGAATTGTGACCGGAAATTGATCGGCAACCAATGCAGACTGCGGAGTGTTGGTGTAACATGGGCATACCTGGGTAAGCCCATGACTGCTCTCGTAGCTGCATTCTGCACGATCTGGAGTTTCCGAACACTCTTCAAAGGTAGCCCCATGTAGAGGGCGTTACAGTAGTCGAACCTCGAGGTGATGAGGGCATGAGTGACTGTGAGCAGTGAGTCCCGGTCCAAATATAGAATAATAAGGTTGGAAGAGACCTTGGAGGTCATCCATTCCAACCCCCTGCTGAAGAAAGAGATCCTATCCCATTCTGGACAAATGGTTGTCCAATCTATTTTTGAGAACATCCTATGATGGAGCATCCACAACTCAGAGAATCAAATTATTCCATTGATTAATTGTTCTCACTTTCAGGAAGTTTCCTTTTCGTTCCAGGTTGGATCTCCCTTTAATAAATTTCCACCTGTTTCTTTTTGTCTTGCCCTGGTGGTCCGTGAGAAAATTTTGATGGTCCAAAGAAAAATCAATTCCTCCAGGTTTATATTTAGTATTCTGATTCTTTTTACCAATGTGTAAAACAGCATTTAGTGGTAGAGATTTGAAGTTGCCATGTTTTTGACCATTCAGCTATGTGGTCAAGGTTTTTTGAAGGGTAGCAGTGTTGTCGGTGGTATTAAATAGTTTAACATAATCGGCAAAGAGAACGCAATTGCTTGTGATGTGATCACAAAGATCATTTATGTAAAGTATGAAGAGTGTTGGTCCTAAAACACTGCCTTGAGGGGCACCACTGTTGATAGGAGCAGGATGAGATGTGGCACTTCCTATTTTGACCACTTGTTATCTCTTAGATAGGAATGCTGTTAACCAATTGTATAGTAGTCCAGAGATGCCATAGGATTTAACTTTCAGAAGAAATTGGTCATGAAAAACTGAGACAAAGACTTTGCAAAAGTCGATATAGATTGCATCAGTTGAATTACTTTGGTCAAGTTGAGTGGTCCAAATGTTTTTGCAGTGTAAGTGTTTTAGATTACAGGATATTTTTTTCTCTGAAACCAAATTGTTTGTTGGAAAGTAGGTTATTAGTTTCAAGGTGGAGTGTAATGAATTGGTTTATGATTGTCTCCATGACTTTGCAGGTGACGCAACACAAAGAGATTGGTCTGTAATTTTCAACATCGCTTGGATCTCCTTTTTTGAAGATAGGGATGACTGTGGCAAGTGACCACAGTGTGGGTAGGGAGCTAGTACTGAAAGATCTATTAAAGATTATCCTCAGAGGTTCAGCCAAGGTGGAGGAGAGTTTTTTTAAGAAGTATGCACATAGTCCGTCAGGTCCAATAGATAAAGATGGTTTTAGGTGTGTAATGTAGTTCTAACGTTATCTTCTGTAAAATCAATTTGTGTAAGTTTGTTGAGGTTGATTGTGGTGCAACTAGGAAATGTTAGGCATGAGCCATTGTTGTTAACAAAGGCTAACCTGAAGAAAGTGTTAAAGAGTTCGGCTTTGACTGATTCTTCATTATGGTCTATGTCAGTGATTTTCAACCTTTTTTGAGCTGCGGCACATTTTTTACATATACAAAATCATGGGGCACATTGAGCGGAGGGGAGTGGAGGGCTAAAAAAAGTTTGTACAAAAAAATTCTCTTTCTCTCTCTCTCTTCCCCCCTTTCACTCTATTTCTCTCCCTCTTTCTCTCTCTTCCTTCCTTCCTCTCTCTCTCCATCCCTCTTTCTTTCTCTCTTCCTTCCTTCCTCTCTTTTTTGCTCTCTTTCTATCTCTCCCTCCCTCCCTGCCTCTCTTTCTCTCTCTCTCTTGCTTTCTTTCTTTCTCTCTTTCTTTCTCTCTCTCTCTTGCTTTCTTTCTCTCTCTTTCTCTCTTGCTTTCTTTCTCTCTCTTTCTCTCTCTTGCTTTCTCTCTCTCTCTCTTTTTCTCTCTCTTCTTGAGCTTCGCGGCACACCTGACCATGTCTCGCGGCACACTGGTTGAAAAACACTGGTCTATGTTATTTTGTCCTTTAAGGGGTGGGATGGATCTAGAGTCTTTGAGTTTATTGTTAATAAAGTTATACAAGGCATGAGTAGACTTTGTATGTTTTCTTCTTAGATAATGTGATAATTGGTACATTCCCTCTTTATTTGGTGACACAAATTTTTGTAGCGGCTTTTAAAGTTTATAACATGGCCTGTTTTATTTTTGCGCCAAAGTTGCTTTAGGAAGTTTTGGGAGCTTCATCACTGGAGGTTTTGAAGAAGAGACTAGACTGCTATCTGTCAAAAATGGTGTAGGCGTAGTGTCCCTTGGCACTCTATGCCCAAAGATGCAAAAATATTCTCCTCCAAGGAGGCCTTTTATTTTATCAGTCAATAAATTAATTCTTGCTGCAAGCAAGATCAACTCCAGATCACCCCCAGTGGGCACCATGCATGTTTTTCTCTTGTTCCTGAATTTCTTTTCAGATGAAATGCTGAGCTTGTTTTCTTAATTAAAAGTATTTCTTCCTCACAGAGAAGAATCTCAACATGATACCTTTTGATTGCTACTAATTAGGTCTGAATAGACGGTGTGGGAAAACATCATGTCCAAAACTCAGAATTAAGTTAGATGCCGGGTGAGGAACCGATTCCTATGTACAGTAATGGGCAGCCAACATTTTTATTGTCACACTATGGGTGTGGCTTATTTTGTGGGTGTGGCTTAATGGACATGTGACTGGGTAGGAGTGGCTTGAACGATCATCATCGTTCAAGAGAACTGTTAAGTCCTCAACTTACAACCTTCCTAGTGTTGTTCGCTGGCGGGACAATTTGCTTTGTGTTTCCCACGCTCTCCTTCCTGGGTCGAACCCCCCACCTCAGGCTGGGTAGCTAGGCGAACGGGTGCTGCCAGAAGCATGAATGCTGCCAGCGCCGCTTCCACCCACGCCTTCTGCTTGCACCTCAGGCGGGAGGTGGCTACGTGAGGCTGGAGGGGAGCCGGGCAGGAGAGAGGGAAGCTCGTCCGAGGCCAGGAAGGAGGAAAGAGGAAAAAAGCAAGGAGTGCAGACGCAGCAGTAGCAGCAGGGGGAAAAAGGAGAGCTGAGGCGAGACCAGTAACCCAGGAAGTGACTGCCGCTGATCAGCTGGAGCTGCGCATGCAGCTTCATTTCTACCAGTGGAACTGCATTCCACCCCGTCCTGCCTGCTGCCCACCCCTGGGTGTACCTAGATGCACCCACAACAGCTCCTGCATATCTTTAAGAGAATGCCACGGTTCCTAAGTGAGCGGATGCAATTCCCAAACCACCCAAAAAGATGGATCATAAATCACATCACTTGTCAGCAAGAACGTTGCAACTGGCTTTAAAGATGAGCTGATTGCCAGTATGCCTGAAATGCCCTCATGTGACCACAGTGTGTCTGTGTTGTGGTTAGCTCTGGCCCTGCTCCTGCCCCAAGGACTGTGGATGTGGGGGAGACATACACATGCCACAGGCCTGTTTTGCTCCTGGTGGAATCTGCTGATGAAGGCTCCTCTGACCAAGAAGACATGAGTGACAGGGAGGAGGAGAGTGTGGCAGACAGCTCAGAAGGAGATCAATTATCTAGCTCCTCCTTGGATTCGGAAAAGAGTTAATGATACAGCCACACATGCGGAGAGCAATGCATAGGCAACAACAACTGAGAGATTATTATCAAAGAAAATGAGGCCACCTGTGGTTGGATGGGGCTGTGGTAATTAGTGAGGCTGCTATAAAGAGCAGCCTGTGGGTTTGGCAATTGTGGAGGATTATCTGATTGTTGTGTTTTGTGACTGCTTTACTGAATTTGACTTTTTGTGTGCTGATTTTCCCCCGCTTTGAAACTAAACCAGAGTAAAGTGTGTTTCACTTTGTGAAAGAAGAAGGACTGTGAATTGCCTCACAGCTGCAAGCTAAATATCACAGAACTAATAAGGGACTTGTACAAATTACCAGTTTGTTTGGAGACCAGTGCTCTTTGCTATACCAAAAGAGGGCTTGGTTTAAGTGAATTTTCATTATAAAGAACATTGTTTTGAATTTTCAAACGTGTGTGTGTCTGAAATTTGTACCTGTGAATTTTGGGGAGGATTCTACCAGAGAGCCCGACAGAACAGGGGGCAAATGCTACCACTTGGAAGTCTGGAACCAGGTGGCGAGTACTTTTAGAAGGGGTCCGTTGTAACTTCAAATAGTGACTAAGCCACCTGCCTTTTAAGCATTGTCTTAGAAACCCTAATGTGTCTTTTTTGGTTTTGGCTTAGCACAAAGTATGACTCATCCCTTCTCATGCATAAACCATGGTTCATGGCTTAGTGAAGCTATTCTATCTTATCCAATAAACCATTGTTTAAACAAGCCATGGTTTATCACGCTGAACCTTGCCAATTCCATCTGGTTCAACAAATCACCCTTTAAAAAGCTGTAGCTTAATGCTGAATGAACTGAGTCAGTGTGTGGTTTTAAAAAAAAAAACCCCACCAAAAAGTTAAACACCAGTAAATCCTGCAAATGAAAGTTGTACAGTGTTCAACATTCTCGTCAGGGTTCCCTGGGAAAGTGTTTGAGGTTGTGTTCTCCATCTGTTCTCTTGGATGCTTTAATTTCAGAAAATAACCATGTGAAGCATTTGTGCTAATACTGCCAGGACCACTTATAGCAAAGATTAAAGCTCTGCCCGTTTGAATTCTGTTGATCTGCTGCTTCCCTGAAAAAAATTAAGTTCCCTTTTGGAAAGAATGAAAGAAAGAAAAAATGGAGTGGAGAAGAGAGGGGAAGAGGGGAAGGGAAAAAGAGAGAGAAAAACATTCTTCACTCCAGAAAAGGAGGAAACACTAAAGTAGGGAAGAACAACTATAAAGGGTTTGGTTTATGGACTAGTCACATTGTATAAAGCCATCTTCTGTGGGGTCCTTGGTGCTTGTACTTGGTGATTTCTGGCAGACGTTTCATGACCCAACTAGGTAGCATCATCAGTGCTAGAAGAGAGTGTGTTTGATTTCATTCTTATACAGTGGTACCTCCACTTACGAACTTGATTTGTTCCGTGACCAAGTCCTTAAGCAGAAAAGTTTGTAAGAAGAAGCAACTTTTCCCATAGGAATCAATATAAAAGCAAATAATGCGTGCGATTGGGGAAACCATAGGGATAGTGGAGGCCCTGTTTCCTCCCAGGAGATTCCTAGAGAGGCCCCACAGAGGCGTCCCCCTGTCTTTTCCAGCCCTGTTTCCTCCCAGGAGATTCCTAGAGAGGCCCCACGGAGGCTTCCTGTGTCTTTTCCGGCCCTGTTTCCTCCCAGGAGATTCCTAGAGAGGCCCCACGGAGGCTTCTCCCTGCCTGTTCCGGCCCTGTTTCCTCCCAGGAGATTCCTAGAGAGGCCCCACGGAGGCTTCCCCCCATATTTTCCGGCCCTGTTTCCTCCCAGGAGATTCCTAGAGAGGCCCCACAGAGGCTTCTCTCTGCCTTTTCCGGCCCTGTTTCCTCCCAGAAGATTCCTAGAGAGGCCCCACAGAGGCTTCTCTCTGCCTTTTCCGGTTACAGTATCAGAGGCTTAGGATTGTAAGTGGAAAATGGTTCTTGAGAAAAAATCATGAACACCCGGTTCTTATCTAGAAAAGTTCATAAGTAGAGGTGTTCATAGGTAAAGGTACCATTGTGCACTAGTGGCTTGCCCCTTCACTGTTGGTGGGGATGATAAGCAACAGCCCAATCAAGGAACGACCCAGACCGGGGGTCTCCAACTTTGCCAACTTTAAGATTTGTGGACTTCAACTCCTGGAAGCTTTGCCAGCTGAGGAATTCTGGGAGTTGAAATCCACAAGCCTTAAAGTTGCCAAAATTGGAGACCCCTGACGCAGACGATTCCCACCCATCTTCCTTACAATCTCTGCCTTGGCAAATACTCATACAAATAACAGATTTTTTTTCGAGAAACTAATTGCCGAAGGCAGAAGAAACTGGCCAAGTTTGGGGGACCATTGAATTGAGGCTGCTGCTGCCCCAGCTGTCCAAATCTTAATGTCTGTTTGGGTCTGTGTTCTGTGTTGTTCAAACTTGGCCATTTTAAAATGTGTGTCTTTCCAACTCCCAGAATTCCCCAGCCAACATGCAGAGAGTTGAAGGCCACACATCTTAAAACAAGCTGGCTGGGGAATTCTGGGAGTTAAAGGCTGCACATTTTGAAGTTTGAAAAACACAGATCTGCTCCTTTTCTTCCACCATCCAAAGAATTACCCTGGGGCCTGGTGTAGTTGTCTTTGTTAGCTTCAATTGTGGTTTTATTAAAAGGCCTCTGCTAAGTGGAAACCCCGAGGAAGTCTTGGTTGACCTTGAAAAAAAAATCCAAGTACTGTTTAGCCTGGTTAATTCTTAGATGGGAGACTACCAAGGAAATCCTAGGGCAGCGATGGTGAACCTTTTTTGGCTCTGGTGGAGTCTACCAGAGAGCCCGACAGAACACCTATGAGTCTATGATAGATAGCCCACACACTTTGGTGGTGTCCCTTGGAAACAGCCGAGAACCCCAGCCTTTAAATCTTGCATACATGGAAAACTTTTCATGCGTACAAAAATATTTCCAAGTTTGGTCCATCCTACCTCAATCGTGGTAGATGTTTCTGCCCTTACCCTTGGGGCCAGGGACTTTTCTCTTGCCCCATCTGATCCACAGCAGGAATATTCTACATTAAAATGGAGTTTGCTAATTGGGGAGCCCCGCCATTTGTATCTGCAGCCTGTTGCTTCCTCGTGGGTTCTCTCATTATTGGAAACATCGGAGAGTACATTTAATTTTACAGTATATATGGCAAGATCAATCACCCAATTAAAATGTAAGTGTTCCTGCTGATTGACCTTGGTGAATGTCAGCTGAGAATTCTCTGAAACCCAGAAATGTCTGCTGGAAGATTGTTATGGCTTAACTCGCTCACCTGCTCTATGATGGTCTATTGATTGAGATAACCTTACGTGCCAATGAGTCTATCGCCGTCGGTTGCCTTGATTTTCGCTGCTGATGTTTATTTGATGCCCTTCATTGTTGATGAGAAGGAGCTTTCGGTGATGGAACGTAGCCAACGGCAAAGTCCCATCTCGTGTGAAGAATTTCACCATCAATACTTGTGGCGAATGAACCGTTGCTGAGAAATTCCTTCGCTCGGCAGGAGAGATGCAGCGATAATCACGCCACTGCTGGTGGATGCGCTCCACCCCGGAGATGTCATATCCCCCTAATGGGTTCCTTGGGCTTATTGGCAGATCAGTTTTCCGGGGAGGGTGGACAGGTTGGCCCAGCATCTTTTATTTGTGGAAGAGACAACCGATGGGGGAAAAGCAGCCCAGGTTTCCTTTTAACCAAAGAGCTCTGCTTTTTCTTTCGCAAGGCATAGCAGTTAATGAATATGGCAATTCTTTGGGGATAACAATGAGTGGAAAGTGTATTCTGCACTCTTACCTTTATTTATTTATTTATTTATTTCCTTCCTTCCTTCCTTCCTTACTTACTTCCTTCCTTCCTTCCTTACTTCCTTACTTCCTTACTTCCTTACCTACTTCCTTCCTTCCTTCCTTCCTTCCTTCCTTACTTACTTACTTACTTACTTACTTACTTACTTACTTATTTGATTTGTATGCCGCCCCTCTCCGAAGACTCGGGGCGGCTAACAACAATGAAAAGACAATGAAAACAAATCTAATATTAAAAATAATCTTTAAAAACCCCAATTTAAAGAACCACTCATACATACAAGCATACCATGTATAGATTCTATAAGCCTAGGGGGAAGGGAAATTTCAATTCCCCCATGCCTGACGACAGAGGTGGGTTTTAAGGAGCTTGCGAAAGGCAAGGAGGGTGGGGGCAACTCTGATATCTGGGGGGAGCTGGTTCCAGAGGGTCGGGGCCACCACAGAGAAGGCTCTTTTCCTGGGTCCCACCGAACGACATTGCTTAGTCGATGGGACCCGGAGAAGGCCAATTCTGTGGGACCTAACCGGTCGCTGGGATTCGTGCGGCAGAAGGGGGTCCCAGAGATATTGATCTTCTTGTGCTCACCTTGTGCTCTGGAAGATCAAAGAGGAAGAGTAACCCAGGAGGAACTGCTGGCTTCAGCTCTTCTCCTGTTGTTAAACACAGGGCTGTCCAAGCTTGGCAACCTTAAGACTTGTGGCCTTCAATTCCTGTGCTAGCAGGGCAATTCTGGGAATTAAAGTACACAAGTCTTAACATTGCTACAGTTGGAAACCTCTGGTTTAACAGAACAGAACTTAACAGAATAACAGAGGTGTAAGAGCCCCCAGAGGTCTTCTAGTCCAAACCCTGCTCAAGCAAGCGACCCTATACAGAAAAAACAATTGCTGCCAACCTGCCTTCCATTGAGGACCTGTATACTGCACGAGTCAAAAAGAGGGCGGGGAAAATATTTACTGACCCCTCACATCCTGGACACAAATTGTTTCAACTCCTACCCTCAAATCGTCGCTACAGACCAAGACAACTAGACACAAGAACAGTTTTTTCCCGAACGCCATCACTCTACTAAACAAATAATTCCCTCAACACTGTCAGACTTTCTACTAAATCTGCACTTCTATTCTACTAGTTTTTCTCATCATTCCTTTCACCCATTTCATCCCATGTTGACTGTATGACTGTAACTTGTTGCTTATATCCTAAGATTTTTATTAATATTGCTTCTTCATTGCTTATTTGACCCCTATGACAATCATTAAGTGTCGTACCACATGATTCTTGACAAATGTATATTTTATTTTATGTACGCTGAGAGCATATGCACCAAGACAAATTCCTTGTGTGTCCAATCACACTTGGCCAATAAAAATTATATTCTATCTATTCTATCTATACCTGTGATGGCAAACCTATGGCACGGAACCATACTGGGGGGTATGCAAGACATTGCACTATGTCAGCTTCATGCATGCGTGTGCTGGCCAGCTGATTTTTGGCCTTGGAATTGCCCTCTGGACACTTCAGAAAGGCTTCCCCGAAGCCCCGCAGTGCAAAAAAACCACCCAATGGGCAAACCAGAAGTTCAGTAAACGCACTTACGGTTTGCCTGTTGTGCTGTTTTTTGCACCCCGAGGCTTCAGGAAGCTTCACTGAACCCTCCAGAGTGGAAAAAACAGCACAACAGCAAACCGTAAGTGCGTTTACTGAACTTCTGGTTTGCCCATTTGGCTATTTTTTTTAAAGTCCCAGGCTTGAGTGAGGCATGTGCACGGTGGCGGGGGGATTGTTTGCATGCACGGGAGCAGCGCAGGGGATGCTTATGGGGGGAAGGAAGAAGTGTGGGCATATGCATACATGCTAGCACACACACACACACCCTTTTGGCATGCGGACCAAAAAGGTTTCCCCATCACTGCCCTCTACCTTTCCAGAGAAATGGATGTCCAGTCTCTTCTTAAAAGCCTCCAATGACCCAGCATTGACAACTTCTGAAGGCAAGCTGCTCCTTGGATCGTTGATCGTTCTCACTGGGAGGAAATTTCTCCTTAGTTCCAGGTTGCTTCTCTCCTTGGTTAGTTTCCATTCACTGTTTCTTGTCTTCCCTTCTGATGCTTTGGAAAATAGCTTGACCCCCTCCTCTCTGTGGCAGCCCTTCAAATATTTGAAAACTGCTATCATGTCTCTTCCAGTCCTTCTAGACTAGACATAGCCAGTCCCTGCAACCATACTTCATACATTTCAGCCTCCTTAAGGTCGTGACAGCTGTCAGCCTGGATAGCTTCAAGGCAAGATTAGACAGATTCATGGATGCCAAGTATATCAGTGGCTATTGAAATGGATGTCCATGTGCCGCCTCTATGTTGGTTGAGGAAGGCAGGATTCCCTTGAGTACCATTTGTTGGGGGTCTAGGGAAAGGGAGGGTCTTGCCTTCTCTTTCTGCTCAAGATCCCCATGGACAACTGGTGGGCCACTGTGTGACACAGAATGCTGGACTCGATGCGCTTTGTCCTGATTCAGCAGGGCTCTTCTTAGGTTCTCATGCTCTCCAGGCCCCTTGTCAGCTGCTTCAATCAGAATTTAAGAAAAAATGAAACTCAGAGTCCATTTTGAACTTCAAAAGTGAATTTTACTGAAATCAGTACTGAAAGCATCTACAGCAAAGCAAAGACTGAAGAAAAAGGCACGACAATAGCTCATATAAAAAAAAAATCCCACTCACCCCCCCCCCTTTGGGGAATAGCCAATCCCCATTGTCCATCTTTGTCTGATGGATGCATCTTCACCTCCACGCCACACCTATTTATTTATTTATTCATTCATTCATTCATTCATTCATTTTGTCCAATACACAATGAGGGTTTTAGTGGGTATATATCTATATACACATAGTAAAATACATGATGAAGGTTGTAGAGGAGATACTCATAGTAAAATATATCTAAGAAATAATAGAAAAGAAGATATAGTAATAGAACATATCAATGAAAGAATAGAAGAAGAGATATAGGAATAGAAGAAAGGTATAGGAGACATAGGAGAGCAATAGGACAGGGGACGGAAGGCACTCTAGTGCACTTGTACTCGCCCCTTATGGAAAGCATCTTCTAACGGACTTTTCTTCTCACCTCCTTTTCAGGAAAGCGAAAGTTATCCCAGCCTTTGCTGGGAAGCCAAAACTTATCAGGGCCTCCAGAATCCCCCCCCCCAAATATCCCATATCCCACCCCCCATTTCTCATGGCAACCGAAGGGTGTGCAGAGATGAAACATAGCGAGGGTGACACCCCTAATCATCCTTGTTGCTCTTCTCTATATACTTTGTAGAGTCTCAACATCTTTTTATATTGCGGTGACCAAAACTGGATATAGTATTCCAAGTGTGGTGTGTTACTCTACTTTTGAATCTCTCAAAATTTGGCTGTTGGCTGGGAGATTTCACTGTCAGCTGAATTTCTAAGTTCTTACAAAGTGAAACCTTCTCGCCTGTGTTTTGGTGGAGCTGCACTCACTGTATATTCTAAGAGACAGCTAAAAAGTTGCAGCATGACTTGTGGGCCCCTGCACCACATTAAGATGAATTACTGGTTTGCTAACTAAATTACATTTCAGCCTGTGAAAATGTAAATGCCATTTTGCAGTATTACATCCGGATGTATAGTAATGATTAGCTGGTTTACATCACTTATTTTTCATTACTCGCTTATAGATTAATTTATTTATTTATTTGATTCGACGCCACCCAACTCCAGAGCAGCTGGCACTTCCAATTACACAACCCTCTCCTTGAAACAAAGATTTGTTTGCTATCAAACTGCAGTTTTACATTGTCCCGTGCTGCACACTAATTCTGCCACTGGAAATCTCTTCATTAGCTTCAAAAATGAATGTTCCATGGTTGGGTGGATGGGCGGGTGGGTGGATGGGTAGGCCCCTTAAATTTTCTGTTACAAAGAGATAATATTTTAGGCAGGGATGCAACAACTTCAGCAAAAAGAGAGGCATCGTTGTTTGTCATCGGGAGTGCGGCAAGATTTGTGTGAACTAAGTCACATAAATAACACGAACTAATGTCTTCCTGCATGCTTGATTGATAACAGTGCAATTTAAGTTAGCACAAGAAGGGTAATGACTATTTAAGTAAAAATAGCCGAGATCTTGTCTCATCGGGCTGGCTAAATACATTTTCGATCACCTCTGATTTCCTGGATTGCAATCTACTGCTCCTGTAAAAGCAAATTTGTGACTGGTTAAAGTGCCAGAGGAATACAATAGCTGGCCTTCTGAGGCGCAATTCACACCATCTCAGGGGCTGGAGGGGGTTTCATGACTTTCCACCATAATGTCATACATGGATTCCGAGTAATCCTACCTGTTTTTGCTTCAATCAATCAGACTAAAGCTGGAAGGGTCCTTGGAGGTCTTCTATTCCACCACTTGCTCAAGCAGGAGCCTCTATACCCGTGATGCAGTAATGGGCAGCCAAAACTTTTACTGCCACACTGTGGGTGTGGCTTATTTTGTGGGTGTGGCTTAATGGTCATGTGACTGGGTAGGAGTGGCTTGCCAGCCATGTGACCAGATGGGAGTGGCTTGAACCGTTATCATTGTTCAAGTGAACTGTTAAGTCTTCGACTTACAACCTTTCCAGTATCGCTCGCTTGGGTGACAATTTGCTTTGCATTTCCCGCGCTCTCCTTCCTGGGTTGCCCCCCCCCCACCTCAGGCTGGGTAGCTAGGCAAATGGGTGCTGCCAGAAGCATAAATGCTGCCAGCGCCGCTTCCACCCACACCTTCTGCTTGCATCTCAGGGGGGAGGTGGCTGCGTGAGGCTGGAGGGGAGCCGGGCAGGAGAGAGGGAAGCTCGTCCGAGGCCAGGAAGGAGGGAAGCTCGTCCAAGGCCAGGAAGGAGTCCTCGGAGAAGGGTGGCATACAAATCTAATAAATAATAATAAATAATAATAAAGAGGAGAAAAGCAAGCAGTGCAGACTCAGCAGCAGGAAAAAAAGGAGAGCTGAGCCAAGACCAGTAATCCAGGAAGTGACAGCCGTCAATCAGCTGGAGCTGCGCACGCATCTTCATTTCCGCCAGTGGAACTGTGTTCCACCCCATCCTGCCTGCTGCCCACCCCTGCTTATAGAACCGTCTTCTGCCTCATATATCCCAGCAGCCTGTCAGGTCCACAGAGTTGGCCTTCCCCAGGTCCTGTCAGCCAGACAATGCCATCTGGCGGGACCTAGGGGGAGAGCCTTCTCTGTGGAGACCCCGGCCCTTTGTAATCAACTCCCTCCAGAGATTCAAACTGCCCCCCCCCACCCTCCCTGCCTTCTTCAAGGCCTTAAAAACTCATCTTTAGTGATGGGCGAACCCAACGGTGTTCGGGTTCGGCAAGTTTGGACGAACTTTACGCAAAATTCAGCCAAACCCGAACTGAACCCGAACTCGAACCCAAACAGGGAATCCCTCCCACGAAGAGATTCTGGGGGCGGAGCTTTGACGTCACTGGTAGGTTGCTAAGGACGCCAAGGTGATTACTTCCTGCCTGCTGCCCACCCCTGCTGTGATGGCAAACCTATGGCAAGCGTGTGTCTTCTCTGTGGGCATGCGAGCTGTCACCCGAGTTCAGCTCCACCACCCATATGTGCCTGCCTCCCTGCTAGCCAGCTGGTTGTTGGATCTCTACTGCGCATGCACGAGGGGGCATGTGGGGGGGCTGCAAGCGCATTGCATTTCGGAGGTTCAGGCATGTGCCCCTTCACATGCGTTTGCACACACTTTGGGCACTCAGTCAGGAAAAGGTTCACCATCACTGCCCTAGACCAGTGATGGCGAACCTATGGCACGGTTGTCACAGGTGGCACGCGGAGCCACATCTGCCGGCACGTGAGTTGCTGCCCTAGCTCAGCTCCAACGTGCATGTGTCTGCCAACCAGCTGATTTTTGGCTCTCACAGAGGGTCTGGGAGGGCGTTTTTGGCTTCCAGAGAGCCTCCAGGGGAATGGGGGAGGGCATTTTTTTCCTCCCCCGACTCCAGGGAAGCCTTTGCAGCCTGGGGAGGGTGAAATCCAAGCCTATTGAGTCCACCAGAAGCTGTTTTCACCCTCTCCAGGCATAGAATTATCGGTGTGGGCACTCACGAATGCGCGAGCGTGTGTGCATGCTCTTTCGGCACCCGAGGGAAAAAAGGTTTGCCATCACTGCCTAGACCAGGGGTAGGCAAAGTTGGCTCTTCTATGACATGTGGACTTCAACTCCCAGAATTCCTGAGCTAGCATGTTTGGCTCAGGAATTCTGGGAGTTGAAGTCCACAAGCCGACTTTGCCTACCTCTGCCCTAGATCATTCCAGAGAAATAGCTGTCCAATCTCTTCTTTAAAAACCTCCAGTTAGATTCATTGGATAGCCTTGCTTTCTAATATTATGAGAGGACAATGATGCTCTTCCAATCTTCCGCACTGCACATAACTTGCACTCCATCTTCTCTGTCTTTTCTTTCCTAGGCAAAAAATGTCCAAATTATGGGGTGGGTGGGTTACTCTCTCTTTCTCTCTTTCTTTCTCTATCTCTCTCTCTCTCTCTACCTTCAGCCCTGATATTTGTCCCTGTCTGCAGTTGTTTCCAGCTTGGCAGTAGCTGCAGCAATCAGAGCTTCGATGTTAATGTAAATGCTCTCATAGCTTGTACGGACATATTCCAAATGAGCAGATTGGTGTTTTATTCCTTTCTTAATGAGTCTCATCATGGAATCCACTTTTATTGAATAGGATCTGATGTACTTAATGACTTGTCCTGCCGTCTATCTGATAATATCATCTTTCATAATGCTCCCTACACATTGGTCCAGCAGAGAGGTTACCGGTAGCACAGTAACTTTTTCCTTGAACTATCATATTCATTTAAAACTGGATGCAGCCTTGGCCGTGTTCCATTCTTTTGGCAACTTTAGGAAAGAGTCCCTGTGGATCTTACCATGCCAGTTATTGCAGACTCTAGGGAGCTATGCTCATTTTTATTTCAAGGCCATTGAGCCGGCCTTGCCAGAAGACATTTCCGTGGTGATGTGGCCAGCATGGCTATACACCAAAGATCCATGGAATTCTATCACTCTCCCACTGAAGTGGTACCTATTTATCTACCTGCATTTGAATGCTTTCAAATAGAATGCAGCTGCGAGAGCTATCATGGGCTTTCCCAAAAATGCCCATGTAACACCAACACTCCGCAGTCTGCATTGGTTGCCAATCAGTTTCCGGTCACAATTCAAAGTGTTGGTCATTACCTATAAAGCCCTTCATGGCACCGGACCAGGGTATCTACGAGACTGCCTTCTGCCGCACGAATCCCAGCGACCGGTTAGGTCCCACAGAGTGGGCCTTCTCCGGGTCCCGTCAACAAAACAATGTCGCTTGGCGGGGCCCAGGGGAAAAGCCTTCTCTGTGGCGGCCCCGACCCTCTGGAATCAACTCCCCCCAGAGATTAGAATTGCCCCCACCCTCCTTGCCTTTCGTAAGCTCCTTAAAACCCACCTCTGTCGTCAGGCATGGGGGAATTGAGACATTCTTTCCCCCTAAGCCTTTATAATTTATGCATGGTATGTTTGTTTGTATGGATGTTTAGTTTTATAATAAGGGTTTTTTAGTTGTTTCTAGTATTGGATTTGCATGATGTTTTTTATTACTGTTGTTAGCCGCCCCGAGTCTACGGAGAGGGGCGGCATACAAATCCAATCAATCAATCAATAAATAAATAAATAAATAAATAACTCATCACCTCCCGTCTTGATTATTGCAATGCGCTCTACATGGGGCTACCCTTGAAAAGTGTTCGGAGACTGCAAATAGTCCAGAATGCAGGCACGAGAGCTGTTATGGGTGTACCTCGGTACACCCATATAACACCTTTGCTCCGTGAGCTGCACTGGCTTCCTATTAGTCTCCAAGCACAATTCAAGGTGTTGGTTATTACTTATAAAACCCTACATGGCTCAGGGTCAGACTATTTACGGGACTGTTTCTTGCCACATATCTCCCAGAGACCAATAAGAGCAAACAAATCTAACCATCATTACTAAAATTATGGAATGTGCCGAACTAACAAAATTAACAATGGAAATTCAGAACAAAAATGATTCAGAGTTCTACAAGGCCTGGGAGAAATGGTTCAGATGACTATCCAACTCTAAAGATGACAAAGCGAAAAATAACCAAAATTGTTTAATATGAACCAAAATAAAGATATGTATAACCAAAAATCGGATCAAAAATAACTCAATCCCTGTCTGAGTTCAATCCATTTGATAACTATTAGAAATCTACTAATATTACAATCTATGATTAAATTCTACTAACAAAAACAATAAATATAATCCATCTAAGTCGCCACAACCCAAACGCCTGCTTGCTTGCAGCTACTACCTCTCATCTTGCTATCTCTCTCTCTTCTTTCTCTTTTCTCTCTTTTTTTTCTCTCCCTTTTCTCCCCTTCTATCCTTTCTCTTCCCACATTACTGTTAGATTATCAAATATTACAGCTATAAGATACTTAATTAAGAACTCTGAATACGAAATATTTACATATGGACAAATACCCCAAATGTATATACAATAATATATATAAGCTGTGATATAACAATATTGTTTATCCCACTCCCCTCCCACTTTTCTTTTCTGTACTCCCATCCCTCTTTCCCCCTGTTTTATTCCTTTTTGTATAAATTATTATTATTTATTTATTATTATTTATTACTTAGATTTGTATGCCGCCCCTCTCCGAAGACTCGGGGCGGCTCACAACACGTGGAAACAAATCATAAATAATCTGACAATTTAAAATATTTAAAGATTTAAGAAAGACCCCATATACTAACAGACATACACACAAGCATACCATATATAAATTAAACATGCCCAGGGGGAGATGTTTCAGTTCCCCCATGCCTGACGGCAAAGGTGGGTTTTAAGGAGTTTACGGAAGGCAGGAAGAGTAGGGGCAGTTCTAATCTCCGGGGGGAGTTGGTTCCAGAGGGCCGGTGCCGCCACAGAGAAGGCTCTTCCCCTGGGGCCCACCAACCGACATTGTTTAGTTGACGGGACCCGGAGAAGGCCCACTCTGTGGGACCTAATCGGTCGCTGGGATTCGTGCGGCAGGAGGCGGTCTCGGAGATATTCTGGTCCAATGCCATGAAGGGCTTTAAAGGTCATAACCAACACTTTGAATTGTGACCGGAAACTGATCGGCAGCCAATGCAGACTGCGGAGTGTTGGTGAAACATGGGCATACCTAGGTAAGTCCATGACTGCTCTCGCAGCTGCATTCTGCACGATCTGAAGTTTCCGAACACTTTTCAGAGGTAGCCCCATGTAGAGAGCATTACAGTAGTCGAACCTTGAGGTGATGAGGGCATGAGTGACTGTGAGCAATGAGTCCCGGTCCAGATAGGGCCGCAACTGGTGCACCAGGCGAACCTGGGCAAACGCCCCCCTCGCCACAGCTGAAAGATGTTTCTCTAATGTGAGCTGTGGATCGAGGAGGACGCCCAAGTTGCGGACCCTCTCTGAGGGGGGCAATGATTCCCCCCCCAGGGTGATGGACGGACAGATGGGATTGTCCTTGGGAGGCAGAACCCACAGCCACTCCGTCTTATCCGTCTTAATAAAGTATATTAAAAAAAAAAGAGCACACAGAGTTGGCCTCCTCCGGGTCCCGTTGACTAAGCAATACAGGTTGGAGGGACCACGGGGGAGGGCCTTCTCTGTGGCTGCCCCAGCTCTATGGAACCAACTTCCCTCCGATATCCATACTCTTCCCACCCTGTTGGCGTTTCGCAAACCTGTGAAGATAGCTCAATTTTGGCCCTGGTTTCTACTCAGTTTCCTACTTCTGATATTTTATATTTTACAACCTTGTTTGTATGTCTTGTTCCAAAGCATAATCGTTGTTTTTAGCATCTCTTTTGGGCAAATAGGTGTGCTTCTTTGCTGCTAGGGAACAAGGCTTTTCTTCTCTGAAACATTTCTGATGAATTCTTTTACCGTTTTTTATCACGTTGGTGACTTCTTAGCCTCAGTGGAATCTTTCCTAAATACTCCAGTTGAGCTTCCACTGCTATGATTTTGAGTATTATAGAAACATTTTGATTTTTCCTTTAAACATGTATTTATTAATCCATTTTTATAGCCCCCAAAAGCATCTTTGAGTGGTATGCAACAAGAGAATAAAGTAAGAAATATAAAAAAAGCAGATAGAAAAATATAAAAATCCTCATTAAAAAAATAAATACTATAAAAAAATATTTTCCCTTCCTCTTGAAAAGTTTCCATCGTGAATTTAAGATGTCGCTATGTTGACTGCCTTGTCATTTTCCACAGATATACAAATCATAGTTTCATTGTGGTGTGTTTTTGTTTAAACTTGCATTTTGACTGCTTGCTAGGGGCCATTGATTGCACCTAATCCCTTGGCCTAAGACTGTGCTAACCAAACATTTTTTGCCTTTGAGCTTGGATCAAAATACAGCAAAGTGGCCTAAATGATAGCATTAAATTTTACTTTCTGGCTCCTCTTCTGCATGAATTATGGATGAATGGATTGTTAGCTCTATTCTTTTCTGCCCCAGAGAGGCCAAGATCTTTGAAAGAAGAGGCCCACCATCGATTACCCAAAAGTGACAATTTAAACTAGTCATATAGAAATTGAGGGTACCAGCCCAATATGAGACTTCTTTCTGTCCTGGATGGGCCAGAGTTAGGGTAGAGCTAAGCCAACTGGTGATGTTGAACGTAAGTCAACATTCAACAATGCCATTTTTTTTTCTTGAAAAGAAATTTTGTTGTTCCACACGCTAAGAGAATAACAGAGTTGGAAGGGACTTTGGAAGTCTTCTTGTCCAATCTCCTACTCAAGGTGTAGTCTCTATACCAGCGATGGCAAACTTATTTTTCCTCGGGTACCGAAAGAGTGTGTATGTGCACGCTATTGTACATGTGTGAGTGCCCACACCCATAATTCAGTCCCTGGGTGTTCTGTCAAGCTCTCTGGTAGAAACCTCCCAAAAAATGCACAGATACAATTTCAGACACACACAAGTTTGAAAATTCAAAACAATGTTCTTTATATCGAAAATGCAAATAAACAGAGCACTCTTTTTGTATAGCAAAGAGCACTTGTCTCCAAACAAATTGGTAATTTGTACAAGTCCCTTATCAGTTCTGTGATACTTAGCTTGCAGCTGTGAGGCAATTCACAGTCCTTCTTCTTTCACAAAGTGAAACACACTTTGCTCTGGGTTAGTTTCAAAGCGGGGAAAAATCAGCACACAAAGATCAAGGTCAGCAAAGCAGGCACGAAACACACCGATCAGATAATCCTCCACAATGGCCAAACCCACAGGCTGCTATTTATAGCAGCCTCACTAATTACCACAGCCCCACCCAACCACAGGTGGCCTCATTTTCTTTGATGTTAATCTCTCAGTTGTTGCTGCCTATGCATCGCTCTCTGCATGCGTGGCTGTATCATTAACTCTTGTTCCGAATCCAAGGAGGAACTAGATAATTGATCTCCTTCTGAGCTGTCTGCCCCACTCTCCTCCTCCCTGTCACTCATGTCTTCTTGGTCAGAGGAGCCTTCATCATCAGATTCCACTGGGGGCAAAACAGGCCTGCAGCATGTGGATGTCTCCCCCACATTCACAGTCCTTGGGGCAGGAGCAGGGCCAGAACTAACCACAACACCGGGGAGTGCAAAAACAGCTTCCCCTGCCCCCCAGAGACCTTCTGGAGGCTGGAAACGGCTTGTTTCCCAACTTCTGGTGGGCCCAGTAGATTCGTGTTTCACCCTCCCTAGGCTCCAAACGCTTCCCTGGAGCTGGGGGAGGGTTAAAACGTCCTCCAAACACCTCCGGAGGCTCTCTGGAAACAAAAAACGCCCTCCCAGAGCCTCTGTGCAAGCCAAAAATCAACTGGCTGATACATACATGCGCGTTGGAGCTGAGCTAGGAAAACGGCTTGTGTGCCAGCAAATATACAGTAGCTCTGCTTGCCACCTGTGGCACCCGTGCCATAGGTTTGCCATCACTGCCCTATACCATTTCAGACAAGTGGCTGTCTGATTGCTGCTTGAAAACCTCCAGCTGTTCCACTGGTGGATTGTTCTCACTGGCAGGAAATCTCTTCTCAATTCTACATTGTTTCTCTCCTTGATTCGTTTCCATCCATTGTTTCTTGTTCTGCCTTCAGGTGTTTTGGAGACCAGATTGACTCCCTCTTCTGTGGGGCAGCCCCTGAGCTATTGGAACACTGCTATCTTTGTCACCCCTTGTTTCTTCTCTGCATTAGACTAGACATACACAATTCCTGCAACTGTTCTTGATAGGTTTTAGCCTCCAGACCCCAATTGTTTTTGTTGCTTCAAATGCAGTTGACCATACTACAAACCGTTGAAGAGATATGGATCCTACTTGGATGGAGGGTTCAATTCTGATTTTTTTTTTGTGCTTCACGGTCCACATTTTATTTATTTTATTTTTATTTATTTATTTTGTCCAATACACAATACATATTGAAGAAGATAGACATGAAGTATTATATATAAAGAAAAGATATAAAAATAGAGGAGCAGATATATGAAAGGGAGAAAAGATATATGATATATGAGATAAGGAGAGACAACTGGACAGGGGATGAAAGGCACACTAGTGCACTTATGCACGCCCCTTACTGACCTCTTAGGAACCTGGAGAGGTCAATCATGGATAGTCTAAGGGAGAAATGTTGGGGGTTAGGGGTTGACACTACTGAGTCCGGTAATGAGTTCCACGCTTCGACAACTCGATTGCTAAAGTCATATTTTTTACAGTCAAGCTTGGAGCGATTAATATTAAGTTTAAATTTGTTGCGTGCTCTTGTGTTGTTGCGGGTGAAGCTGAAGTAGTCATTGACAGGCAGGACGCTGCAGCATATGATTTTGGGGGCAATACTTAGATCGTGTTTTAGGCGTCGTAGTTCTAAGCTTTCTAGACCTAGGATTGATAGTCTACTTTTGTAGGGCATCGGACCAGAATATCTCCGGGATCACCTTCTGCCGCACGAATCCCAGCGACCAGTTAGGTCTCACAGAGTTGGCCTTCTCCGGGTCCTGTCGACTAAACAATGTCGTTTGGCAGGACCCAGGGGAAGAGCCTTCTCTGTGGCGGCCCCCACCCTTTGGAACCAACTCCCCCCAGATATCAGAGTTGCCCCCACCCTCCTTGCCTTTCCTAAGCTCCTTAAAACTCACCTCTGTCGTCAGGCATGGGAGAATTGAGATTTTCCCTTCCCCCTAGGCTTATAAAATTTATGCATGATATGTCTGTATGTATGATTGGTTTCTTAAATTAGGGTTTTTAAATTAACTTAAATATTAGATTTGTTTACATTGTATTATTATTGTTGTTAGCCGCCCCGAGTCTATCAAGAGGGGCGGCATACAAATCTGATAAATAAATGAATGAATGAATGAAGGAAGGAAGGAATGAAGGAAGGAATGAATGAATGAATGAATAAATAAATAAATAAATAAATAAATAAATAAATAAATAAATAAATAAATAAATAAATAAATAAATAAATACTGTTTCGAGTGGAGGAGTGAAGGGCTCTTCTGGTGAAGTATCTTTGGACATTTTCTAGGGTGTTGATGTCCGAGATGTGGTATGGGTTCCAGACAGATGAACTGTATTCAAGGATGATTCACATCTACTTCATCACCCCTTCTTTTGTGTACATTGAACGAGACAGCCCCACCTCTCTCTTCTTCTAGGTTGTCTTTTCTCCCTCTTGCTAGAACTCACTAAATTTATCTCATAACAAGCTCCTGAGATTCAATTTGCGAAGCACCCCAGCCACAGATAACACTTTTTTGCCTTTCCTTTGTTAAGGTCAGTGGGGCCGGGCCGTAGCGCTGGGCTCGGTGGGTGCCAATGGCTGCCAAGGGTGTCGGCCCTGTTATTGTTTTCTTCTCCTTGCGACAGGGAATCGATTGTGTCAGGCGCCCTCGGATCATTCTGCGTGCTGCAATCAATGCCCCCTGATTAAAGCAGTTGTGTCTGTTGGGGAAATGCCCTGCATCATAATTAGAATTATTAATTAAAAATAGGAAATCAATTGACACAAATTAAGCCACAAAGAAATTTTGTTTTATGGCTTTGACATTGTTGTCTCTGGAATCTGGATGGCTGTGACCATCGAGAGCAGCGCTATTGGAGATGTCGGTTTAAAAGAAGAAGAAGAAGAAGGGATCAGGGTGTTCTTTTGATTTTAATGGCTTGGCACGGAGGAGCCAGTCCGACACGAGCAGAGTTGTTGCTGATTCAGTCCTGTGTCTGCCAGCTCCGTCTTAAAAGTTCAACGCTCCCAGATTCAGAACTGGGGCTTTAATTGATTTATCTTTACTTGATTGATCTGCGCTGTGAGCCAATTTGAGCAGAAGAGAATAAATTTGAAACTGTAGAATTTCAGCGCAGGGCTTCACCTTCTAAATATTAAAAATTATTTGGCTCTAAAGCTGGTCACTTAAATAGGAAAGGCAAGAAAAGAACGTATCACGTCGGACGATGTTCCCTTCTGCTTGTGACTTGCAATTTTGGGTTAGTAAATCATTAGATATTTAAGAATGAGTTTTCCCAACACAGAGCCCTCCAGCTACTTTAGAGTTCAATCATGCTCTAAAGCACACCAAATTACAGAAGGCTGCTTTGGAAATGATGGCTGATTGATTATTGCCGTCAAGTTCAATGTTGGTTTTTAGCAACCATATGGACAGAATGATGTCCCTTTAACTTGACCTTATAAATCCATGAGTGGTACATTTATTGTTCTCCTCATCAAATCTATCCACCTTGCTCTTCTTCTTCCTACTTAACTTTTCTGAGTAACATAGATTTCTCAAGGGTACTTAATGGGCAGTGATGGCAAACCTGTGGCATGTGTGCCACAGGTGGGACACGGACAGGGATGGGCAGCAGGCAGGACGGGGTGGAACGCAGTTCCACTGGTGGAAATGAAGATGTGTGTGCAGCTCCAGCTGATTGGTGGCTGTCACTTCCTGGATTACTGGTCTTAGCTCAGCTCTCCTTTTCTCCCCTGTTGCTGCTGCTCTTTCTGCGCTCCTTGCTTTTTTCCTCTTTCCTCCTTCCTGGCCTCGGACGAGCTTCCCTCTCTCCTGCCCACCTCCCTCTAGCCTCACATGGCCACCTCCGGCCTGAGGTGCAAACAGAAGGTGTGGGTGGAAGCGGCGCTGGCAGCATTTATGCTTCTGGCAGCACCCGTTCGCCTAACTATCCAGGTTGAGGCGGGTGTGTGTGACCGAAACTAATTGTCACCCCAGCAAGCGACACTGGTAAGGTTGTAAGTCGAAGACTTAACAGTTCACTTGAACGATGATGATCGTTCAAGTCACTCCCACCAGATCACATGGCCAGCAATCACTCCTACCCAGTCACATGACCATCAAGCCACACCCACAAAATAAGCCACACCCACAGTGTGGCAGTAAAAATTTTGGCTGCCCATTACTGCACATGGAACCATAGCTGAGGCAGTGCCTAATATCAGCCTCAGTAGACATGTGTGTGCTGGCCAGCTAATTTTCGGCCTTCTTTTCAGCCATTTTTGCTCCCCCCAGGCTTCAGGAAAGCCCCCTGAAGCCTGGGGATGGTCAAAAACAGCCCAACAGCCCAACAGGAAGTTTGTTTCCGAACTTCTGTTTGGCCTGTTTGGCAGTTTTTCATTCTTTCTTGGTTTCAGGAGGCTTTCCTGAATCCTGAGGATGGAGAAAAACAGCCCAATGGGGCTAACGAGACCGCCTTCTGCCGCACGAATCCCAGCGACCGGTTAGGTTCCACAGAGTTGGTCTTCTCCAGGTCCCGTCGACTAATCAATGTTGTCTGGCAGGACCCAGGGGAAGAGCCTTCTCTGTGGCGGCTCCGACACTCTGGAATCAGCTCCCTCCAGAGATTAGAACTGCCCCCACCCTCCTTGCCTTTCGTAAACTCCTTAAAACCCACCTATGTTGTCAAGCGTGGGGGAACTGAAACATCTCCCCCTGCCTATGTAGTTTTTGTGCATGATATGACTGTATGTATGTTTTTACATATTGGGGTTTCTTGCTTTTTAGACATTTAAATGTACTATTGTTATTTTAGATTCTAACTATTAGATTTGTTATTATATATTGTTTTTATCACTGTTGTGAGCTGCCCCCAGTCTACGGAGAGTGGTGGCATACAAATCTAATAAATAATAATAATAAATAATACCGAAAGTCGGGAGGCTTCAGTGAGGTCTGTGCATATGCCTAGGGAGGAGAGTGTGGGGAGTTGTGTGCATACACAAGGAGCAACATGGGAGTTGTGTGCATGCACGGGGGAGGGCATTGCATTATAGGTGTGGACAAGGGTGCATCCTTTGGGCACCTGAGCCAAAAAAGCTTTGCCATCACTGTACTAGAGGGTCCTTAGTGCCCTGATCATGCTCCCTAGTTGGTATTGAAATCACCAATCTCAGATAGCACCCAGGATCCCAGAACTCAACCCTAAGCTGCAAATATTATCTTCTATTGAGTGCAGTGGTTAGAGTGCAGCACTGCAGGCTACTTCAGCTAACTGCTAGCTTTAGTTCAGCGGTTCAAATCTCACCACTGGCTCAAGGTTGACTCAGCCTTCCATCCTTCCGAGGTGGGTAAAATGAGGACCCAGATTGCTGGGGACAATATGCTGATTCTGTAAATTTCATACTGTGAAAACAGTATGAAACGCTAGATAAGTCTAAATGCTTTTTTTTTAAAAAAAGATAGGTTTTCAAAATATTTACAAACGTCTTCCAATGTTAGAGGGGCTGTTGCACAGAACAGGGATCTGACTTTTCTCCAAAGCAGGACAAGAAGGAACAGCTGGAAGAACACAGGGATGTCAGGGATGGTGTAGGGCCGTGATGGTGAACGTGTGCCATAGGTGGCATGCTGAGCCACATTGGAGGGCTCACAAGGTATTGCCCTAACTCCAGCACACACTGATTTTCAGCCTTGGGGAAGGCCATTTTGCTCTCCGGAGTGCAAAAACTGGCCCAATGGGCAAACTGGAAGTTTGGGAAAATGGACTTCCAGTTTCCCTATTGTGCTATTTTTCGTACTCCGGAGGCTTCATGGAAGTTTGCCCATTGGGCTGTTTTTTCACCATCCCACACACACACCCTTTTGGCACATGAACCAAAAAAGGTTCGCCATCACTGGTATAGGATTTCTTGCTTAAGCAGGGGGTTGGACTAGAAGACCTCGAAGGACCCTTTCAACCTTGTATTCTATGTTCTGTATTTATTTATTTATTTATTTATTTATTTATTTATTTAGTTAGTTAGTTAGTTAGTTAGTTAGTTAGTTAGTTATTCATTTATTCATTTATTTATTCATTCATTTATTTATTTATTTAGTTGGTTAGTTGGTTAATTAGTTGGTTATTATTATTATTATTATTATTATTATTATTATTATTATTATTATTATTATTATTATAAATTCGATTTGTATGCCACCCCTCTCCGCAGACTCGGGGCGGCTCACAGCAGTGATAAAATAATATACAATAACAAGTTGGTTAGTTGGTTGGTTAGTTAGTTAGTCCAAAACATAATGAAGTATACAGAGGATATGCTCATAATAAAATACTGTATATCAATGATAGAGTACAAAAGATATAGGTATAAGATATATCAATGAAAGAATAGAAGAAAATATATAGGAATAGGAAAGAGATATAGAGAATTATAGGAGAGACAATAGGACAGGGGATGGAAGGCACGCTGGTATACTTATGCATGCCCCTTACTGACCTCTTAGGAATCTGGAGAGGTCAGCCGTGGATAGTCGAAGGGTATTACACGCCTCCATATATATTAATGAACGTTCAATCCGTCACAACACACATAAAAAGGTGGGGATGCTTTGGTTTCATGGTGGTCTTGAATAATGGCCCCAGGACAAGGATAGGGCAGACCATAATCATAAGAGAGAGAATGAATGGCCTCCCCCTCAAAGAACCGCCCTTCAGACTTCTCCTTGACCCAGAAATTACGCTGACTTTAGCACCTTTCCCAGCCATGTTCTTCTCCCTCTGTTGTTCTAATTGATGCATATGCTGTCATTCATAATCCCAGGTCTCAGAGTCACATTTCTGATGAATGAACATCCGCTCCCTTGTAAACGTGGGCAATGTGATTTAAAGGTTCACTAGTCCACCGGGAGATACTTTATGGCTCTTTTACTATATTAAAATACTATGACGATTGGTATGAGATTGGAGGCTTTCCAATCTCAGCTCTGCAACTCCATTATCTTCCTTTCTTGTTCAATATTTTTTTCCTCTATTCCACTGCAACAGCTGCGGATGGGGGCTGTACATGAGAATAGCTATACAGTATTTCAATTGGTGATTTTTAAATTTAAAAAAAAAAACATTCCCCCCAATACCTGGAATCAATTGTAAAGTGTGTCAGTTGGATTTTATGATTTTTTAAAATGTGGATGTAAATGACCACCACGATATTTCAAGTGAATCAGTTTGGAGCAGTGAAGGACTACCAAATTTTTACTACCACACTGGCTGTGGCTTATGCAGGATGCCCCACATTTTCTTTCAACATCTTTCAGTGCAAATTGGATGCTCTGGGGTGGAGCTCCATTTTTGCTACCCCACTCCGTTCTCCCCCATCCAGGCAGTAGCGCACCTCTGGTTTGGAGTCAATTTTGCCAAAAACCAGGAGTAAAAACTTTGGCAAAATCATTGTAAATCATGATCATGGTATTGTGAGAATTTGCAAATAGCCATAAATACAGGCTGGTTACCACATGTGTGATGAGGGAGGCTGGTGGAATTTTGGCGCCGTCTTTAAGTAAGTTTAAGACTGCAACTTGAGAGTTACCTGCATTGCTTTGCTTGTCCAATCTAGCTAAGTTCTTGAATCTTCTTTTCCAAGAAAGATAAATATTCTCCTGGAACATCAGAGGTTTAATGATTCTTGGCAAATGCGGCCTCATCAGTTCTCCCATACATCTGTCGTTTCATACACCTCAAAAATTCTGGAAGAAATGCCAGATTTGGGTGATAACTTTGCTTTCTGTAGCCTAGCATGAATGGATGTTCTTAGTGATCTGCAGGTAGTTCTCGACTTACGAACGCAATTGATTTCTGTCATTAAGTGAGGCATTTGTTAAGTGACTTTTGGCTCACGTTCTTGGCTCAGTTGCTAAGTGAGTGGCTGCATTTCATATAAGTTGCATTGGTTGCCGATCAGTTTCCGGTCACAATTCAAAGTGTTGGTTATGACCTATAAAGCCCTTCATGGCATCGGACCAGAATATCTCCGGGGCCGCCTTCTGCCGCACAAATCCCAGCGACCAGTTAGGTCTCACAGAGTTGGCCTTCTCCGGGTCCTGTCGACTAAACAATGTCGTTTGGCGGGACCCAGGGGAAGAGCCTTCTCTGTGGCTGCCCCGACCCTATGGAACCAACTTCCCCCAGATATCAGGGTTGCCCCCACCCTCCTTGCCTTTCGTAAGCTCTTAAAAACCCACCTCTGTCGTCAGGTATGGGGGAATTGAAATATTCCCTTCCCCCTAGGCTTATAAAATTTATGTATGGTATGACTGTATGTATGACTGATCTCTTAAATTGGGTTTTTTAGATTTTTTAATATTAGATTTGTTTATGTTGTCTTTTTACTGTTGTTAGCCGCCCCGAATCTGCGGAGAGGGGCAGCATACAAATCAAATCAATAAATAAGTTAGTTAGTTAGTTAGTTAGTTAGTTAGTTAGTTAGTTAGTTAGTTAGTTAGTTAGTTAGTTAATAAGTAACCCGGTTGTTAAGTGAATCTGGCTTCCCCCTCGATTTTGCTTGTCAGAAGGTCGCAAAATGAGATTGCACGACCCTGGGACATTGCTACCGTCATAAATATGAACCAGTTGCCAAGCATCTGAATTTTAATCTTGTGACCCTGGGGATGCGGCAACAGCCATAAGTGTGAATATTGGTTGTCAGTCACTTTTTTCCAGGGCCATTGTAGCTTTGAATGGTCACTAAATGAACTATTGTAAATCAAGGACTACCTGTATTCCGGTTGCAAAACCTTCAATGTTGGTCAAGGGTGTTTGTAGGGTGTTATCCAGCAAGTCAAGATGTCAGCCAGATGTTGCCATAGTTCTCCATATTTCATATATGGATCAGGAAGAGCTTCAGTTGTTGTACAGAGACCACCAGTTTGACTCATTGATCAAACTGTGAACATCCGTGGACCAGAAATTGGGTTTGGATTACCTGCTAGGCAGTGGTTGGCCCCAGCCTCAACAATGGGGAATTATTATTATTTATTATTTATTAGATTTGTATGCTGCCCCTCTCCGAAGACGGAATGCTGTTCTGGTGGCGGCCATGTAACGCGTAGCTAGCACCGATGGCTATACCAGGCGTACACGTGCCACCGGCCCTTCCCCGGACCTATGCCTGCCTTGCCCAGTCGCGAGTATTGCCATCCCCTGCCATTCGCCCCATGCTCGCCTCTCGCACTGGCTCCCCCCACCGCCCATGCTGCTGCCGTTCACCCCAAGAGCAAGAGGTGAGTGCGGCAAGCGGGCGGGGGGGGGCAAACAGCGGTGGGCAGTGGCGAGCGGGCACTTCCTTGTTTGCCCATTTCTGGGAACCTGGAAATCGTGCTCGCGCGTCCACACAAGACAGGGGAAGCGGAGGCATGCTCCCGGCCCGTTCCGGTAGGGCTGGGAATGGTAGCCCACTCCTGCTGCTAAGCAGGCAGAAGTTGCAACTTACCTCCACTGCCGGTACGGATGCGCGCATAGCTCCAGGTGACCTGTGGGTGCACACACACATCAGAGTGAAATTTGGCTTCTGTGCATGCACAGGAAGTAAATCTCATGAGAAGGCATGTGAGTGTGTGAGATTTCGGTGATTTTGTTTGCTTCTTGCATGCACAGAAGCAGAAAATCACCGGAAAATGCCAAAATCTCACACACTCGCCATTCTTTCGTAAACTCCTTAAAACCCACCTTTGTCATCAGGCATGGGGGAACTGAGATATTCCTTCCCCCTCTCAGGCCTATACAATTTATGCATGGTATGTTTGTATGTATGTTTGGTCTTAATAAGGGTTTTTAGTCATTTTTAATATTAGATTTGTTGCATGTTGTTTTATTATTGTTGTTAGCTGCCCCGAGTCTACAGAGAGGGGCGGCATAGAAATAAAATAAATAAAATAAAATAAAATAAAATAAAATAAAATAAAATAAAATAAAATAAAATAAAATAAAATAAAATAAAATAAAATAAAATAAAATAAAATAAAATAAAATAAAATAAAATAAAATAAAATAAAATAAAATAAAATAAAAAAATAAATTCTTTTGCAAGGTTTTGCTTCCTGCACAGAAGTCAAATATTGTTCTGATGCACGCATACGTGCTCATCACTCACCTGGAGCTGCGTGCACAGGTCCAATTTTTGCTATCGGAACACCTTTCCCCCCCCTCCCGTCCAGGTAGGAATCCAATACTGTTGCTAGGTTGCCTGCAGAGTTTGTCATTGTTAACCTGTCAACCCTGAAGGGAATCTGGCTGAAGGCTCCAGGGTTGCCACACAAGGGATGGGAGACGAGAACCCATTCGATGGGGTTTTGTAGCCAAAACAATAAAGTTTTCCTGTGGGAACCAAGGACATCTCACAGTAAAGTAACCAAGCCACCAGCCAACAACTGTATTGGACAGCTGGACCAGTGACGGAGTGGAAAGAAACTTTCACTTTTTAATTAGATGAAAGCCACGGGAAACTTCAGAGCCGGCTTTCACCAGTTGTGCCAATATGATATATCCAATAAAATAGTTTTTTGAAGAAAGTGCCTGCATTGGAGTTTTGCTTTCTATGGGTGCATTATTTGGAATGCTGCCATAATTAGTTTAGTTTAGTTTTATTGGATTTATATGCTGCCCCTCTCCGAAAACTCGGGGCGGCTAACAACAATCATGAAAATATACAATAAAATCCAATACTAAAAGCAAATTAAAATCCCTTAATATATAAAAACCAAACATACATACAAACATACCATGTATACAGTTGTAATGGCCTAGGGGGAGAAAAAAGTCTTAATTCCCCCATGCCTGGCGGCAGAGGTGGGTTTTAAGTAGCTTTATTAAGAGGAGACAGGAAAGTCATTTTGTTTGGAATGGTATAGGGTCTCCTGATTGAGCAAGGGTTGGTCTAGAAGACCTCCAAGATCCCTTCCAGCCATATTTCTATGTTCTATGTTCTAACCTTTTAAATTGGATCCTGGCTGTGGTCCATGTAGCCAGTCATTGGTTGGAAACATGCCGTGAAAAGGAAATTAAGATATTTTGAGTTGAAATCCCAAGGCAGACCGGAGTTTGGCATGCAAACTGAGATTTCAAAATGTGTATTTTGGCAGGTTGCAATGGCTGAATCAGTGCTCCCAGTTCTCTTAATGGCCATTGAAAAAAATATGTAGCCTGAATATACAGGGGTCCCTACTGGACTCCGATGGTTGAGAGCCTTAAATTAAAATTAATCTGTTGCGACCTGGCAGAACTCAGGGATTTATGACTAATCCAGGTAAATAAAATGTGGCAGATCAGTTGAAGCCAATGGAGGGTCAACGATGGTGGGAACCACTATGTTCCGGCCCAGTGGGTCCTCAAGAGACATAATTTGCAGGAGTGAAAGTTCCTACAAGGATGAAAGTTGCAAACAAAATTTGTTGAACCTGGACAGAGTCAGGACGTTTATTGCCCTAAACGACTGGTACTTAGTCAAAATCAGCCTGTAATGTACTTCATGATGGTTGGAAACTTTGTGTTCCTGGTGGAAAGTGGAAATGGCTGGCTCTGTAATCATGGGCTTGGAAAGCACTGAAATCTGTAAGTAAAAAACCTCAGTGGAAACCATTCTTCTTGCTTGAAGGAGTGGAGTGGAAAAATAGGATAGGAGCTCCGGGAGTTGAAACGCCAGAAGAGACGTCTAGAGAAGCGATGGAGGAAGAGTAGGTCTGAATCTGATCGAACACTTGTAAGAGCTTTTATTAAGACTTACAAAGTGGCGCTCAAGGCGGCAAGATGCGCGTACCATGCCGCCTTGATTGCATCAGCGGAATCCCGCCCGGCCGCTCTGTTTAGGGTGAACCGCTCCCTTCTTAATCAGGGGGGAGTTGGGGAGCCCTTGCAGAGTAGTGCCGAGGATTTTAACACATTTTTCGCTGATAAAATCGCTCAGATCTGAGCCGACCTCGACTCCAATTGGGAAACAGAGTCGACTGACAACGAGTCAGTCGAGGTGACTGGGGCACGTACTTGTCCACCTGTCTGGGAAGAGTTTGATCTGGTGACACCTGATGAAGTGGACAAGGCCATTGGATCTGTGAGTTCCGCCACCTGTTTACTGGATCCGTGTCCCTCCTGGTTGATCTCGGCCAGCAGGGAGGTGACACGGAGCTGGGTCCAGGAGATTACCAACGCCTCCTTGGGGAGGGGAGTTTTTCCAACTCTCTATAAAGAAGCGCTTGTGTGCCCCCTCCTCAAGAAGCCCTCCCTGGACCCAGCTGACTTAATAACTATCACCCAGTCTCCAACCTTCCCTTTATGGGGAAGGTTGTTGAGAAGGTGGTGGCACTCCAGCTCCAACGGTCCTTGGAAGAAGCCGATTATCTAGGTCCCCAGCAGTCGGGTTTCAGACCCGGTTACAGCACGGAAACTGCTTTGGTCGCGTTGATGGATGATCTCTGGCGGGCCCGGGACAGGGGTTTATCCTCTGTCCTGGTGCTCCTCGACCTCTCAGCGGCTTTCGATACCATCGACCATGGTATCCTTCTGCACCGGCTGGAGGGGTTGGGAGTGGGGGGCACTGTTCTTCAGTGGTTCTCTTCCTACCTCTCCGGCCGGTCGCAGTCGGTGTTAGTGGGGGGTCAGAGGTCGACTCCGAGGTCTCTCCCTTGTTGGGTGCCTCAGGGGTCGGTCCTCTCCCCCCTGCTATTTAACATCTACATGAAACCGCTGGGTGAGATCATCCAAGGGCATGGGGTGAGGTATCATCAGTATGCTGATGATACCCAGCTTTACATCTCCACCCCATGTCCAGTCAACGAAGCAGTGGAAGTGATGTGCCAGTGTCTGGAGGCTGTTGGGGCCTGGATGAGTGTCAACAGACTCAAGCTCAACCCGGATAAGACGGAGTGGCTGTGGGTCCTGCCTCCCAAGGACAATTCCATCTGTCCGTCCATCACCCTGGGGGGGGAACTGTTGACCCCCTCGGAGAGGGTCCGCAACTTGGGCGTCCTCCTTGATCCACAGCTCACATTAGAAAACCACCTTTCAGCTGTGGCGAGGGGGGTGTTTTCCCAGGTTCGCCTGGTGCACCAGTTGCGGCCCTATCTGGACCGGGACTCATTGCTCACAGTCACTCATGCCCTCATCACATCGAGGTTCGACTACTGTAACGCTCTCTACATGGGGCTACCTTTGAAAAGTGTTCGGAAACTTCAGATCGTGCAGAATGCAGCTGCGAGAGCAGTCATGGGCTTACCTAGGTATGCCCATGTTTCGCCATCACTCCGCAGTCTGCATTGGTTGCCGATCAATTTCCGGTCACAATTCAAAGTGTTGGTTATGACCTTTAAAGCCCTTCATGGCATTGGACCAGAATACCTCCGAGACCGCCTCCTGCCGCACGAATCCCAGCGACCGATTAGGTCCCACAGAGTGGGCCTTCTCCGGGTCCCGTCAACTAAACAATGTCGGTTGGCGGGCCCCAGGGGAAGAGCCTTCTCTGTGGCGGCCCCGACTCTCTGGAACCAACTCCCCCCAGAGATTAGAACTGCCCCTACTCTCCCTGCCTTCCGTAAAGTTCTTAAAACCCACCTTTGCCGTCAGGCATGGGGGAACTGAAACATCTCCCCCGGGCATGTACAATTTATGTTTGGTATGTTTGTGTGTGTGCTTGTTAGTATATTGGGGTTCTTTTTAAAAACTTTTTTAAATATTTAAATTTATTTGAATCTATTTGGATTTGTACAATTTGTTTATGCTTTGTTGTGAGCCGCCCCGAGTTCGCGGAGAGCGGCGGCATACAAATCTAAATAATAAATAAAGAAATAAAGAAATAAAGAAATAAAATAAATAGAATAGAATAGAATAGAATAGAATTTAAACAAGCCTGGGATAAACATATATCCATCCTAAGATAAAAATACAGGAAATAGTATAAGGGCAGACTAGATGGATCATGAGGTCTTTTTCTGCTGTCAGTCTTCTATGTTTCTAATAGAATAGAATAGAATAAGAAATGAATAGGAATAGGCAAGCGCCCAAGCGCGTGATCCCCAAACCGGTTGTTAAACTGGTTGCAGCCCACATTGGCTCAATTATTGTCATAAGTCAAGGACTACCAGACAAGCATAGCTCCTGATCGGCAAACACTGTGTTTTATGCTTGTCTTTGCTGTGAGGGAGGGTTTAATATTATTCCTCTAACTCGTATGTTATGCGTTTTGCGGGAAACGGGGTATAACATTTGCATATTTGGATTTACGAATAGACCGCAGTCCTAAGCAGAATCGGAGAATATTCTGAGCCTCTCTCTCTTTCAAGATATGTTCTTTGGCCTCCCCAACTTTGTCTTCTAGCGTTTACTGCAAATTAAAAAAAATAAAATCAATTTTTGGCCATTTCTTGGACACTGATTGGATATCCTGACAGGGGGTGGACAGTAACCTCTTTAGCTTTATCAGAAGTATCATAACAGTTGTGGCAAATGGGAATGATGTATGAATAAACAGCCAGCGATGTGATATTTCTCCTTCTGTAAAAATCCAATATATTGAATTTGACTCAATAGCCAAAAGGCAACAGCTTTCTATTAATATGAGTTATGGATCCTAAAATAAATGTTCAGAGCTCTAAGGAGAAGATAATGTAGGAGGCTCTCCTATAACTCATCCACCAAGATCAGCATAATATGATGGGAAGGGATTTAATCTGTTTATTTAAGCAATTTTTCTACCATTCCTCAGCTTCAATTTTCAGGATGGTAAAAAAAAAAAAAAAACAGAAAAAAAAAACAGCAATTTAAAAGCTAGATTACCAAGCTCTTTTTTGATAGGAAAAATATAAGAAACCAAAAATCACAGCATATATTAAGAGCAATAGCCATAGCACTTAGACTTATATACCGCTTCATAGAGCTTTACAGCCCTCTCTAAGCGGTTTACAAAGTCAGCCTCTTGCCCCCAACAGTCTGGGTCCCCATTTGACCCACCTTGGAAGAAGGGAAGGCTGAGTCAACCTGGAGCCTCGTGAGATTTGAACTGCCAAATTGCAGTCAGCCGGCAGTCAGCAAAAGTAACCTGCAGTACTGCACTCTAACCACTGCACCACTGCTGCCCTTACTCTATCCCGTGGAAGTCCCATTTCGTAGCAATCTACCAGAAGGTCCATGAAAGAAGTATTGGGGCAAAACCTACCAACAGAAGAGGGGCTAAGGTTGACCACTGCCAACTTGCCATGGCTAACTCACCACGGGACAATTTGGCCATGGCTGACTCGCTGTGGGACAACTTGCCATGGAACAAAAGTCACTGAGCCAGGATGGCACAGTGGTTAGAGTGCAGCACTGCAGGCAACTTCAGCTAACTGCTAGCTGTAGTTCAGCAGTTCAAATCTCACCACTGGCTCAAGGTTGACTCAGCCTTCCATACTTCTGAGCAGGGGCGGGCTGCCCTCGGAACACCTGGGATAGAAACATAGAAACATAAAAGATTGATGGCAGAAAAAGACCTCATGGTCCATCTAGTCTGCCCTTATACTATTTCCTGTATTTTGTCTTAGGATGGATACGTATTTAAATTCAATGACTGCGGATTGACCAATCACATCTGCTGGAAGTTTGTTCCAAGCATCTAACACTCTTTCAGTAAAGTAATATTTTCTCACTTCTAATCTTTCCCCCAACAAACCTCAGATTGTGCCCCCTTGTTCTTGTGTTCACTTTCCTATTAGAAACACTTCTCTTCTGAACCTTATTTAACCCTTTAACATATTTAAATGTTTTGATCATGTCCCCCCTTGCCCTTCTGTCCTCCATGTCCTTCAAAACATGAAATTTTGATGATTTTCGGCCTTTTTTTTGCTCCTGCACATGTGCACAAGCAAAAAATTGCGCCAGCTGCTGCCTACACATGCCTGCACACTGCTTCTGAGGTGGATAAAATGAGGACCCAGATTGTTGGGGGCAATATGTGATTCTGTAACAGCTTAGAGACGGTTGTAAAAGTTTAAATGCTATGCTATTGCTATTACGCAACATATAAGAAATGATGAAATAGAATCCTTAAAGAAAGGATGCAAAAGGAGGGACAAAATAAAATGCGAATAGCAAAAAATAAAAAAATTAAAATATTGTTTACAATTATTTTAAATAATGAAATAAAATTGTTGAATTGCCCTGCAGCAAGTTTTCTCAGGGCAAATTGTCCGATGGCGAGTTGGCCATGGTGAATTGGCGGCAATGATTTGGCCATGGCAAGTTGTCCAAGGTGAGTTGTTCCGTTCCACCTTGGGAAGGCTTAAATGCCTAGGACCACACCACCTGCCTCTCACCTGGGATGGGACTTTCAGCTCCTTGGCTTGAACCAGCAGAGCTGTCATGCTGTTAAGGCCTGAGTAGAATTCCTGTCTTCAGCTTGCAATTCCACTGGGCCTCGAGGCCTCGCATTTCCCTCCAGCAACTGGTGCAGAATTTGCAATGTGTGAGCTCTGTTTGCATTCAAGCCTCTAATCAGATTTGCTATCCTGTTACTTGCATCGCAATTCCACCTGGCGCTCTGCAGTCTCCATGTTCAACTGCCTGTTAATTAAATACTACGAGGTCTGCTGGGACCGACTTATTAAAGTTAACAACCTGCTGGGTTATGGAAGATGCCCCTGAAAAAATAAAATGCAAATGGATTGTTGTCCTAACTTCCTCAACCTCAAAATGGACCATTTTTCCCTTTTTAAAAAGTTGTAGGAGAGAATAAAAGATATGGTGGCAGGCATAATATGAAGACTGCTTGATTCCTGCCATTGGAAGCCTTTAATGAAGATTTGGATCCTTTAAATTTGAACTCTGATATCCATTAACGGAACATTGAAAATGAATTTTCCCCATGAAATCAACATGATCAGAGGCAGACTTGGTTCATAAGGATGGCTTTCAGCAGAATAACCAAGTTGGAAGGCAACTTGGATGCCTTCTAGTCCAATCCCCTGCACAATGGGGATGTTCTTGATCTAAAGGGTGATTAAAATAAAATAAAAGAGTGGAGTTTTTCATTTATGAGCCACGGTAGCGCAGTGGTAGGAGTGCAGTACTGCAGGCTACTTCTGCTGACTGCTGGCTGCCTGTAATTTGGCAGATTGAATCTCACCAGGTTCAAGGTTGGCTCTGCCTTCCATCCTTCCGAGGTGGATAAAATCAGGACCCAGATAGTTGGGGGAAAGAGGCTGACTATGTAAACCACTTAGAGAGGGCATTTAAAGCATGTCAAGCAGTATAAAAAGTGCTATTGCTGTTACTATATGTAGGCTATATAATTGGGGATTTTGTGATCTCTTTCAGCTCCGTAGAAAATCTAGAAAGCAGTTTTGAGACATCTCTGTATTCCAGGGAGAACATTTTAAACTTTTTGGAAGTTTTTGAAGCTTTTTTTCAGTGCAAAAACTGCTCAGGTGTGTCCCAAGAGAGAGCGTGTTTGTCAATTTCAGCAATTGGATGGGTGGATATCAACTTATCCTCAGAAAGGGGCGGCATACAAATCCAATAAATAAATAATAAATAAATACACTTCCAGTATTCTCCAGCCATTCCCAATCCCCTCTTTTCAGAATTACCTGCAATCGCCTTCTCTATTTAAGATTTAAGATTTAATTGGATTTATATGCCGCCCCTCTCCAAGGACTCGGGGCGGCTCACAGCATATACAGAAAACAGTAATAAACAATCCAATTAATAATACATTAAAAAAAACAATCCTTAAAATTCTGATTTAAAAAACAACAACTATCATTTACAATTCATTCGACAATCATACTGAAGAGTGTTCGGAAACTTCAGATCGTGCAGAATGCAGTCGCGAGAGCAATCATGGGCTTTCCTAGATATGCCCATGTCTCATCAAAACTCTGCGGCCTGTACTGGCTGCAGATCAGTTTCCAGTCACAATTCAAAGTGTTGGTAATGACCTATAAAGCCCTACATGGCATCAGACCAGAATACCTATGGGACCGCCTTCTGCCGCTGAATCCCAGCGGCTGATTACGTCCCACAGAGTTGGCCTTCTCCGGGTCCCGTCAACTAAACAATGTCGTCTGGTGGGAGCCAGGGGAAGAGCCTTCTTTGTGGTGGCCCCGGCCCTCTGGAATCAGCTCCCCCAGAGATTCAAATTGCCTCCACACTCCCCGTCTTCCACAAGATGTTAAAGACCCACTTATGTCGCCAGACATGGGGGGACTGTTCCCCCTCCCTCTGCTGACTATAGCACTTGAGAATAGTATGATTGCATAATATTAATTGTTTTTAATATTAAGGGGTTTTAATTCTAGCTTTTATTAATATTAGATTTGTACTACTACTGTTTATTGTATTTTATTATTGTTGTGAGCTGCCCCGAGTCCTCGGAGAGGGGTGACATACAAATCTAATAAATTATTATTATTAATTATTAAATTATACTAAAATAAAAATAAAACCGGAAGGTTGTGGGAAAAGGCAGATGGGTGTCACGGTTGGGGTCCGAGGAATGCAACTGGCCCACAGGTTTAGGAGGCCGAATAGGCCAGACCAGTTGTGCGATTCCTTCCTCCCCTGCACTGTGGGCTAATGGGATGGATGGGCATCTCCGAGGGCTGATTCAGGTTGTTGCTTGCAGCAAAGGGCTCGTTCCTGCATCTTGCCTAGTGATGGGCGAACCCAACGTTGTCCGGGTTCGGTAAGTTCGCATGAACTTTATGCAAAATTCGGCCAAACCCGAACGGTCAGTGGCACCAAGGCTCCGCCCCCGGAATCCCATCATTTTTTATTTTTATGGATTTTTTATTTTTATTTATTTTTATTTTTATGAAAAAGGACACCGCAGCGGCGCTGCAAGCAAAGGGAGGTCCTTTCACGTGAAAATAAAAACTTTTATTTTTACATGAAAAGACCTCCCTTTGCTTGCGGTGCCGCTACGGCGTCCTTTTTCGTAAAAATAAAATAAAAAATTACATGAAAAGACCTCCCTTTGAAGGAGCTGAGGAATCCCTCCCACGAAGAGATTCCGGGGGCGGAGCTTTGACGTCACGTATACCGGCAGGTTGCTAAGGACGCCAAAGTGATCACTAAGGCATACTTATTTGCTGCGCATGCTCATCCTATGATTCAGTCTGATCGTCTTTGTTGCTCTTCCGTGCACTCTTTCTTGCATCTCAACACCTCAACATCTTTTTTGTATTCTGGTTAAGGGTTTAGTCCAGGAGTGTCAAACTCAATTTCACCTAGGGGTTCATCAGGGTTGGGAGGGGGGCCTGGTCATTGGTGGGCATCCTCAGGGTGGACATGGCCATGGTGGGTGTGAGACAAGACTCGTATTGGAGGGACCTGTGGTGGCCAAGTGCTAAGACAGGACTTCTCTGAGACTGTCCCTGACTCTTATTATATCCTTCCTTCCTTCCTTCCTTCCTTCCTTCCTTCCTTCTTTCTTTCTTTCTTTCTTTCCTTCCTTCCTTTTTCTTCTTTTTCCTTCCCTCTTAATTCTCCTTTCTTCTTCCTTCCCTTCTTTCCTTATTTTTCCTTCCTTGCTCTCTTCCCATCTCCCCCCCTTTCTCCTTTCCTGTCCCTTCTTGCAGGCTCAAATGCAAAAGGGGAAACATTTCTCCTTTTCTTTTGCTTCTAGTTTGTTTTAATGGCCATCTCTCAGCAAAATGGAGCTGGGAAGGGCTGCGCACAGCCACCCCAGGCCTGTTTTCTGCCTTGAGAGCCTCATGCAGTGCTCTGCCAGTGAAAACGAATGTGGCTCCCCATGCCCCATTTAGGCTGCAATGGCCTCCTGCAGCCCTTTGCCAGCTAAACTGGAGCCTGTGAAGTGGGGGGGGGAGTGTCCAACCACCTAGGTTGAAATCCAAGTATCACCCCAGGTGAAAACTCCCAGCCCAGTGGAGGCCACCACTGTCTTAAGAACAGTGTCGGTTGCCTAACAGCTCTTACGCACAGGAAATTTAAAGAGAAAATGTACATAATTAGTAGACATTGTTTTAAATTACCATAATAATTATCTGACCAGAATGAAAAACATTTTAGAAATGAATTTAGCACTGAAATATGTGTCTTCGTGTGGAAGAAACTACCGGCCTTGATGCTATTAAGGAACGGGTCATTTTCCCTGGCAATTGAATTGTAAGGGTGATGTCTAGCCTTGTGTGTATTTAATTTTTTTCTTTTCTTTTCTTGCTGAGAACAAATTTCTTGGGTTCCTGGAATCTCTAGCAGAGTGTATCTTTTAAAAAAACAAAGCCATTTGAAAAGAAATCAACATGTCAATTATCTCATAATTAAGTACCTTTGAAGCAATTCAGCAAATGAAAAGTAGCAGCTGAATTCAATAGGATGCATTTAAGAAAATTGCTGGAGCTCGTTGGCGAAATAATGAAGATAAGACACTTGACCAGACGGCTAGGTTTGCGGTTTTAGCAATCTCTTTTTGCAATGAGGGGTGGGGGGAAAACTTCGGCAGTCGTTTACATTGGTTATTGTTAAATAAAATCCATTAGTTCCTGGATTTAATAAATGGGACTTCCAGCAAAAATAATATCAAAATAATATCTGGTTTTACTAGTGTTGGAAGAAATGTCCATCTGGGTTCAGTTCCAGAGGGGGAAGGAAGACCTGGAAACATGGAGGCTGCTTGGAAGGACAGTTAAATGGTGCACAGGATCACATAGGCAAGGGTGGACTACTGCCTGGACGGATGACATTATGGGGTAGCGAAAATGGAACTTCACCCCAGAACACCCAATTTAATAATAATAATAATTTATTGAATTTGTATGCCGCCCCTCTCCGCAGACTCGGGGCGGCTAACAACAATAATAAACACAACATGTACAATCCAATAATAAAAAACAACTAAAAACCCCTATAATAAAACCAAACATACACACAAACATACCTTGCATAACTTGTAATGGCCTAGGGGGAAGAGCTATCTCAACTCCCCCATGCCTGGCGGTATAAATGAGTCTTGAGTAGTTTACGAAAGACAGGGAGGGTGGGGGCAGTTCTAATCTCCGGGGGGAGTTGGTGCCAGAGGGCCGGGGCCGCCACAGAGAAGGCTCTTCCCCTGGGGCCCGCCAACCGACATTGTTTAGTCGATGGGACCCGGAGAAGGCCAACTCTGTGGGACCTTATCGGTCGCTGGGATTCGTGCGGTAGCAGGCGGTTCCGGAGGTACTCTGGTCCATTGCCATGTAGGGCTTTAAAGGTCATGACCAACACTTTGAATTGTGACCGGAAACTGATCGGCAGCCAATGCAAGCCACAGAGTGTTGAAGAAACGTGGGCGAATCTTGGAAGCCCCACGATGGCTCTCGCGGCTGCGTTCTGCACAATCTGAAGTTTCCGAACACTTTTCAAAGGTAGCCCCATGTAGAGAGCGTTGCAGTAGTCGAACCTCAAGGTGAGCGACTGTGAGCAATGACTCCCTGTCCAAATAGGGCCGCAACTGGTGCACCAGGCGAACCTGGGCAAACGCCCTCCTCGCCACAGCCGAAAGATGATGTTCCAATGTCAGCTGTGGATCAAGGAGGACGCCCAAGTTGCGAACCCTCTCTGAGGGGGTCAGTAGTTTCCCCCCCCCCCCCCAGGGTAATGGACGGAGAGATGGAATTGTCCTTGGGAGGCAAGACCCACAGCCATTCCGTCTTGTCTGGGTTGAGTTTGAGTTTGTTTTTTTGTTTTTGCACTGAAAGTTGTTGAAAGAAAATGCATAAGCCACGGCCACAGTGTGGTAGTAAAAATTTTGGTAGCCCTTTACTGGCTTGCCTTCAGAAGTTATGGGTGCTCCATTACTAGAGGTTTTAAAGAAAAGACTGGATGACCAATTGTCTACAATAGTATAGGACAGTGATGGCGAACCTATGGCACGGGTGCCACAGGTGGCACGCGGAGCCGTATCTCCTGGCATGTGAGCCATTGCCCTAGCTCAGCTCCAATAGGCATGTGTGTGCCAGCCAGCTGATTTTTGGCTTGTACAGAGGCTCTGGGAGGGCGTTTTTGGCTTCCAGAGATCCTCCGGGGTGGATGGGCGAGGGTGTTTTTATGCTTCCTGAACTCCAAGGATGCCTTTGGAGCCTGGGGAGGGTGAAACACGAGCCTACTGGGCCCACCAGAAGTTGGGAAACAGGCCATTTCCAGCCTCCAGAGGGCCTCCGGGAGGCGGGAGAAGCTGTTTTTCCCCTCCCTAGGCATTGAATTATGGGTCTGGGCACTCGTTTATGCACGATAGGGCACGCCTACGCTCTTTCGGCACCCGAGGAAAAAAAGGTTTGCCATCACTGGTATAGGATCTCCTGCTTGAACAGGGAAGTGGACTAGAAGTTCTCCAGGGTCCCTTCCAACTCTGTGTTTCTGTTAAATGATGTCACCACAGGCTGGGTATCTTCCAAAGTCAACAAAAGAACAGCCAAGTATCCGTTGAGTTATAAAGTTATAAAGGTAGCAAAGGAGGAAATGACTTAGAATTTAATCTCCAGACCATGAATTAAGATAAGGAGTTTAATTCCTGTGTGCTAGATAGGGGAGATGTCCTTTCTTCAATAAAGAGACTAATCAAGCCTAGTTATGCCTGAGAGCCTTCTGCAAGGTAAGTCATTTTCAGAACAAGGAATCCAATGTTGGCAATGCCTGGATTTAGAGCTGATCCTGACAGCAAATGAAGTCAGAAGCCATATTTCCAATGCACTAAATGTTACCTATGTTGGGCCAAGCAATTGCTCATCTTCTGCTAAGCAAGTATTGCATTCAACACGTCATTACCTTCCCCCCCAACAAACACTTAAATAACTTAGAGACTTTAACTTTATCAATTGTGGCATCTCCATTTCCTTTCTTTTGTTCCAAGGGCCTAGTGCAGGGGTAGACAAAGTTGGCTCTTCTATGACATATGGACTTCAACTCCCAGAATTCCTGAACTACCATGTGTGGCTCAGGAATTCTGGGAGTTGAAGTCCACAAGTCGTAGAAGAGCCAGCTCTGCCTACTCCTGGCCTAGTGGATAGTACTAGAAAATCCTGCATGTCAATCCATACTCAACCACGGAAGCTCAGCCTGACAACTTCATGCCATTTTTCTCTTGGCCTATCTCACCGAGGTTTGCTTTTGGAGATGAAATTGAAAGAGGGGTTATTGTCTTTGTTGCCTGGAGTCCTGAAAAGAAAAAGTGGGTTTTAATTAAAATCTGAGCAATAAATGTATTTTTGGATGAACGGTGTGGCAGGCTATTTCTCCCCAATCCTGGTGAACAAGAATGGAAGCCAGAGAGATGTTCTCATCCAATCATCAAAGTGAAGCTTTCTTCACAATATGATCTCAAAAAGGGAAAGGGGATAAAAATATGTTGAAAGACCCTAGAAAGAGTGCAGAGAAGAGCAACAAAGATGGTTAGGGATTAGTGTTGGGCGAACCGAACCCGCACAATTCAGGTCCGTACCGAATTTTGTGGTGTTCGGCATGCCAAACCCAAACCCGAATTTTTTTAAAAAATTGTGCTCCAGTTTGGCGTTTGTGCCGAACGCCGCAAAAGCCACCGCCCGGCTGTCATTTGCTGAGAAGAGGATGAGGAGCTGGGTCTCGGTGGCGGCAGAGAAAGGCGAACACTGGGGAGCTGTCGGCTGGTCGGGAGGCTGGGAGTGAGGCACAAAAGGAGCTGGGGAATCCTACGAAGAGATTCCGGGGGTGGAGCTTTCACGTCACGTATACCAGCAAGTTGCTAAGGACCCCAAGGTGATCACTTCCTGGATTCCATCCTCCTTCCGTTATTCTAGTGCCGCCCCCGGAATCCAGGAAGTGATCACCTTGGCGTCCTTAGCAACCTGCCGGTATACGTGACGTCAAAGCTCCGCCCCCAGAATCTCTTCATGGGATTCCCCAGCTCCTTCAAAGGGAGGTCTTTTCATGTAAAAATATTTTTTTTATTTTTACGAAAAAGGACGCCGCAGCGGCGCTGCAAGCAAAGGGAGGTCTTTTCATGTAAAAATAAAATTAAAAAATTACGTGAAAGGACCTCCCTTTGCTTGTGGCACCGCTGCTGCGTCCTTTTTTGTAAAAATAAAAATAAATAAAAATAAAAAATCAGTAAAAATAAAAAAACGATGGGATTCCGGGGGCGGAGCTTTGGCGCCATGGACCGTTCGGTTTTGGGTCCATCCGAACTTTGTGTGAAGTTCGTCCGAACTTTCCGAACCTGAACACCGTTAGGTACGCCCATCACTATTAGGGATCTCAAAATAAAATCATACTGTGATGACCCAGGGCACGGCACAGAGATTACACAAACAGCTGGCAGTTCAAACTGTCCCTTTTAGCACTCCAAATCTCCCCCAAACAAACGTCCAACAGCCTCTGGTCGCAATTAGTCCAGCCCAGCACTGTCTGCACCAAGGCTGTAGGGCAATAAGTCCCAACTTTATCTAGCAAAACAAAGCAAGGAGTTCATGGAGCAGAAGATCCAGGTAATCAGTCCAGAATGCCACACAGAAATGCAAGGATTCTTGGCAAGTTCAAACATCAACACACAACACTCCAGGTACTCAGCATTTCTTCCCAACAAATGCCCCTCCCCACAGTGTGTCCTTTTGGGGGGGGGGGGGCGTTAATTTTTTATTTTTATTTTTCTCTCCAATCATGTGTACAGAAAAAGAAAATACCATTAATTTTAAGTTGTATTCCAATTTTACAATTTTGGTATACATAGTTTAACCAATGCTACCTCCTTAACATTTGACTGCTGAACAAAAATAATTACTCCAATTTATTTATTTTATTTATTTGTCATACAAATATAGTATTGTATTGTAGTATGTTTAACATAATACAGTATAAGTATAAAGTAGGGATAGAAAAGATAAAAAAGACATTAGGACAGAAATGGTAGGCACAACGGTGCATTTATGCATGCCCCTTACAGACCTCTTAGAAAAGGGGAGAGGTCTAGTGTAGATAATGTAAGGTTGAAGATTTTGGGATTGGGGGAAGAAACAACAGAGTCCGGTAGTGAATTCCAAGCATAGACCACTCTGTTGCTAAAATTGTATTTTCTGCAGTCTAGTTTAGAGTGATTTACATTTAGTTTGTATCTATTGCATGCTCTTGTGTTGTTGTTGTTAAAGGTGAAGTAGTCGCTAACAGGGAGTACATTGTGATGTATGATTTTATGAACAACAGTTAAATCAGTTCGGAGGTGGCTTAGCTGTAAATTTTCTAAACATAGTAATTGAAGTCTGGAGGAGTAAGATAATTTGTTGCGTGAGGAGGAGTGGAGGACTCTTCTTGTGAAGTATTTCTGGACTCCTTCAATTGTATTAATATCTGTTATGCAGTGTGGATTCCATACAAGTGAGCTGTATTCAAGAATTGGTCTGACAAATGTTTTGTATGTCCTAGTTAGTAGATCAGTGCTTCTAGAGAAGTAGCTGCGTAGAATTAAGTTTGTGACTCTTAGTGCTTTTTTGGCAATGCTATTGCAGTGGGCTCTGGCACTTAGGTCATTGGAAATGAGTACTCCAAGATCTTTGACTGAGTGAGGGTCTTCTGTGAGTTCAGTTTGTCCAAGTATGTATTTAGTATTCAGATTCTTTTTACCAATGTGTAGGACAGCATTTGTTGGATGAGATTTGCAGTTGCAAACTGTTAGCCAATATACATTTCAGGCTGTTCCTACTCGTAGTCACATCTAATTAATTAGCCCATGATACTTCAGTTTTCTCAGAGTCTCCTCCATGTCAGTTTTCATGTATATTTTAAACCTTCTCCCATAATAAATGCCCTTTAAAATAAAAAATTAAAAAACATTTTAAAAAAGGGAGCAAAAATTTCTAATGACCTCCAACGGTATTTAAATTAAATCCAACCCTTGCTAAAGGGTTTAGAGTTTAAAAATGTCACAGTATGTCCTTGTCTCCTCCCCAGGTGCGCCTGGGGAAATTGGGCGGGGCATTCTCCTCGCAAGTGGCCTCCTCCGGCTGAGCTGATCCCGCCTCCTCTGCACTCTACAAGCCCTTGCATCAGCAGGAAATTGTTCAGGCTCCTCGGCGGAGCTCTGTTCCTCCCTGCCTGCAGGCCTTGCTAATTCCGAACAGCCTTGCCTTGACTGACTCTGACCTTCCCCAGTTTCCTCCAAGGCCAATGGAGCTGCCCTACCACTTGTTGTCAGTTCTTGTCCCAGCTGATTTTCCAACTCAGAATCATACTCTGACGGGGCATGACACATACAATGAACAGTGAACTAGGTATATCTAGCCAGTAATGGGCAGCCAAAATTTTTACTGCCACACTGTGGGTGTGGCTTAATGGTCATGTGACTGGGTAGGAGTGGCTTGCCAGCCATGTGTCCAGGTGGGAATGGCTTGAACGATCATCATCATCGTTCAAATGAACTGTTAAGTCCGCGACTTACAACCTTACCAATGTGGCTCAATGGGTGACAATTTGCTTCGTGTTTCCCATGCTCTCCTTCCTGCGTCATCCCCCCACCTCAGGCTGGGTAGCTAAGAAGCATGCCAGAAGCATAAATGCTGCCAGCACTGCTTCCACTCATGCCTTCTGCTTGTACCTCAGGCAGGAGGTGGCCACCTGAGGCTGGAGGGGAGCCGGGCAGGAGAGAAGGAAGCTCGTCCAGGGCCAGGAAGGAGGAAAGAGGAAAAAAGCAAGGAGTGCAGACGCAGCAGCAGCAGCAAGGAACAAAAGGAGAGCCAAGCTGCGACCAGTAATCCAGGAAGTGACAGCCGCCAGTCAGTAGGCGTTGTGTATGCATCTTCATTTCCACTGGTGGAATTGTGTTCCACCCCGTCCTGCCTGCTACCCACCCCTGTAACTAGCCTAACAAAAAGTAGGACGAGGGGTGACATGATAACAGGCTTCCATAGAGACGAGGGATTGACTTCTCCTCCAAAGCACCCGATGCAGGACAAGAAGTAATGGATGGAAACTTATCATACCAACCTAGAAGTAAAGAGAAATTTTCTGACATGGGAACAGTCCATCAGTGAAATGGTTTGCCTCCAGACATTTTGGGTGCTCCGACCCAGAAGGTTTTCAAGAAGAGATTGGAAAGCCATTTGTCCAAAATGGTTTTAAGAACTCCTGCCTTGAGCAGGAGGGTTGGACTAGAAGACCTCTAAGGTCCCTTTCAGTCCTATGATTCTATCTCATCAACATCTCAAATGGAACATCTTGCTGCCAACAATCATGCCTGTTTTACAACAAACGTAAAAACACATTTATCCTAATTATGCAGATACCATTTTGCTGCTTTTTCTACAAATTACGGTAGGTTTCAGGCACTAGCTGATTTTTTTTCGTGCCCTGATATATTGAGCTCCAGGACAGAGATGCTCAGAAGGACGTAAAGGTCATTCAAGCGAGTGCCAAGAATATAACTTTTTGAGTAGACGTTGTCCTATCTTGGAATCAATAGAGAAAAGGGAAAAAATGAGTTTATCGTAAAATTCTCATTCTCAGCCTTTTGGGGAGATAGGACATTTTTTTCCCAAAGATCAAACGCACTGTGAGATACTGATCTATTTAGACATCTTAGAAGATTTAGCACAAAGAGTTGAAGGTTAACGGAGTGTGCTTGCAAAGATATTAGCATTTAGGAATTCTGTGGCACTTCAAAAACCTTTCAGACCTCCTTTGGCAAGCTTTCTAAAGAATTCACCTGATAATCAGATACAGAAGCTTCTGCCTTGTTCTTTTGGGTGTCTGGATTGTCAGCCCTGAATTTTCATAACCTGAGTTCAGAAGACCTTAATTTCCTTCCGCATGTCATTGTGGACTTGGAGTTTTGAATTTATTTCGGTTCTAAGGACATATGCTTTGCAAAAAAAAAGTTCTGTTGCATTTACCCCCTTCAAATTGAATTTATTTGACTTACATTTATTTATTTTTTATTTATTTATTTTGTCCAATACACAATATATATTGAAGAGAATAGACATGAAGTACAGTATTATATATAAAGAGAAGATATAAAAAAAGATATATGAAGGAAGAAAGGATATATGATATAAGGAGATATATATGAGATAAGGAGAGACAATTGGACAGGGGACGAAAGGCAGGCTAGTGCACTTATGTATGCCCCTTACTGACCTCTTAGGAACCTGGAGAGGTCAATCGTGGATAGTCTAAGGGAGAAATGTTGGGGATTAGGGCTTGACACTACTGAGTCCGGTAATGAGTTCCACGCTTCAACAACTCGATTGCCAAAGTCATATTTTTTACAGTCAAGCTTGGAGCGATTAATATTAAGTTTGAACTTGTTGCATGCTCTTGTGTTGTTGCGGTTGAAGCTGAAGTAGTCATTGACAGGCAGGACGTTGCAGCATATGATTTTGTGGGCAATACTTAGATCGTGTTTTTCCTTGTTCTAGGTGGGTAGTCCATATGTTTTTGCAGTGAAGTAGTTGTAGGTTGCAGGATAATTTCTTTCTGAATCCAAATTGTTTGTTATTAGATTCTAAGTAAAGGGTGATTAATTGATTTATAATTGATTCCATGATTTTACAAGGGACGCAGCATAGTGATATTGGTCTGTAGTTTTCAATGCGTGAAGGGTCTCCTTTCTTGAAGATGGGGATGACTACTGCTTTTGACCACAGCTTGGGGAGTGTGCTGGTCCTGAAGGATTTTTGGAAGATAATGCTTAGAGGTTCGGCTAGGGAAGGTTTGAGGTCACGGATTGCTTTTTCAACGCGGTCTATAGTGAAGTCGATTTGGGTTAGGTTGTTGAGAGAGTTTGAGGTGTGATTTGCAAAGATGGGGGATGAGCCATTACTGTTAACAAAGACAGAGCCAAAGAATGTGCCACCCAATCCCGTAGGACTCGGGACGTCATTCTTTTTGACTCAGAACATCATTCTTTTTGATAAAAGTGAAGAGGCTGGATTTAAAACATAAAATAGAAGGATTGGAAAGGGCCTTGGAGGTCTTCTAGTCCAACCCTCTGCTCAAGGAGGAGACCTAATCCCACTCCCAACCAATGGCTGCCCAGTATCTTCTTGAAAGCCACCAGTGATGGTGCAACCACAGCTTCTGGAGGAAAGTTGCTTTATTGGTGAATTGCTTTCACTGTTGGGAAATTTCTCCATCGTTCTAGATTGAATTTCATTTCAAATGAGAAGAGAATGTAAGTGAGATTGTCCTGTATGGATTGGTAGGTTCCCACAGATGTAGCCAAGAGACTTCATCCTCTGTTATCCAGTCTCATCCAAACTGCAATGTACTTTCCACCCTTCCATTAAATCCCAAGGAAAGCAAGAAGAAAGCAACCTCACCAGGGAGAGCTGGAGACAAGGTTCCAGCTAGAGACAAGGTGTGCCGTCAGACAGAGTTCGGAGCAATGAGTTAGTTCTATTCTCTATGTTGCCTCTCTATCAATAACGGCAGTTGAAAACTTCACCAAGATAAATTAGCAGAAAACTTCCTTCCTTCCTTCCTTCCTTCCTTCCTTCCTTCCTTCCTTCCTTCCTTCCTTCCTTACTTACTTACTTACTTACTTACTTACTTACTTACTTACTTACTTACTTACTTAGAAACATAGAAACATAGAAGACTGACGGCAGAAAAAGACCTCATGGTCCATCTAGTCTGCCCTTATACTATTTCCTGTATTTTATCTTACGATGGATATGTGTTTATCCCAGGCATGTTTAAATTCAGTTACTCTGGATTTACCAACCACGTCTGCTGGAAGTTTGTTCCAAGGATCTACTACTCTTTCAGTAAAATAATATTTTCTCATGCTGCTTTTGATCTTTCCCCCAACTAACTTCAGATTGTGTCCCCTTGTTCTCGTGTTCACTTTCCTATTAAAAACACTTCCCTCCTGAACCTTATTTAACCCTTTAACATATTTAAATGTTTCGATCATGTCCCCCCTTTTCCTTCTGTCCTCCAGACTATACAGATTGAGTTCCTTCCTTCCTTCCTTCCTCCCTCCCTCCCTCCCTCCCTTCCATCCTTCCTTCCTTCCTTCCTTTCTCCGGGACCGCCTTCTGCCACACGAATCCCAGCGACCAGTTAGGTCCCACAGAGTGGGCCTTCTCCGGGTCCCGTCAACTAAACAATGTCGTTTGGCGGGACCCAGGGGAAGAGCCTTCTCTGTGGCGGCCCCGACCCTTTGGAATCAACTCCCCCCAGATATCAGAGTTGCCCCCACCCTCCTAGCCTTTCGTAAGCTCCTTAAAACCCACCTCTGTCGTCAGGCATGGGGGAATTGACATGTTCCTTCCCCCTAGGCTTATAAAATTTGTGTATGGTATGCTAGTGTGTATGATTGGTTTTTACTTGTGGTGTTCTTAAAATTAATTTAATATTGGATTTGTCTTGTATTGCTGTTGCTGTGAGCCGCCCCGAGTCTGCGGAGAGGGGCGGCATACAAATCTGATTAAACTTAAACTTAAACTTTCTGTCTTTCTTTTTCTTTCTTTCCTTCCTTCCTTCCCTTTCCCCCTCCCCTCCTTTCTTTTCCTTTCTTACCCTTCTCTTCCCATTTCCCCTTCTCCCCTCCTTTTCTCTGCAGAGAAGAGACATTTGAAAAAAATGCTGCTTAGATTTTGACAGAGCATTAGATGGGATTAACATTCTTTTGGCCCCTGTTTCTTAAACAAGGAGAAAAGGTTGCTTAGAAAGCAGAGGTCTAGAGGGCCATCCACAGGACCTGGCTGCTTTCATTGAAATAATGAAAGCAGCATCATGGTGTTGAGCAGTGAGCCACTCCTTTGGAACACACAGGCAACATTTGCCCCAAGGCATGGGGCTCTCATCGTGATAACGTCTTCATGCTGTCGCCCTTGTAGGTCCCCCATGGATGCCACCGGTGATCCAACTGAATAAAATTTGTATTAAATTCCCAGAAGACAAAACCACAGGGCCAACAAATTCTGACCTTCTGAAACATTTCATAACTAATTATGGACTCTAGAATAAATTTCCCAGTCCATTAAATCTTGAAGACACCGGAGGGTCAATTACGTTCTTTCTTTGGTGATATTCCAGGGTCAGAAATACAATTGAGATCCAGACATGCCAGATGTGGCCCTGAGCTTTCTGTAGCCTTGCTTGAAGATCTGGGGAGACCTTTTAGACCTTCCTGAGCTCTTTGCACGGTGCAGGGGGACCTTTGTTCTCCAAATCAGAAACATTGGAAGGTGTGACATCTTGCTTGAGTTTCCAGCATGGTTTAGAATTCACTAGAAATAATTAGGAATCCAATTTGGGTGGAACGAACAGCTGGAAAGTCCAACTCTTAAACTCTTCATGTGTCTTCTGCAAAGATTCAGTAACAGTAACAGAGTTGGAAGGAATCTTGGAGGTCATCTAGTCCAACCCCCTGATCAAACAGAAGACCTGTACTATTTCTGACAAATGGCTGTCCAGTCTCTTCTTAAAAGCCTCAATGAAAGGGCACCCACAGCCAAGGTTTTAACTCTGAATTATTTCTCGGATGTTAATTGGGACGCTGACACATGACAGGCCTGGGTTGCTGACAGTTTGGCAAGCGGTGGGAAAATCCTGCTACCGGTTCCATAGTGTCAGGAATTAAATATCCCTGGGTAATATCTTAATGCAGAAGGTAGGCCTCAGTTAAGAATGCTGAGTCATTTAGAGGCAGTTGAGCGTGCAGCAACCTAGCAATTATGTGAAAAGTATTTAACTAGGCAAGAGCTCCCTGCTCTTTCTCTCTGTCTGTTCGCTGTTAGCTGTGTGCTGTTGCTGTTCGTGAGAAGTGTGCTTTGAAGAAGCTGTAATGCTGCATAAGTTGGTTCCTGTGAGTTATTGAACTAAGATAGTTGTAGCAAGGTACTAGTAAGATACTAGTTTATTGTTTGTATAGTATTGATAGTAGTAGTAGTAGTAGTAGTATAAAGAAGTAAATATATTTTTCCACAACTTTCTACTGCTGTTGTGTTTCACTGAAGACTTCAACTCATCTACTGGTCTGTGGCTGGCTGGACCGGTTTGCTGCTTGGGCACAAACAGGCTAGTATCCCACAAACAGGCTAGTTTGTTTGTTTGTTTGTTTGTTTGTTTGTTTGTTTGTTCGTTCATTCGTTCATTCATTCAATTTTTATGCCGCCCTTCTCCTTAGACTCAGGGCGGCTTACAACATGTTAGCAATAGCACTTTTGTAACAGAGCTAGGCTATTGCCCCCACAATCCGGGTCCTCATTTTACCCACCTCAGAAGGATGGAAGGCTGAGTCAACCTTGAGCCGGTGATGAGATTTGAACCGCTGACCTTCAGATCTACAAGTCAGCTTCAGTGGCATGCAGTACAGCACTCTACCTGCTGCGCCACCCTGGCTCTTCATAGTTTCCGCAAATGCAGTTCTGATATATAGAACCAGTTTGAACCAGCAGGGACCCACCTCTGATATGAGCAGAATATAGCAGCAGAACAAAAGAATTAGTGTTGCCAAATGGGGGGGAGGGATGCTATGAATTGGTGCCTTTGTTTTGAAAAGGGCGCACTAATATACTAATGGCATAGAGCATAGAAAAAGAACGGTGCGCTCCAGTTGCCCTCCCCTCCCTAAATGTTAAAAGGATGCGCGAATCTTTTAAAACCTCTTGGAAAGAAACGAGAACAGCAAGAGATACGAAGAAGCATTTCTGGCATTTCTCAAATATGAAAAGAAGCCATTTGGAAAGATTTCAACAGGCCAATTGCTTCCCTCTTCTGAAATTTTTAGAGAATGTAACTGTTTTATATTTTCGGCGAGGAGGAAGAAATAAGTTGTTATTAAGCTACTGGGTAGCCCCCAGAAAAAAGAAAAAGCAAATTCCAACCAAGGGTTGATGTTGCTGTTTTGCTAAAGAGGTTGTAAAATGAATGGCTAACTGATAGCGGCAATATTCAATCCATCTTTTTCATGGCCTGTGATGGCAGCCGGGGACTGGAATGCCTGAAGGGTTACGGGTCACTCTTCATTACACAAATGGAATGGTGACTTTCCGGCAACTCTTTCGCTGCTGTGTGTTTGTAGCAGAGAAAGGTGGAGCAGAAAAGTGAACTTCCTTTGGGACAGCCCTGTCACAGGCTGAGGCTTACGGGTGACACAAGTCATTTCAAGAGCATGCGATTCACATTCAAAATGTTGAAAATGAAAATGGAGAGTCGGCTTCCTGAGTCGAATGCTGAACCTCAACCAGTGGAAAGGGAGATGGGGGTCTATTTATTTATTTATTTATTTATTTCTTACTTACTTACTTACTTACTTACTTACTTACTTACTTACTTACTTACTTATTTATTTATTGGATTTGTATGCCGTCCCTCTCCACAGACTCTCGGCGGCTAACAACAGTAATAAAACAGTGTATAACAATACTGTAATCCAATACTAAAAAACCAAACATACATACATAAATACCATGCATAAAATTGTAAAGGCCTAGGGGGAAAGAGTATCTCAGTTCCCCCATGCCTGGCGGCAGAGGTGGGTTTTAAGCAGCTTACAAAAGGCAAGGAGGGTGGGGGCAATTCTAATCTCTGGGGGGAGTTGGTTCCAGAGGGCCGGGGCGGCCACAGAGAAGGCTCTTCCCCTGGGTCCTGCCAAATGACATTGTTTGGTTGACAGGACCCGGAGAAGACCCACTCTGTGGGACCTAACTGGTCGCTGGGATTCGTGCAGCAGAATGCGGTCCATGAGGTAATCTGGTCCGGTGCCATGAAGGGCTTTATAGGTCATAACCAACACTTTGAATTGTGACCAGAAACTGATCGGCAACCAATGCAGACTGCGGAGTGTTGGTGTAACATGGGCATATTTGGGAAAGCCCATAATTGCTCTCGCAGCTGCATTCTGCACGATCTGAAGTTTCCAAACACTTTTCAAAGGTAGCCCCATGTAGAGAGCGTTACAGTAGTCGAACCTCGATGTGATGAGGGCATGAGTGACTGTGAGCAGAGACTCCCGGTCCAAATAGGGTCGCAACTGGTGCACCAGGCAAACCTGGGCGAACGCCCCCCTCGCCACAGCTGAAAGGTGTTTCTCTAATGTGAGCTGTGGATCGAAGAGGATGCCCAAGTTGTGAACCCTCTCTGAGGGGGTCAATGATTCTCCCCCCAGGGTAATGGACAGACAGATGGAATTGTCCTTGGGAGGCAAGACCCACAGCCACTCCGTCTTGTTTGGGTTGAGTTTGAGTTTGTTGACACCCATCCAGGCCCCAACAACCTCCAGGCACCGGCACATCACTTCCACTGCTTCGTTGACTGGACATTTATTTATTTCCCCAAACATCTGAACATAGAATAACACAGTTGGACGGGACCTTGGAGGTCATCTAGTTCAAACCTCACCCCACCCCGCACCAGCAAGAGAGTCTATACCAGTGATGGCAAACCTTTTTTTCCTTGGGTGCTGAAAGAGCATGGGCGAGTGCTATCATGCATGTACGAGTGCCCATAACCATAATTCAATGCCTGGGGAGGGCAAAAACAGCTTCCCCTGCCCCCTGGAGGCCCTCTGGAGGCCAGAAACGGCCTATTTCCCAACTTCTGCTGGGCCCAGTAGGCTTGTGTTTCACCCTCCCCAAGGTCCAAAGGCTTCCCTGGAGCTGCAGGAGGGTAGAAATGCCCTCCCCATCCCCCTGGAGGCTCCCTGGAAGCAAGAAATGCCCTCTCAGAGCCTCTACATGAGCCACAAATCAGCTGGCCAGCACACACATGCACATTGGAGCTGAGCTAGCACAATGGCTCGTGTGCCAGCAGATATGGCTCCGCGTGCCACCTGTGGCACCCGTGCCATAGATTCACCATCACTGGTCTATACCATTTCAGACAAAGGACTGTCTAGTTTCTTCTTGAAAACCTCCAGTGATGGAGCACCCACAACTTCCATCCATTGTTCCTTGTCTGGCCTTCTGGTGCTTTGGAAAACAGCCTGACCCTTTTCTCTCTGTGGCAGCCCCATATGTTGTGGTTAGCTCTGGCCCAGCTCCTGCCCCAAGGACTGTGGATGTGGGGGAGACATCCACATGCTGCAGGCCTATTTTGCCCCCAGTGGAATCTGCTGATGAAGGCTCCTCTGACCAAGAAGACATGAGTGACAGGGAGGAGGAGAGTGTGGCAGACAGCTCAGAAGGTGATCAATTATCTAGCACCTCCTTGGATTGTGAACAAGAGTTAATGATACAGCTACGCATGCGGAGAGCGATGCATAGGCAACAACAACTGAGAGATTATTATCAAAGAAAATGAGGCCACCTGTGGTTGGGTGGGGCTGTGGTAATTAGTGAGGCTGCTATAAATAGTAGCCTGTGGGTTTGGCCATTGTGGAGGATTATCTGATCATTGTGTTTCGGGACTGCTTTGCTGACTTTGACCTTTTGTGTGCTGATTTTTCCCCACTTTGAAACTAAACCAGGGCAAAGTGTGTTTCACTTTGTGAAAGAAGAAGGACTGTGAATTGCCTCACAGCTGCAAGCTAAGTATCACAGAACTGATAAGGGACTTGTACAAATTACCAGTTTGTTTGGAGACCAGTGCTCTTCGCTATACCAAAAGAGGGCTTAGGTTAAGTTAATTTTCATTATAAAGAACATTGTTTTGAATTTTCAAACATGTGTGTGTCTGAAATTTGTACCTGTGAATTTTTGGGAGGATTCTACCAGAGAGCCCGACAGAACACCCATAAATATTGGAAGACTGCTATCATGCCTCCCCTGGTCCTTCTTTTTGCCAGAGTGGCTATGCTCAGTTCCTGCAACCGCTCTTCCTATGCTTTAGTTTCCAGTCCCTTTTTTTATCTATTAAGGTGTTGATCACAGAATTGAAGCTGCCATTGTGACTTTTTTTGGACTCTGTGGGTAGGCCCTTCTGGATCGTTGTATCCAGCATTCTGCTCCTTGCTGACTTTAAAGAATAGCTTTCAAGATTCTCTTTTCTTTTTGTGCGGGAGCCGTATCATGTACCCTTTTTAATTTGACCACCAGATGTGTCTGGCTGCCTTTCTTTTCCTGCTTTGGCACAATGATTCCTTTTCAAATATATATCCATCCACAAAAGGCCCGTCCGACTTCAGAAAGCTGCATTTGTCTAAGCAAACAACAGGACATTTGTTGGGTTGGGGACGCAGCCTTACAAATGCACAAAGGAAGCAACGGGGAACTGCACCCCACAGGTGTTTCATTTTGGAATGAGCTGAGGAGCCCCCTCCTCTCCCTTTCTCTCAGGCCACCATGTCCTCCTCCATTTGGAGTTAAGCCACAAATCTTCCCTGCCTTTGTCCAGTCATGGGCCTGAAAGAGCTATAATAACTGCATGCTTCCTAAGCATCGCATTGATTTGGCCAAATGTTGGACCCTCGCTTATTTGTTCATAAATTTAAAGTCATGAGGACAAAATCAGATGTGGAACTCTTGAGTCCAGGGCTCCCTGTTTTCACTGCCCATTCATTGATTGCAAAGGGGACATCAATTTGTTTCCCCAATTTCTGAATGATTACAGGGCTTGGGGCTAAATCTTATGAGGAATGGTTGCAGGAATTGGATAGGTCTGGTCTAATGAAAAGAAGGGCTAGGAGAGACACGAGGGCAGTCTTCCAATATTTGAAGGGCTCCTGCAAAGACAAGGGGGTCAAATTGCTTTCCAAATAGAAATTTTGGGCTTAGGCAACTTAAACTTTGCCGTCTTTAGTATGACCTAAGTGTACTCCATAAAATTATCTGCTAAAATGTCCTACCTGTCAATGACTAATTCAGCTTCAACCACAATAGTACATGAGCAAACAACAGATACAAACTTAAGGTAAACTGCTCCAAACTCGACTGCAGAAAATATGACATCAGCAACAAAGTGGTCAATGCCTGGAATGCTCTACCTGACCGTGGTTTCTTCCCCAAACTCCCCAAACTTTAACCTTAGATTGGCCACTGTTGGCTTCATCCCATTCCTAAGAGGTCTGCATAAGTGTGTGCCTACTGTCCCTGTCCTAACATTCCTTTTTATTTGTATCCTTGTATTTGTTCTGTCGGGCTCTCTGGTAGAATCCTCCCAAAAATTAACAGGTACAAATTTCAGACACACAGGCGTTTAAAAATTCAAAACAATGTTCTTTATAATGAAAATTCACTTAAACTAAGTCCTCTTTTGGTATAGCAAAGAGCACTCGTCTCCAAACAAACTGATAATTTATACAAGTCCCTTATCAGTCCTGTGATATTTAGCTTGCAGCTGTGAGGCAATTCAAAGTCCTTCTTTCACAAAGTGGAACACACTTTGTTCTGGTTTAGTTTCAAAGCAGGGAAAAATCAGCACACAACAAGTCAGTCAGTAAAGCAGTCATGAAACACACCGATCAGATAATCCTCCACAATGGCCAAACCCACAGGCTGCTATTTATAGCAGCCTCACTAATTACCGCAGCCCCACCCAACCACAGGTGGCCTCATTTTCTTTGATAATAATCTCTCAGTTGTTGTTGCCTATGCATCGCTCTCCGCATGCGTGGCTGTATCATTAACTCTTGTTCTGAATCCAAGGAGGAGCTAGATAATTGATCTCCTTCTGAGCTGTCTGCCCCACTCTCCTCCTCCCTGTCACTCATGTCTTCTTGGTCAGAGGAGCCTTCATCAGCAGATTCTACCGGGGGCAAAACAGGCCTGCAGCATGTGGATGTCTCCCCCACATCCACAGTCCTTGGGGCAGGAGCAACGTTCATAATTATGAACCCATCCCCAAGCATCTGAATTTTGATCATGTGACCATGGATTAACCGTTATAAGTGTGAAAAATGGTCGTAACTCAGCTTTCTCAATGTTGTTGTAACCTTGAATGGTCACTAAATGGACTGTTGTAAGTCCGGACTACCAATATATGTCCCATGTAGCAACCTCACAAACAAGAGCAGCATTTTAGCACAGCCTAACCAAGAAACGACCATCCCAACATTGCACAGTTAAGCTGTGTATGCAAAGTGCATATTCCTGATGTGTAGCTTTGCTTTCAAGAGTGACAGTCAATTTTTTTCTCCCCATAGGAGAGCCACAGAAGCTCAAAAACACCCTCTGGTCTACCAAGCTGCTAGCAATCTTTCTTTGCTTGAGGGCCTGCTTTCAGCAAAACATCTGGAGAAGTAACCAGAACCTCATTTAAACAAGACAGCAATATATAGGGATGTAGTGAGAATCTTTCCAGGGAGAAGCATCATTTTAAAATATTCTTTTCTCCTGCATAGTTCAAAGCAGTCATTGATGAAATACTACTTTAGACATCCACCCCAATTGAAGTTCCTGTCCTGAATTCCTTGCTTACCTTCTACTTTCTATAAAATAACTAAATTAAGTAAATATCTTCTACCTTCTAAATACCTTCTATAAATTAAATAAATTCCTTCTACCTTCTATTAAATAAATAAATACCCCCTTCCTCTTCCATATTATTATTATTATTATTATTATTATTATTATTATTATTATTATTATTATGTCAGTACAACACGGCAAGCGAGATCACTATGCTGGATTTCATATTTCATCACCAGTCGGGCGCTTCCCAAGCACCTAGGACTGCATGATGTAGCGGCAAATTATGCTTGCCGATCCCAATAAAGCGGCCTTTTGCAATTGACAAATGGAGATTTTGTCAATTCCAATGGTTTTCAAATGTCCGCTGAGATCCTTTGGCACTGCGCCCAGCGTGCCAAGTACCACTTTCACTGGCTTATGCCAGAGTCGTTGCAGCTCGATTTTTAGATCTTCGTATTTCACTAATTTCTCTAGCTGCTTCTCCTCAATTTTGCTGTCCCCTGGGATTGCGATGTCGATGATCCATACTTTCTTTTTCTCCACAATGAGGATGTCTGGTGTGTTATGCTTCAGAATTCGGTGAGTCTGAAGTCGGAAGTCCCACAGTAGTTTTGCTTGCTCATTTTCGACCACTTTTTCAGGATTATTGTTGTTGTTGTTGTTGTTGTATATTTTACAGTCCACTTTGGAGCGGTTAATATTAAGCTTGTATCTGTTGTGTGTTCTTGTGTTGTTGTGGTTGAAGCTGAAGTAGTTGTTGACAGGCAGGACGTTTCAGCATATGATCTTGTGGACAATACTTAGATCACGTTTAAGGCGTCATAGTTGTAAGCTTTCTAAATCCAGGATAATAAGTCTAGTTTCATAGGGTATTCTGTTTCCGGTGGAGAAGTGAAGGGCTCTTCTGGTGAAGTATCTTTGGACATTTTCGAGGGTGTTCATGTCCAAGATGCAGTATGGGTTCCAAACAGATGAGATGTATTCTAGGATGGGTCTGATACAATAGATGTATTTTATACATTTGTAATTTATCAGGGTCAGAACACTCAAGTCGCCTTTTGAAAAAACACTTTTGGGACAAGTTGGGCTGAATTGTGGTAGTATGTCCAGGATCACCTGTATTGGAATGACAGTTCCAGAATCTTTAGCCTAAATGACCAGTGGCCATGTTGACCAAGAATCTTCAGAGTCCTAGTGTCATCACCAGTGAGCAAAGTTCAACAGGTTGCACAGAGATAGCTTCCTTCATGGGACTTTTTCGGGTGCAGTCAGGCAGTAGGGAAAGCAAGTAGGATGCTTGGCTGCATAGCTACAGGTATAACAAGCAGGAAGAGGGAGATTGTGATCCCCTTATATAGAGTGCTTGGTGAGACCACATTTGGAATACTGTGTTCAGTTCTGGAGACCTCACCTACAAAAAGATATTGACAAAATTGAACGGGTCCAAAGACGGGCTACAAGAATGGTGGAAGGTCTTAAGCATAAAACGTATCAGGAAAGACTAAATGAACTCAATCTGTATAGTCTGGAGGACAGAAGGAAAAGGGGGGACATGATCGAAACATTTAAATATGTTAAAGGGTTAAATAAGGTCCAGGAGGGAAGTGTTTTTAATAGGAAAGTGAACACAAGAACAAGGGGACACAATCTGAAGTTAGTTGGGGGAAAGATCAAAAGCAACGTGAGAAAATATTATTTTACTGAAAGAGTAGTAGATCCTTGGAACAAACTTCCAGCAGATGTGGTAGATAAATCCACAGTAACTGAATTTAAAGATGCCTGGGATAAACATATATCCATCCTAAGATAAAATACAGGAAATAGTATAAGGGCAGACTAGATGGATCATGCGGTCTTTTTCTGCCGTCAGACTTCTATGTTTCTATGTTTCTATGTTTTTGGAACTAGTGCCTGGAAGAAACATGAGCCTAGCTTTTTCTTGTAAATATGCAAGTTGGGAGAAAGGGCAGACCAGTTTGCATCCAATTTAGACTGGTAGGTAAGTAGCAGGAGAAAATTATATATTACGCTTATATATGTTTCCCCCATTTGGTGTTCGATACGTCTGCTTGATGAAGGCATTCTTATGGAAATGACTTCCAACAGCACAATTATACCTCTCAGAAATAAAATTTGGCAAAGCGACTCTTGGGGCTGCGGATTTATTTTTTTACCTGACTAATAGCTTCATGTTCATTAAGATAGAAAAATAATATTCGATATTTTTTTTGATAGTAGGATTGAACATTTCCTTGCATTTAGCTTGATTGGCTGATTCTTTGATTTATCTATTTACCTGGAGTAAATTGCTGTCTGGAATTCTGCTTGTTTTAGAGATAATTCATCCAGTTTTCTACCTTCCTTGCAAAAATAATGTTTTTAAATTGTACAAAACACAGGGTAGAACATTCTAGAACAGTTTATGTCTCTTTGGTTATTCAGATTTAAATTAGAACAGATTAGGCAATTTGAAACATAAAATGAGAATGAAATTTCAGCCTTCTGATTGCGGTGGACCGTGAAGTTTCACTTTTTCCTCACCTTTGATAGAACTTTTACAAAGTTTTATGTTTTGTGCAGTTATTTACATAAGCTCAAAGAAATGCACAGAGGTACTTAAATAAAGCCAAATTAAGTCAGATCTCTTAAGGACACTACCTGTCCAGAGAAGACATTGATTTCTTTATGAATGTTCTCTTTGGATGAGGATTTGGATAATGTGACTTTTTTTAAAAAAAAGAAATGAATGCTGTTTGTCTTGGAAACCAAGAACAGTGTTAGTGTTTGAGAACCAGCCAAAATGCTGACATTTAAGTTTCTAAAAGCAGAGATGCTAAAATTCAGGATTCAAATTTTGGCCTGGATACCCTTTACTTACTTACTTACTTACTTACTTACTTACTTACTTACTTACTTACTTACTTACTTACTTACTTACTTACTTACTTACATAATTACTTACTTACTTACTTACTTACTTACTTACTTACTTACTTACTTACTTACTTACTTACTTACTTACTTACTTACTTACTTACTTACTTATTAGATTTGTATGCCGCCCCTCTCCGAAGACTCGGGGCGGCTCACAACATCAATAAAAACAATATAACAGTGGAACAAATCTAATATTAAAAACATATAAAACCCTATCATTACTTAAAAAACCAAACAGCAACATTCATACCAAACATAAAACAAAGTATAAAAAATAGCCTGGGGGAAAAGTGTCTCACCTCCCCCATGCCTGGCAGTATAAGTGAGTCTTAAGTAGTTTACGAAAGACAGGAAGGGTGGGGGCAATTCTAATCTCCGGGGGGAGTTGGTTCCAGAGGGCCGGGGCCACCACAGAGAAGGCTCTTCCCCTGGGGCCCGCCAAACGACATTGTTTAGTCGACGGGACCCGGAGAAGGCCAACTCTGTGGGACCTTATCGGTCACTGGGATTCGTGCGGTAGCAGGCGGTTCCAGAGGTACTCTGCTCCAATGCCATGTAGGGCTTTAAAGGTCATGACCAAGACTTTGAATTGTGACCAGAAACTGATCGGCAGCCAATGCAAGCCACGGAGTGTTGAAGAAACTTCTGTAGATGGTTCTTCATTCCTGGTCAAGAGTTCTGGGAAGACATCTTCATGCATATTCAAAGTCAGACTCCTGCTGCTCCTCCTCTTCCCCCTCCTCCTCCTCTTCCTTGTCTGCTCTCTTGTCTTTGGGGAAAGGGACTTTGAGACTAGCTCATTCTGCCAAGGCCTAGCCAAGATTCATGTCCATTGCTTGACTGTATGGAAATTATGTCAGGAAAAAGATTTACTTTTGGTTTTAGGTAGAGACATCTAGAAGGATCCCTCTGGGATATCTTCCAAAGTGAGGTCCTCCTGTAGCCTTTCTTCGAAACTGGAATGTGAAAGTAACAGAATAATAGAGTTGGAAGGGATTGTGGAGGTCTTTTAGTCTAACCCCTCGGGACATTCAATAGTATTTCAGACAAGTGGATGTCAAGTCACCTCTTAAAAGCCTCCAGAACTTTTAAGTCCATCCACAACTTGGAGAAGTAACCCATTGCACTGGTTCATTGACAAATGTATCTTTTCTTTTATGTACACGGAGAGAATATGCACCAAAGACAAATTCCTTGTGTGTCCAATAAAGAATTCTATTCTATTCTAATCTATTCTATTCTTGTTTTCACTGTCAGGAAATTTGTCCTTAGTTCTAGTTTGCTTCACTCCTTGGTTAATTTCCATCCATTGCTTCTTTGTCCTGCCTTCTGGTGCTTTGGAAGATAGGTTGTCCTAGGGAGTTAAGGAGTCTCCAGAGGGATGGGAAAAGAGGTCATGTAAGATCATCTTCTACCATGAGCACCTATCTGGAGAATCTTCTGACCAAAGGCTTCCCTGCTCCTGCGTCTTTTCAATCCCAAGGGATGGGATCTCCTCTTGTTGAGCTTTTCACTAACTGTCTACTGCCATTACTAATTGGAAGCTCAGCCCTTGGGAAACCACAGGCAACTGCCTTTCTGTAAAAAAGGTTTTTCCCCAGTAATAACATATAGCTGTCAGAGTTGGACTATAAGGAAGGCTGAGATCTGAAGAATTGATGCTTTCAAATTGAGGAAGAGTCTTCAGAGTCACTTGGGCTACAAGGAGATCCAATCCCTCAATCCTAAAGGCAATCAACCCCGATGGTTCTTTGGAAGGACAGGTCCTGAAGCTGATGCTCAAATGCTTTGGCCATCAAATCAGAAGAGAGGACTCCTTGGAGAAGACCTTGATGTTAGGAAAGATGGAAGGCAAAAGGAGAAGGGGACCCAAGAGAATGAGATGGTTAGTTAGTTAGTTAGTTAGTTAGTTAGTTAGTTAGTTAGTTAGTTAGTTAGTTAGTTAGTTAGTTAGTTAGTTAGTTATTTTGTTAGTTAGTTAGTTAGTTAGTTAGTTAGTTAGTTAGTTAGTTAGTTAGATGCAATAGTTTGATGCAAAGAACATGAATTTGGGTAAACTCAGGGATACAATGGAGAGGAGGGGTTTGTCCTGCTGCTGTCCGTAGGATTGTGAACAGTCGGACACAACTTATCATATTTTTCAGAGTATAAGAGGCATCTTCCTCCTCCTACCACCACCAAAAGAGGCTGAAAATTTGGGTGTGTCTTATACTCCAAATGTAGCTTTTTTGAAGCTTTTTTTCCAGCCCTAATGAGTTGCTAACGATCTTCCCTGCTGGCAGAGTTTTTCCATTGCTACTCTAAAGAAGTTTTTTTCCAGTCCTAAGATTTTGCAGGCTTGTTTTCATTGCTACAAGGATCTTTTTTTCAGCCCTCCCCAGGAGATAAAATGATGTGCTGAAGTTGACCAGACTAAGAATGCTAGCCAGATGAATACCTGGTCAGTTGATCCCCCCCCCCCATTTTCCTTCTCCAAAACTAAGGTGTGTCTTATACTCCAGTGCATCTTATACTCTGAAAAATATGGTAGCTACTGAACAACGACAATGTATGACTATGAGAGGTGAAGCATAAGGAAGGCTGAGGATCAAAGAATTGATGCTTTTGAATTGTAGTCTTGGAGCAGACTCCTGAGAGTCCCTTGACCCAGTCAGTCAATCCCAAAAAGAAACAACCCTGTTTGTTTGTTTGTTTGTTTGTTTGTTTGTTTGTTTGTTTGCTTGCTTGCTTGCTTGCTTGCTTGCTTGCTTGCTTGCTTGCTTGCTTGCTTGCTTGCTTGCTTGCTTGCTTGCTTGCTTGCTTGTTGATTGATTGACTGACTGACTGACTGACTGACCAATTGATTGATTGATTGATTGATTGATTGATTGATTGATTGTACATGCCACTCAATCCAAATGGACTCTGTTCTTTGGAAGGAGAGATCCTAAAACATATCAGGAAAGACTTAATGAACTCAATCTGTATAGTCTGGAGGACAGAAGGAAAAGGGGGGACATGATCGAAACATTTAAATATATTAAAGGGTTAAATAAGGTCCAGGAGGGAAGTGTTTTTAATAGGAAAGTGAACACAAGAACAAGGGGACACAATCTGAAGTCATTTGGGGAAAACATCAAAAGCAACATGAGAAAATATTATTTTACTGAAAGAGTAGTAGATCCTTGGAACAAAGTTCCAGCAGACGTGGTAGATAAATCCACAGTAACTGAATTTAAACATGCCTGGGATAAACATATATCCATCCTAAGATAAAATACAGAAAATAGTATAAGGGCAGACTAGATGGACCATGAGGTCTTTTTCTGCCATCAGATATCTATGTTTCTATGTTTCTATCCTGAAGCAGAAGCTAAAATGCTTTGACCACCAAATCAGAAGAGACAACATGACAGAAGGCTCTAATGTGGGAAACATGGAAGGCAAAAGGAAAAAGGGACAGAAGAGAATGAGATGGTTAGATGGAGGAGACAGTGGAGGCGTGCTGTGGTCCATGGGACCACCTGATGGGTCAAACACAACTTAGCAACTGAAAAACAACAAATAGAAAACATGGAGAGGTCTTTTATGTCCAGCATCCTTCAGAAGTTTATCACAATGGTCTGGCTTTAGGTAAGCGGAAACCCAAATCCTACAAGTGTTGCTGGGAAGATCTCCTGCCTGAAGGGACTGAAAAAGTGTTGCCAGGATGGAGGTACACGAGACACGAACAATCTTTAAACTTCGTGTTCTGGCTGGAATCCTGAAAACCTATTTTACCTTTAGGCAGTTGCAAGCTGGGTTCCCTGGGGGGGGTGGTAAAAGGAACAGATACAGTTTACCCTAAGAATAAAATAACAGGAGAGAGGACTAGGTGCTTAAGCCAAGGATCTGAAAGCATTAGAATCAAATTCATGAGTCCTTTGCCACAAAACATCCATTCTGGTTTTCCTTTTGAATATCACTCTTCTCAGTTTAAGAAGAAAAGTTTTACCGTTATTTTTCGGAGTATAAGACGCACCTTTTCCCCACTAAAAGGGGTTGAAAATATGGGTGTGTTTTATACTCCAACTGTAACTTTTTTAAAGCTTTTTTTCCAGCCCTAACGAGGTGCTAATTTATTTATTTTTATTTATTTATTTATTAGATTTGTATGCCGCCCCTCTCCAAAGACTCGGGGCGGCTAACAACAATAAAAAAGACAATGTAACAAATCTAATATTAAAAAATAATCTAAAATAATCTCAATTTAAGAGACCAATCATACAAACAAGCATACCATGTATAAATTCTATAAGCCTAGAGGGAAGGGAAAAAATTTCAGTTCCCCCATGCCTGATGACAGAGGTGGGTTTTAAGGAGCTTGCGAAAGGCAAGGAGGGTGGGGGCAACTCTGATATCTGAGGGGAGTTGGTTCCAGAGGGTCGGGGCCACCACAGAGAAGGCTCTTCTCCTCTTCTAATGATCTCCCTGGCTTGCAGAAGTTTTTCATTGCTACTCTAAAAACATTTTTTTCCAGCCCTAAGTCTTTGCAGGCTTTTATTCATTGCTACTCTCTCCGAATAAAGTTTTTTAAAGCTCTAACCAGGGGATAAAATAATGTGCTGAAGCTGACCAGACTAAAGATGCTAGCCAGATAAATACCTGGTAGGCAGTGTGTTCCCCTCTTATTTTCATCCCCCAAAACTAAGATGCGACTTATACTCCAGTGTGTCTTATTTATTTATTTTATTAATTGGACTGAAATGCTGCCCTTCTCCAAATACGCAGGGCGGCTCACAGTATATAAAAGCTGTAAAAAATATGATATTTAGTGCTGTTGTTGAAAAATGGTTTCTGGGAATCACTCCAGGGTTTAGTGTATATCCGCCTCTATGCTCCCCTGAAAAGGATATGCCAACATAAATCATCTTCTTGAATCTTCTACGTGATTGGATGGCTGTTCTAGGAGTTTAAGCCCCAAAAGTCTTTTCGGTTTCTGCAAATATAAATTTTCTTTTGGGAAACCCCAGTTTCTCCAAAAGTTCAACAATGGTTTCTTGTATCACTTGGAGTACTCTTGTGAATACTCTCAAAAGCTTTCAAGTCCATATGTTCTTGGTATTGAGAAGACCAGATGTTGAGATATGATACGATTTTGTACTTAACCTATCAGACAGGACATTTAACTAACAAAGATTGAAGATCCTTCAAGATCCTTTCATGAATTGGTTTGGCCAAAGCTTTGTTGCAATTCTATCATGCCTTATTCTTCTGTATTATAAATCAATATTTAATGGTTCATGCCTTGTGGTCATCCAGGAAAATGAGATTAAGTTCTCAAATAGGGAGGCTAAGATGATATTGATAGCCTTTTCAGAATTATGAACATTAGGAGTGGCATCTAAATATAATTATATTATAAGCCTTTCATGGCATCGGACCAGAATATCTCCGAGACCGCCTTCTGCTGCACGAATCCCAGCGACCGATTAGGTCCCACAGATTCTGCCTTCTCCGGGTCCCGTCAACTAAACAATGTCGGTTGGCGGGACCCAGGGGAAGAGCCTTCTCTGTGGCGGCCCCGACTCTCTGGAACCAGCTCCCCCCAGAGATTAGAACTGCCCCTACCCTCCTTGCCTTTCGTAAACTCCTCAAACCCACCTTTGTCGTCAGGCATGGGGGAATTGAGATATCTCCCCCGGGCCTATATAATATTATGTATGGTATGTTTGTAGGTATATCTGCTTAAAAATGGGGTTTTCTTAACTACTTTAAATTTTTAAATTGTAAATTATTAGATTTGTTATGAATTGTTTTATTGTGTTGTGAGCCGCCCCGAGTCTACGGAAAGGGGCGGCATACAAATCTAATAAATAAATAAATAAATAAATAAATAAATAAATAAACAAACAAACAAACAAACAAACAAACAAACAAACAAATAAATAAATAAATAACACTGTCACTTATACAGTGAGGAGAATAACTAGACAAACATCAATCACTATTCGACATCTTGTGGTCCAAACACAATAGCTACTTCCAACTCATGAAATCTACAATCTCCCTCCAGATCTTATTTCTTTTATTTGATTTTGTTGTTATTATTGGGTAGCTGGGTTTTTTGGTTTGGGTTTGGGTCAGCATCCTTTTCTTGTTAATATGTATTCAGTAAACAGACCTAAAATCAGAAGTTTCCTGACAGTGAGAACAATTAACCAGTGGAATTAAGTTGCCTCCTAGAGTTCCATTGCTGGAGGTCTTCAAAAAGAGATTAGACAAACCTTTTCTCCAGGAATAAAGTTTCTTACCTTGAGCATGGGGCGGGATTTGAAGACCTTTAAGGTCTCTTCCAGCACTACCATTTATTTATTTATTTATTTATTTATTTATTTATTTATTCATCCATTCATCCATTCATCCATTCATCCATTCATCCATTCATCCATCCATTCATCCATTCATCCATTCATTCATCCATCCATCCATCCATCCATCCATCCATTCATCCATCCATTCATTCATTCATTCATTTGTCCAATACACAATACATATGGAAGAGAATAGACATGAAGTAATATATATAAAGATAATATGTAAAAATAGAGGAGAAGATATATGAAAGGAAGAAAATATATATGATATATGAGATAAAGGAAAGACAATTGGACAGGGGACGAAAGGCACACTGGTGCACTTATGTACGCCCCTTACTGACCTCTTAGGAACCTTGAGAGGTCAATCGTGGATAGTCTATTGGAGAAATGTTGGGGGTTAGGGATTGACACTATTGAGTCCAGTAATGAGTTCCACGCTTCGACAACTCGATTGTTAAAGTCATATTTTTTACAGTCAAGTTTGGAGTGGTTAATATTAAGTTTGAATCTGTTGCGTGCTCTTGTGTTGTTGCGGTTGAAGCTGAAGTAGTCATTGACCGGTAGGACGTTGCAGCATATGATCTTGTGGGCAATACTTAAATTGTGTTTTAGGTGCCGTAGTTCTAAGCTTTCTAGATCCAGGATTGTTAGCCTATTTTCGTAGGGTATTCTGTTTCGAGTGGAAGAGTGGAGGAGTGAAGGGCTCTTCTGGTGAAATACCTTTGGACGTTTTCAAGGGTGTTGATTTCCGAGATGTGGTATGGGTTCCAGCTGTATTCAAGGATGGGTCTGGCAAAAGTTTTGTAGGCTCTTGTGAGTAGTGTGAGATTGCCGGAGCAGAAGCTACGTAGGATCAGGTTAACAACTCTAGAAGCCTTTTTGGCGGTATTGTTGCAGTGGGCTTTAGCACCATCCAGCACTACCACTTTTATTAAAGTTGGTAGTATGACAAGATGTCACTAGGCTTTTGATTTTGGGCTAATATAGACTAACAGGACTCTCCTCCTAATGGGAATAGACTTAGTAATTGGCTGTCTGGAGAAGTCGTAAATCCAGAAGGTCAGTGAATAAAGACTGTGAGGTTGATGGGACAGCAGTCTGGATATTAATGGAGTCTGGATTAGTGCAAAGTACAGGGGAGGAGAAGGGGGGGAAAATGAAGCAAAACATGAACAAAACACAACCCTGCCATCTTCAAGTGTTGCGGAGGGTTGTGAATTATAGCATTGGCTGCCTGAAATCGAATAATGATAGGAGACTATAAAAGAGACTGATTCACATTTTAATGGAATTCCTCAAGAATTCATGAGTATATATCTGTTTACTTAGTACTAAAACCCTCGTTCCAATTTTGGCTGAAAATTAACCTGAAAAAGTTCTGACAAAGGGGTGATGTATAGGGCTCAAACGGAATTCTACATCGCCTCCAGTACCTATTCAGATTATATCTGACGACAAGAATACATTTTTAATAGAAATGGACTGTAGAATCTAAAAAAATGAAGAAACTTCCTGACTTAACAGCAATTAATCAATGGAACAACTTGCCTCCAAAAGTTGTAGGTGCTCCATCACTGCAGGTTTTGAAGAAGAACCCACCTCTGTCGTCAGGCATGGGGGAATTGAAATATTCCCTTCCCCTTGGCTTATAAAATTTATGTATGGTATGACTGTATGTATGACTGATCTCTTAAATTGGGGTTTTTAGATTTTTTAATATTAGATTTGTTTACGTTGTCTTTTTACTGTTGTTAGCCGCCCCGAGTCTGGGGAGAGGGGCGGCATACAAATCTAATAGATAGATAGATAGATAGATAGATAGATAGATAGATAGATAGATAGATAGATAGATAGATAGATAGATAGATAGATAGATAGATAGATAGATAAGAGATCGCTGGGCATTTGTTCGGAATGATAAGGCAGGTGTGTTCAACTTTGGCAATTTTAAGACTTGTGAACTTTAACTCCAGATTTCCCCAGCCAGTCACATTGGATGGGGAATTCTGGGAGTTGAAACCCACAAGTCTTAAAGTTGCCAAGGCTGGTTGCCCCTGGTATAGACTTTCTTGCTTCAGGAAAGGGTTGGACCAGAAGACCTTTGAAATCCCTTCCAGCCCTGTCATTCTATGATTCTAAACCTGTGCTTTATTGAAGTTGGTAGTATGACAAGACGCCATTAGACTTCTGGTTTTTGGCTAATGTGGACTAACATGGCTCTCCTCCTAAGGGGAATAGATTTCGTGTTTGACTGTCTCTACAAGTAATAAATCCAGAAGGGTCAATGGCTAAAGACTTGAGTTGATGGGACAGCACTTTGGATATTCCCCATATTGACTGGGGAATTCTGGCTGTTGAAGTCCACAAGTCTTAAAATGGCCAAGGTTGGATTCCACTGGTATAGGATCTCCTGCTGGGTTGGACTTGAAGACCTCCGAGGTCCTTTGATTCTGTGTTCTATCTTACAAACTAATGAATTAGTAGCCTTTTGAATCATGAAATCAATTCTTCCTGAGCACTGTTTTAGTCATATTCCCTGATCTTCTCTGTATCCCTGAGAAAGCTTGTAGGCAAACATGTGTCATCTCCTCCACCTCCAAGAGATTCAATGAAATATTATTATTATTATTATTATTATTATTATTATTATTATTATTATTATTAAATGGATTTGTATGCCGCCCCTCTCCGCAGACTCGGGGCGGCTAACAACAATGATAAAAAAACAACATGTAACAATCCAATTTAATAAAACAACTAAAAACCCTTATTATAAAAACCAAACATACACACAAACATACCATACATAACTTGTAATGGCCTAGGGGAAGGAATATCCTAACTCCCCCATGCCTGGTGACAAAGGTGGGTCTTGAGTAATTTGCGAAAGACAAGGCGGATGGGGGCCATCCTAATCTCTGGGGGGAGTTGATTCCAGAGGGCCAGGGCTGCCACAGAGAAGGCTCTTCCCCTGGGGCCCGCCAAATGACATTGTTTAGTCGACGGGACCCGGAGAAGGCCAACTCTGTGGGACCTTATCAGCCGCTGGAATTCGTGCGGTAGAAGGCAGTTCCAAAGGTATTCTGGTCCAATGCCATGAAGGGCTTTAAAGGTCATTACCAACACTTTGAATTATGACCGGAAACCGATCGGCAGCCAGTGCATGGTGGTATGGTGGTATGGTTAACAGTTCTCCTAAAAGCATCTTCCTGTTTATTTATTTATTTTATTAATTAGATTTCTATGCCACCTTTTTTTCTCAGACTCAGGGCGGCTCTCACAACAAATTGAAACACAAAAACATGTAAAGTTAAAATACATTTCTAAAACCCAAATTATTTAAAACCAATCATCCACATTCATTCTGTCATACATATAAATTCATTCATCAGCCAGGGCTAGATGTTAAACTTCGTGGCCCCAAGCTTGCCAGCAAAGATGAGTTTTTAAGGCCTTGAGGAAGGCAGGGAGGGTGGGGGACAGTATGAATCTCTGGAGGGAGTTGATTACAAAGGGCCGGGGCCTCCACAGAGAAGGCTCTTCCCCTAGGTCCCGCCAGATGACGTTGTCTGGCTGACAGGACCTGGAGAAGGCCAACTCTGTGGACCTGACAGGCTGCTGGGATATATGAGGCAGAAAATGGTCCTATAAGCAGGGGTGGGCAGCAGGCAAGACAGGGTGGAACACAGTTCCACCGGCAGAAATGAAGATGCGTGCGCAGGTCCAACTGATTGGCAGTTGTCACTTCCTGGATTACTGGTCTCGGCTCAGCTCTCCTTTTTTCCCCTGCTGCTGCTGCTGCATCTGCGCTCCTTGCTTTTTTCCTCTTTCCTCCTTCCTGGCCTCGGACAAGCTTCCCTCTCTCCTGCCCGGCTCCCCTCCAGCCTCACGTGGCCACCTCCCGCCTGAGGTGCAAGCAGAAGGCATGGGTGGAAGCGGCACTGGCAGCATTTATGCTTCTGGCAGCACCCATTCACCTAGCTACTGTTCTGTCGAGCTCACTGGTAGAATCCTCCCTAAAATTCACAGGTACAATTTCAGACACACACACGTTTGAAAATTCAAAACAATGTTCTTTATAATGAAAATTCACTTAAACCAAGCTCTCTTTTGGGATAGCAAAGAGCACTGGTCTCCAAACAAACTGGTAATTTGTACAAGTCCCTTATCAGTTCTGTGCTACTTAGCTCGCAGCTGTGAGGCAATTCACAGTCCTTCTTCTTTCACAAAGTGAAACACTTTGCCCTGGTTTAGTTTCAAAGCAGGGAAAAGTCAACACACAAAAGGTCAAAGTCAGTAAAGCAGTCACGAAACACAAGGATCAGATAATCCCCCACAATTGCCAAACTCACTAATTACCACAGCCCCACCCAACCACAGGTGGCCTCATTTTCTTTGATAATAATCTCTCAGTTGTTGTTGCCTATGCATCGCTCTCCGCATGCGTGGCTATATCATTAACTTTTGTTCTGAATCCAAGGAGGAGCTAGATAATTGATCTCCTTCTGAGCTGTCTGCCACACTCTCCTCCTCCCTGTCACTCATGTCTTCTTGGTCAGAGGAGCCTTCATCAGCAGATTCCACCGGGGGCAAAACAGGCCTGCAGCATGTGGATGTCTCCCCCACATCCACAGTCCTTGGGGCAGGAGCTGGGCCAGAACTAACCACAAAAGCTATTCAGCCTGAGTCAGGGGGTGACCTAGGAAGGAGAGCACAGGAAACACAAAGCAAATTGTCACCCCAGCAAGCGACACTGGTAAGGTTGTAAGTCGAGGACATAACAGTTCACTTGAACGATGATGATCGTTCAAGCCACTCCCCACTGATCACATGGCCGGCAAGCCACTCCTACCCAGTCACATGACCACTAAGCCACACCCACAAAATAAACCACACCCACAGTGTGGCAGTAAAAATTTTGGCTGCCCTTTACTGCCTATAAGTAACCTGGTCCGATTCTTGTTTTTGTTGTTGTTGTTGTTTCAGGTTGTGATCAGGACCACTGGGGCCCTCACTGCAGCAACCCTTGCCAATGCCGGAATGGAGCGCTGTGCAACCCCATCACTGGTGCCTGCGTGTGTGCACCGGGATACAAAGGATGGCGCTGTGAGGACTTGTGCGAGCCAGGAACGTACGGGAAAGGCTGCCTGCTCAAGTGCCAGTGTCATAATGGGGCAACCTGTGACCACAACACAGGAGAATGTCATTGCGCCCCTGGATACATGGGAGTTTTGTAAGTCAAGGGGCTGTGTGTGGACTTTACATTCAGGGGATGTAATAGCTACTTTTGTGCAGAGGTGAAGATCTCGGGTTAGAAACCAGAAAATTGTGAGTTCAAGTCCTGCTGTAGGCAGGAAGACAACTGGGCCACTCGTTTTCTCTCAGCCCTAATGACACTAGCAATAGCACTTAGACTTATATACCGCTTCATTGTGCTTTACCACTCCTTGCTTTTTTCCTCTTTCCTCCTTCCTGGCCTCGGACGAGCTTCCCTCTCTCCTGCCTGGCTCCCCTCCAGCCTCACGTGACCACTTCCCACCTGAGATGCAAGCAGAAGGCGTGGGTGGAAGCGGCGCTGGCAGAATTTATGCTTCTGGCAGCCCCCATTCGCCTAGCTACCCAGCCTGAGGCGGGGGGGCCACCCAGGAAGGAGAGCACGGAAACACGAAGCAAATTGTCACCCCAGCGAGCAACACTGCTAAGGTTTTAAGTCGAGGACTTAACAGTTCACTTGAATGATGTTGATCATTCAAGCCACTCCCACCTGATCATGTGGACGGCAAGCCACTGCTACCCAGTCACATGACCATTAAGCCACACCCACAAAATAAGCCACACCCACAGTGTGGCAGTTAAAATTTTGGCTGCCCGTCACGTAACACATACATTTGGACACATGACAGCTGGTTTGTACATATGATGGTCGCAGTGTCCCATGGTTACATGATCAGTGGCAGGTTGCTACTGGTTAAGGAAGATGCACAGGTAGAGATTGCTGCGTTGTGTGCACAGCTTTGGTTATCTGGCATGTGCCTGTGCGAATCCCAGCATGTTTTTGCTTCTGCACAAAACAATCTTGTGACAGGAGGCGCGACTTCTGACAAGCAAAGTCAATGGGGAAGCCAGGTTCACTGAACAGCCGGCTTACTAATTTAACAATTGCAGCAATTCGCTTAACAACTGTAGCAAGAAAGGTAGAAAATTAGGACACAACTCACTTAACCAATTTCTCACTCTGCAACGTAAATTCTGGTCATAAGTCAAGGACTACCTGTAGGTCAATTTCCATGCAACAGAAGGCATGCAAGCAGCGAGGGCTTCTGAAGCCCCCCATTTCTCTCTGAGATCAACAGAAACCCAGAATTAAATTTTAAAAACCCAAATAACTCAATCTTACAAGATCTGAAATTTGAGAGCCCAGGTGTTTCTTTCCTGACGGTATGGATAGTTCCTATCTGTTCTGTCTGGGTCACTCCGGAAGCTATGACCAACCCAAAAAGATAAGCCAGACACACCGGTAGAATCCAAACACAGTTTTATAATGGTAAAGAGAAAAGAAGCCAACAGAAAATGTCCTTACAAATCAGGAAAACACTGGAACTCCAAATAGATGCATGAAGGCAATTGTTCATACAGAAACACAGGATCCTGAATGCCAAGACGAGGCTGTAGATAACAGACATACACCTCCCACGGGTCTTCAAGACTGCTGGGCCACGAGCCGGGAACAGAAACACTGAGAGACAATGCAGATAACAGCAACACCACTCTGATAACACTCCACACTGCCGAAAGAGTTTGCCTGCCTTATAAACCCTTCCCTGCTAATGAGGACCACACCCAACCCCCTGGTGTTCCTCATTCAACGCTGATAATATTTCTTCAATTGATTCCTCCTTTGATCTATGCGTCTCTGTCGCATACTAATGACAGCTTGTGCTTCGTCATCCAATGACTCCAGAGACTCCAAGCTACTGGCTTGAGAGAGCCCCTCCCCAGGGCTCCCAGGCCTTTCTTCCTCGTCACTTTCCTTGTCTGACTGCCAAGAACTCTCCTCTCTGCTCTCATCCTCCCCCGGGCATAGAGCCAGCAGAGATGCAGCTGGTCTTTCATCTGACTCAGGCTGAACCACAACACTATCCATGCGCGTTTGTCCTCGGAGAGGGGCAGCATACAAATCTAATAAATAATTATTATTATTATTATTATTATTATTATTATTATTATTATTATTATTATTATTATTGTGGATCATGGGGCAGAAGTGACAGCACACATGTCACAACAGCATTGTGAGGCTAGTAGGCCTTAATAGACCCATCATTCCCTGCAAATTGATCTGGCAGTATAAAGCATTTATTTTTGTCAGTTCAAAACTGCTTCCACGAGACACTGGCTATTGATTTTGTTTTCCTCATAAATATTTATAAATGTTGTTGTTTATTGTGAACATTAAGGATCTCGGACAGATTAGAAATTCATAAAACAGCTGCTTCTGTGTGTGTGTGTTTGTGTGTACCGCACAACAACCTCTTCAGTGAGTCCATCCATCCAGATTTTCAATATGTCTGTTGAATTGATCCTGCCTGACTTCTCCAAGTTTTATTTAGTTTCCCAACCTCCGATTAAGATGTGAGGTTTCTTCTAGGGGTTTGCAAACTGCCGTAAATCTGTGGTCTGCTCTTAGGGACAGATTTAAAATTTCTGGTCTGTTTTGTTAATGTTTAAAAACACAGAAATTCACCGGTATGGGGTTGCAGTTATCCCATACCGGCAGCGTCAAATTGGATTTCTTGGAGGGTCGGATCAGCAGTGTAATTGTCCCCATATTGCTTGGGAATTCTGGGAGTTGAAATCCACAAGTCTTAAAGTTACCAAGGTTTGACACCAATGGTATAGAATCGACATTGGCATTGTCCTCCAAGGGCCAGCTGAGGAGATGGGACCGATAATAATAATAATAATAATAATAATAATAATAATAATAATAATAATATATTAAATTTGTATGCTGCCCTCTCCGAAGACTCAGGGCGGCTCACAACAATGATAAAAACAATATTATAGTAGCACAAATATAATATTAAAAGAAATAACTAAAATCCTATCATATTAAAACCAAACAACACATACATACCAAACATAAATTATAACGAGCCTGGGGGAAAGATGTCACAAATCCCCCATGCCTGGCGGTATAGGTGGGTCTTGAGTAGTTTACAAAAGATAAGGAGGGTGGGAGCAGTTCTAATCTCCAGGGGGAGTTGATTCGAGAGGGCCGGGGCCGCCACAGAGAAGGCTCTTTCCCCGGGGCCCCGCAGACGGCATTGTTTAGTCGACGGGACCCGGAGAAGGCCAACTCTGTGGGACCTTATTGGTCGCTGGGATTTGTGCGGTAGCAGGCGGTTCCGGATGCCCTCCTGCAACAACCTGCTGGCCAAAACAGGCACAGGAGAGGGGGGGCGTTGTGGGCGATCTGTTTGTGCCAGCAGTGGGTTCTAACTTACCTCACTGCCAGTTCACTTCGCTTCCTCCTGCACTGCGTGGCCAAAGTAACAAAGCTGAAAAACAGCTGGCAACCGCAGGCACAGTGTCCAAACTCGGCTTCTATGCATGATCAGAAAAAAATTAAAAAATCGTGTTAAAAAAAAAGGACGGTGGCACCCATGGACTGGCACTCACCAATCTGATTTGATTTGATTTGATTTGATTTGATTTGATTTGATTTGATTTGATTTGATTTGATTTGATTTGATTTGATTTGATTTGATTTGATTTGATTTGATTTGATTTGATTTGATTTGATTTGATTTGATTTGATTTGATTTGATTTGATTTGATTTGATTTGATTTGATTTGATTTGAATGCCGCCCCTCTCCATAGACTCCTTTGATGCCATTGTGATATCACCAGCGGGTTGCTACCGATACGGGCGAACCAGTCCGATCTAGGAGGAACCCACCCATGGCATGTGCCCTGTTTTCAGTAGCAGAGGCACCACAGGCCAGTCCTTTGCCATTTCCAGACCAGCCCCATGGATAAGCTGACCATACGTCCCACTTTCAGCAGGACAGTCATGCTTTTTCATCATTTGTCCCACGTCCCGCGGCCTTTGAAAAATGTCCCGCTTTTTTTCCCTCCCAACCAGCTCCCTTGGGAAGAGGAGGGAGGGAGGGGATTCCGGGCTCTCTGGTATTGCCTCGCCCTCCCTGACCCTAACCCAGCTTGGCTGGAGGTTATTCTCACTGGCTGTTTTCACTGCGTTTTCTGGGATGTTTTGCAGACAGTTTTCAGACTGGTTTTTTTGCTCCAAATGCCCCAGAAAATACCCCAGAAAACACTCAACAAAGCAGGACATTTTCCGGGCTATTTTCCGCGCCATAAACAGCCCCCAAAATAGCCTGAAAATGGCTCCCAAAGTGGCCAAAAAACTGTGCCCACCAGCTGATCTTTGGGTTTCCACTGCTGTGGCATATACACATCCACACACATGCACGTGTGTTCTGGTTTGGGCACTGGGTGTCGAAAAGGTCCACCAACACTGTCCTGTCTCTTCGAAAGCCTCAGGATTTGGGAGGCTTTACTAAAACAGGGAAATCTTCAAAAAAAGGAAAAAATAGTCCTTCCTTGAGCCAGAGTGATGATTTTCTATGGGAATGAAGATCTGTTAACGTAAACCAAAGGTTTTGAAAGAAAACCTGTCTCTCTCTGAGCTATAAATATTCGCTACCTACATTTTGCCCTGAACGCTGTCGATGGGATCTGGCTGCCTGATGGATGATTTGTTTATACCCTGGAGCAATGGTGCTGTAACTTACAACATTGTTTTGTCTCTCTTTCTATTCCACCTGGGTTGCTGCCCATCTCCTTTCCTCGCCACCAACTCGAGCAGTTGCGAAGAGCCGTGTCCTCCGGGCAGCCACGGAGTCCAGTGCGAACAGCGATGCCCCTGCCAAAACGGAGGAACCTGCCACCACATCACAGGAGAATGCACCTGCCCCCCAGGATGGATGGTGGGTAACACTGGAGCACCCCTACAACCGAGAGGGGGGGGATTGTAGCTCTCAGGGTTGAACTGTGGGGTCCTTGGTGCTCTCTGAGCTTGGTGGCTTTTTGCAGAGGTTTCGTTAGCAAATGAGGTGACATCAATAGCACTGATGATGTCCCCTCGCTGGGTAAGGAGATGTCTGCAAGAAAACTGTCAAGCTCAGAAAGAACTGGGCGGCCCACACCTACAAAACCACGAGCCTTATAATATTTGTCAGAATGGGATGGGATGGAGAGAAATAGAAATAATAGAAATAATATTATTATCAAACGATGAAAAGCAACATGAGAAAATAGGACTGGATGACTGAGAATATCCATAGATGGTCATACCCTGATATTTCTGGTCTGGGAAACTGACGTACCCTTTGCCCATTTTTTCAAGAGGATTCTGGAGACCTCACCTAGAAAAAGATATTGACAAAATTGAACGGGTCCAAAGACGGGCTACAAGAATGGTGGAAGGTCTTAAGCATAAAACATACCAGGAAAGACATGATCAAAACATTTAAATATGTTAAAGGATTAAATAAGGTTCAGGAGGGAAGTGTTTTTAATAGGAAAGTGAACACAAGAACAAGGGGGCACAATCTGAGGTTAGTTGGGTGAAAGATCAAAAGCAACGTGAGAAAATATCATTTTACTGAAAGAGTAGTAGATCCTTGGAACAAACTTCCAGCAGACGTGGTTGATAAATCCACCTTAACTGAATTTAAACATGCCTGGGATAAACATATATCCATCCTAAGATAAAATACAGAAAATAGTATAAGGGCAGACTAGATGGATCATGAGGTCTTTTTCTGCCGTCGGTCTTCTATGTTTCTATGTTTATAATAGAAATAATAGAAATGATAGAAATGATAGAAATAATATTATTATCAAAAGATCAAAAGCAACATGAGAAAATATTATTTTACTGAAAGAGTAGTAGATCCTTGGAACAAACATCCAGCAGACGTGGTTGATAAATCCACAGTAACTGAATTTAAACATGCCTGGGATAAACATATATCCATCCTAAGATAAAATACAGAAAATAGTATAAGGGCAGACTAGATGGATCATGAGGTCTTTTTCTGCCGTCAGTCTTCTATGTTTCTATGTTTCTAATAGAAATAATAGAAATAATAGAAATAATAGAAATAATATTATTATCAAAAGATCAAAAGCAACATGAGAAAATATTATTTTACTGAAAGAGTAGTAGATCCTTGGAACAAACTTCCAGCAGACGTGGTAGATAAATCCACAGTAACTGAATTTAAACATGCCTGGGATAAACATATATCCATCCTAAGATAAAATACAGAAAATAGTATAAGGGCAGACTAGATGGATCATGAGGTCTTTTTCTGCCGTCAGTCTTCTATGTTTCTATGTTTCTAATAGAAATAATAGAAATAATAGAAATAATAGAAATAATAGAAATAATAGAAATAATAGAAATAATAGGAATAGAATAGGAATAGAATTGGAAATGGAAATGGAAAAGAGAAAGGAATAAGAATAGAATGGAATAGGAATAGAATAAAATAGAAATTAGAGTAGAATAGAGTAGAGTAGAATTAGGAATAGAATAGAATAAGAAAAGAATAAGAATAGAATAGAACAGAACAGAACGAGCTGGAAGGGACCTTGGAGGTCTTCTATTCCAGCCACTGCCATTTCAGACAAGTGACTGTCCCATTTGGCGGACCCAGGAGAAGAGCCTTCTCTGTGGCGGCCCCGACCCTCTGGAACCAGCTCCCCCCAGATATCAGAGTTGACCCCACCCTCCTTGCCTTTCGCAAGCTCCTTAAAACCCACCTCTGTTGTCAGGCATGGGGGAATTGAAAATTTTTCCTCCCTTCCCCCTAGGCTTATAGAATTTATACATGGTATGTTTGTTGGTATGATTGGTCTCTTAAATTGGGGTTTTTTAGATTACTTTTTAATAGTAGATTTGTTACATTGTTTTTTATTGTTGTTAGCCGCCCCGAGTCTTCAGAGAGGGGCGGCATACAAATCTAAATAAACTAAATAAGCTAAACTAAAATATCCAGTAGTTGAGCTCCAGGGATGGGCGACGCCCCAGAACACCAGGAATGCCATTCCGCCAGCGGAAACGGAGCACGTAGCCTCGCTCCGTTGCCGCCGGGTGTGCACATGCTGTGCACGGGCAACTGGCACAATTCCGGCAATTCCAGGACCCAGAGAAGGCCGACTCTGTGGGACCTAATTGGCCGCCGGGATTTGTGCAGCAGAAGGCGTGGGTGTTGGCATGCATTGTGCACTATTGTGCATGCAGCCTTTTGGCACCTGAGCAAAATAAGGTTCACCATCACTGCCCTGTACCATACCATGCCATACAAATGGCTCTTCAATCTCTTCTTAAAAACCTCCAGCGATGGAGCATCCAGAACTCCAGGAAGCTATTCGCCTATTTATAAGAATCTCACCAAACTAACTACACTCTTTTGGGAACAACCAGAGAAGGGTTTCACAAATGGTGAGGGGTATAGTTTCTCCATTTCCTTGACTCGTCTTCATCTAGTTTATTAATTCCCTTTTTCTCTTCCTGGCTTCGCCTCCTTTTTCTTTCTTAATCTGTTTTTTGCTGCAAAGAGAAAAGAGTTTCTACATATGAAAAAAAAAAAAAGACCACGGCCAAGGGGAAAATCCATTAGTTTTATAAATTGAGCTCTTTATTTTATAGGCAATTAATTTTAATTAGTAGTTATTAGTCCAATTAAAATACATTTATTTTATTTTTTTCTCCTGGCCCTGCCTGTTTTATTTTAATCTGGCTTCTGACAGGTTTACTGATGTGCATAGAGATATTCGAACACATGTACAAACCTGTCGGAACACACATTGATCGGGATGGTAGGGTGGAAGGCATCTCTACAACATCTGGTTTAAATTTTGACAATGTAGTCTATTTGGATAAACAGTATCTCTAGACTGGATTCAAATATTGAGCTAGACTGATCTATTGACTGAATATGACAATTGTGAGTTGCAAACCATATTTTAACATACTCCCTGGATTGTCACTGTACTGCTACAAACAGCTAGGTATCTATGGTAACCATTTAGATACCTGTGCATTTTTTAAAAAAAACAAACTATTTTTTTCCCAAAGGAAGAAAACTGCCATATGTCAGCCTGTTGCATTATATTTATTTCTAAAATGTTTGTGGGCTTTGCACAAATCCACAGATTGAAGTAATATCGACTAGATACCTTTTGTTTTTTTATACTGTGTGATATGTCTTCTCAAAACTCAAGGCAGAGAAAATGTATCTGTCGCCCCCACCTGTTTACTTTCACATGGGGTGGAGAGACCTAAAGCACAACAAGAGAGGTCTTGGTGCTTGAGAGCAGGCCAAAATGCTGACATTTCAAACTAATTAACTAAATTGAAGTAAAATAACTAACTAACTGACATTTCAGTTCTAAAAATATAGATGCTAAAATTCAGGGTTAAAGTTTTGGCCTGAATGCCCTTTAGGATTTAGAACCATCCTAGATGGTTCTTCATTCCTGGTCAGAGTTCTGGAAAGATATCTTCATGCATGCTCAATGGCAGGCTCTTCTTCTTCTTCTTCTTCTTCTTCTTCTTCTTCTTCTTCTTCTTCTTCTTCTTCTTCTTCTTCTTCCTTCTTCCTTCTTCCTCCTTCTTCCTTCTTCTTCATCTTCTTCTTCTTTTTCTTCTTCTTCTTCTTTTTCTTCTTCTTCTTCTTCTTCTTCTTCTTCTTTTTATTTTATTTATTTATTTATTTATTTATTTCATCCAATACATAATACACATTGAAGAGAATAGATAAGTAGTAATTTAAATAAAGAAAGGTATAGAAGAAAAGATATAAAAGTATAGGTGAACATATTTGAAAGGAAGAAAAGATAAATGAGATAAGGAGAGACAATTGGACAGGGGACGGAAGGCACACTGGTGCACTTATGCACACCCCTTACTGACCTCTAAGGAATCTGGAGAGGTCAATCATGGATAGTCTAAGGGAAAAATGTTGGGAGTTAGGGGTTGACACTACTGAGTCAGGTAATGAGTTCCACGCTTCAACAACTTGGTTGCTGAAGTCATATTTTTTACAATCAAGTTTGGAGCGGTTAATATTAAGTTTGAATCTGTTGCGTGCTCTTCTTCTTCTTCTTCTTCTTCTTCCTTCTTCCTTCTTCTTCTTCATCATCTTCATCTTCTCCTCCTCCTCCTCTTCCTCCTCCTCCTCTTCTTCATCCTCTTCCTCAACTGCTCTCTTGTCTTGGGGGAAAGGGGCTCTAAGAATGGTTCATTCTGGACTCAGGCCAAGGCCTAGCCAAGATTCATGTCCATTATTTGACTGTGGAAATCATGTCTAAAAAAGGATTTACTTTCGGTTTTAGCTAAAAGTATCCAGAAGGATCCCTCTGGATATCGTCCAAAGTGAAGTCCTCTTGTGGCCTTTTTCAAAACTGAAAACTGACCGTAACAGAATAACAGAGCTGGAAAGGACCTTAGAGGTCTTCTAATCCTACCCCTTCCTCAAACCGCCAATCAGCTGGAGCTGCGCAGGCATCTTCATTTCCACCAGTAGTGAGACTGAGTAAGGGGACTGGAAGCGAAAACATATAAAGAATTGTTGGAATTGGGTATTCTAGTTTGATGAAAAGAAGGACAAAGAGAAACATGATAACAGTAACAAAACTTGGAGATATCAACCCTGCCATTCCTCACTATCCTATCAGAGCTGAAGAAGCTTCTTGAATGAGAAGCGAAACATCTTTAAAAAACCAAGAATATCCAGTTACCTCCTGAAAAAGAACTTTTGGGATAACCATGACCTGGATGGCTGGGAATCTCTACAGACTTTTGGCTGTACAATTTGGGAGGAACACCCTTGGAATGACATTGGGAGTAGGAACAGATTTCCAGAGGAGGAAAAAAATGCAGACTACACAGACAGAGGTGGGCAGCAGGCAGGACAGAGTGGAACGCAGTTCCACCGGCAGAAATGAAGATGCCTGCATAGCTCCAGCTGATCAGCGGTTGTCACTTCCTGGATTACTGGTCTCGGCTCGGCTCTCCTTTTTCCCCTGTTGCTGCTGCATCTGCGCACCTTGCTTTTTTCCTCTTTCCTCCTTCCTGGCCTCGGACAAGCTTCCCTCTCTCCTGCCCAGCTCACGTGGCCACCTCCCGCCTGAGGTGCAAGCAGAAGACGTGGGTGAAAGCGGCGCTGGCAGCATTTATGCTTCTGGCAGCCCCCATTCGCCTAGCTACCCAGCCTGAGGCGGGAGGGCAACCCAGGAAGGAGAGTGCGGGAAGCGCAAAGAAAATTATCACCCCAGCGAGCGACAATGGTAAGGTTGTAAGTCGAGGAATTAACAGTTCACTTGAACGATGATGATTGTTCAAGCCACTCCTACCTGGTCACATGGCCAGCAAGCCACTCCTACCCGGTCACATGACCATTAAGCCACATCCACAAATTAAGCCACACCCACAGTGTGGCAGTAAAATTTTTGGCTGCCCATTACTGGACACAGATAAACCTCCAAGTAGCCTCAACGACCCTCTAAAAGAATGCAAATGACCAGCTGTCTGCAAAGAATATAAATCCTTCCATTCCCCATCATCCTTCCAGAGCCAAAGAAGCTGCTTGGAATAGAAGCGAAATGTCTTCAAAAAGAACAAAAAAAACCCAAGAATGCCCAGTTTGCCTCCTTTGGGGCAAAACCTAGAAGTGTGTGTGTTTTGGTTTTTTTAATTAAAGGGAAAATATAAAATGCTCCCCCTTGGACAGAGATTTAAGCACAGAGTCTTTGTCGTGTATATCATCTCACTGATGGCCAGAAGCATTTTGCTGCTGTTACGAAGTGACCGAGGGTTCCTCACGAGCAACACATTTATTCCTCACCTTCCGTTGTACGTGACAAGAAGAAAGGCTGACTTCCCTCTTTTATTTTATTTTTTTTTAAAAAAAGAAAAGCATCTAAATCTGTATCAATAACGTGATAATTAACTCCCTCTGGGATTGCTCTGCCCTCTGGCATTAGTCCACCATTTGACAATTAGACCTTGGCGAATGCTGGCAGAAGGAAGCAGAAAAGCCAAAATTTATCCCGGGAAAGGCCACAAAAATGATCGGGAAGCTATGAATTAGGGGAGGAAAGGGAGGAACGGTTGTTCTTGTCAGACATCTGTCAAGTGGGCCTAGGAGGCTTAGAGCATAGTGCTGGCAAACATTTTTGGCACTGAGTGCCAAAATGGGTGTGTGGGCTCCTATGGGTACGGTCAGGTACGCAGTACCGGTAGCCAAATTTTGGTCAGTTACACAGTACCAGTAGCAAAATTTTGATTTTTTTTTCTTTCTTTTTTTCCCTTCTGGGCTCTGGGTATGTTTTTCCTATCGCAGTAAATGAGGTGGATTTTTCTCACTGACCGAAAATTCATTTCTCTTTTATTAGTTTCCATCCATTGCTTCTTGCCCTGCCTTCAGGTGCTTTAGGGAATAGATTGACCCCTTCTTCTTTGTGGCCCCTCAAATATTGGAGCGCCATTATCAAGTCACCCCTAGTCCTTCCTTTCAGTAGACCAGGTACAGGTAACAGTTCCCCTCGCACTTATGTGCTAGTGGTTCCTGACTCTAGGGGGTGGTGTTCATCTCCATTTCAAAGCTGAAGAGCTAGCTCTGTCCGAAGACATCTCTGTGGCCATGTGGATGGCATTACTAAACAATGAAGGTGCACTGAGCACTGTTATCTTCCCACCAAAAGTGTTCACTATTTTTTCTACTTGCATTTTTTTAATGTGCTTTCAAACTGCTAGGTTGGCAGAAGCTGGGAGAAGTATTATTAGTTAGTTAGTTAGTTAGTTAGTTAGTTAGTTAGTTAGTTAGTTAGTTAGTTAGTTAGTTAGTTAGTTGTTGATTGATTGATTGATTGATTGATTGATTGATTGATTGGATTTGTATGCCGCCCCTCTCCGGAGACTCAGGGCGGCTAACAGCAACAATAAAGCAGTGTACAATAGTAGTCTGATGTTAGAAATAATTAAAAGCCCATTAATATAAAAAACGATACATACATACATACATACCATGCATAGAATTGTAAAGGCCTAGGGGGAAGAGGGTTTTAAGCGTTTTACGTTTTAATTATTACTATTACTATTACTATTACTATTACTATTAATTAGATTTGAATACCATCCTTCTCCAAAATCTCGGATAATAATATAGAATAAACATAGAAACAAAGCATACAAGACAAATCTAATACATTTTTAAAAACTACAGCTAAACTCCCAATGTATTAATCAATCAAACAGTCCAATCACACCATGCATCACACTTATTGGTCAGGGGGGCAAGGGGGGCAAGATCTAATTGTCCCAGGCCTGGCGACATAGGTGAGTCTTAAGACTCTTGCGGAAGGCGAGGAGGGTGGGGGCAGTACGAATCTCTGGGGCGGAACTGATTCCAGAGGGCTGGGCCCCCACAGAGAAGGCTCTTCCCCTAGGCCCCGCCAAATGACATTGTCTGGTTGATGGGACCTGGAGAAGGCCAATTTTATGGACCTAAGCGGCCGCTGGGATTTATGCAGCAGAAGGTGGTCCTGTAATTATCTGGTCCGATGCCATGTAGGGCTTTGTTGGTCATTACTAACACTTTGAATTGTGTCCGTAAACCAATCGGCAACCAGTGCAGTCCGCAGAGTGTTGGAGAGATATGGGTATATCTAGAGAGACCCAGGACCGCTCGCGCGGCTGCATTCTGCACAATTTGAAGTTTCCGAACACACTTCAAAGGTAGCCACATGTAGAGAGCGTGCGAGTAGTCGACCCTCGAGGTGATAAGGGCATGAGTGACTGTGAGCAACAGGAGCTCACCCAGTTAGGCGGCACTAGGGATTCGAATTGCCGCAGTGCCGACCTTTCGATCAACAAGCTCAGCATCTTTGCCACTGAGCCATCCCATCTCCTGCTTCAGTAGAATTGACATACCCAGTTCCTGCAGCCATTCTTCATATGTTTTAACCTCTAGCCCCTTAATCATCTTGGGTTGCTCTTCTCTGCACTCTTTCACAACATCCTTTTCTATATTGCAGTGACCAAAATTTTATGCAAGTAAATCAAGCAGAATTTCTTTTTTACTTATCACAATCTTGCTTGGCAAGAAGTAATAAAAATAACACGTAATCTTATTTACTGCAGTGAATACATTATTGTTTTGCAGAAGTGTCATAACCCACACCGCTTGGAGAAGTACATCTCCTGGATAGCATCCAAAACAGCTAAAATGCAATAAATAAACAAAACTAGAAAGATGAATAAAAAACCTAGAATGAATGGAATCGCTCCGGCCTCTGGCCTATTCCTAGTGGCACGACCTGAAAGTTGGTGCCAAGCTGATGTGTGATACATCTGTGGCACAGCACTGTGATTTGCACTAGTTGTACATCACACCGAAACAGAGACTACAACATAACCTGCAGGCTTGAATCAATACAATATAATTGCTGCAGGGTTAAAAACACCCTGCAGAAAATAGGAAAACCAAAATTAATAGGGTAACTGCAAAAATTCTCTTCTGCCAACAAGCCAGGTTGAGCCATAAGCGTTTCACCTACATTAATACAGACTAGATCCTGGGAAAGGATGCTTGGAAGTTTCTTAAAAATCATATTTCAGATTGTTTTTCCCCCTGGGACAAAGCCGAGGTTTGGAGAGTCTGCTTGGGGAAGGAGATGAATTTCTAAGTAAAAGTACTGTGTTTACAAATACTGAGATTGTGAGTTTAAGCCTCTCGGGGGATTTCATAAAAAGAAAAGAAAAAGAAAATTTCAGCATGGCTATAACACAAGTGAAACTTTTTCTTCTTTTACTGGATTTTGAAAGTCTTGGAATTTGGCTTCTGGCTGCAGCCAACTGGAATGTACAAGCAGAAAGACCTGATGAATGGCTGGGAGATTATGCTCCGCAGAATATCTATATTGGACTTCAGAGATTTTGCTTTCTTGTTTGTTTGTTTGTTTGTTTGTTTGTTTGTTTGTTCGTTTGTTCGTTCGTTCGTTCATTTATTTATTGGATTTGTAGACTCTCCGTAGACTCGGGGCGGCATACAAATCCAATAGATAGATAGATAGATAGATAGATAGATAGATAGATAGATAGATAGATAGATAGATAGATAGATAGATAAACAAACAAACAAACAAATAAAGGAAAAAGATGTGACAAACAATTTCATACCTTAAAATAAACTTTATAGCAGTAGCACTTAGATTTATATGGCACTTCATAGTGCTTTACGGCCTCTCTAAGCAGTTTACAGAGTCAGCCTATGGCCCCCAACAATCCGAGTCCTCATTTTACTAACCTCAGAAGGATGAAAGGCTGAGCCAACCATGAGCCCTTCAGGATCAAACTCTTGGCAGTGGGCTTAGTTAGCCTGCAATACCGCATTTTCACCACTGCAACTCCACAGCTCAGTGGTTTATTTGAAGAAACATTCCCTGCAGGTCATATGTAACTTTATGTTATTAATGAGGTTCATTTTGATTTGACTTGGGACTCAAAATTATAGATGCCTTATGATGATCTTAGTGAGGGTCCAAAGTACAGTCATTTAAGCCTGGTCATTTATACTTCAAATAAAAGTTTTGGAGTAATTTGGTGATTCATTTTGTTATTTTCTTGGTTGTGTTTGGTATTCTCAGGAGTCTTCTCTAACTCCAAAGTTTAAGAGCATCAATAGTATTTATCTTCTGCTCCTTCAAAATAGAAACATAGAAACATAGAAGACTGACGGCAGAAAAAGACCTCATGGTCCATCTAGTCTGCCCTTATACTATTTCCTGTATTTCATCTTACAATGGATATATGTTTATCCCAGGCATGTTTAAATTCAGTTACTGTGGATTTACCAACCACGTCTGCTGGAAGTTTGTTCCAAGGATCTACTACTCTTTCAGTGAAATAATATTTTCTCATGTTGCTTTTGATCTTTCACCCAACTAACCTCAGATTGTGCCCCCTTGTTCTTGTGTTCACTTTCCTATTAAAAACACTTCCCTCCTGAACCTTATTTAACCCTTTAACATATTTAAATGTTTCGATCATGTCCCCCCTATGGCACGGGTGCCACAGGTGGCACACGGAGCCATATCTGCTGGCACGCGAGCTGTTGCCATCTACTAAATGGATTGGCTTTTTTTAAATTCTGATTTATTTCTCCCTACCACCTAGAGGCTAGAACAGTGATGGCAAACCTTTTTTCCCTCGGGTGCCGAAAGCGCGTGCATGCGTGCTTTCGTGCATGCATGAGTTCCCACGCCCATAATTCAATGTCTTGGGAGGACAAAAACAGCTCCCCCCACCCCCGCACCCCCCAGAGGCCCTCTGGAGGCCGGAAACAGCCTGTTTCCCAACTTCTGGTGGGCCCAGT